>NC_136256.1:17752500-18100000 GCF_053564925.1 Oryzias latipes | reverse complement strand
AGCTTCTAATCAGTCTAACATTTTTTTTTCATTATTTGTCATACTAACTCACCAGGTGTGTTGGGTGGGAAAACAGGAAGTGATGATGGCCCGTTGACCCCAGGAAGAAGCACTGGTGGAAGGCCAGATAATCCTGGGTAGCCTGTCGGTAGGCTAAGGCCATGAAGTGCATTACTGCTGTCCACTGAAGTCTGTTGCTGCTGGCCAGGCAGACTTAGTCCTTCACCAGCTTTCTTCATTCGGTCCAGTTCTTGCTGGGCCATCAGCTGACGGACAGTGGTTGGCGCTAGGTAGTCCTTTTCTCTATCCACCTGGTTTCCCAGGGTTTCTTGCACTTTGGTAATGTGCTGCTTGGAGAAGATGTGATCTCTGACAGACATCCTGGCAGTGTACTTTACACCACACAATGTACACTCAGGTCTGGGCCCCTCTGGTGAGCCTTGACTTATCATAAATGGCTTTCCAATGTTAATCTTGAATTTCTTTTCTTTTGCACGGGCATTCTGGAACCACACTTGGACAACCCGTTTTGGAAGTCCAATTTCATTGCCCAGCATCTCACACTCTTGCATTGTAGGAGTGCGATAGTCACTAAAACAAGCTTTGAGCACTTTGAGTTGAAGGTTACTCATCTGTGTCCTAAATCGCTTGTGGCCTGGACGATCTCCAGCACTGTTGACTTTCCCAGACTTGCTGAAGGGGTTGCCTGCCCCAAAAGGACTGGGGGAACTGGGATCAGCTAGGCTTGATGATTCACTTCTGTCATTGGTGTCATCCATGTCATCATCTCTGGAGCTATAGTATGAGTCACAGTCTTTTCCAGAGAAGCTGAGGGCAGGGCTTACCATGCTGAATTGAAATCTTTCATTGCCGCCCTCAGAATTTGGCATTAAGCCACTTTTGCTATCATTAAGCTTGTCCCCACCATTGGCAGTCAGGTTCTCAACCTCATTGTTATTACACTCATCTCCAGTTGTAGCATCACTTATGGCTGTGTTAATTGATGATGTCTCATCAAAGTCCATTTTACTCAGATCATAGGTTGAAGCTTCTGCTGAATTATTATTAGGCCCTTCAGTTTCATCACAGTTTTCAGCTTTTATGGATGAAGGGCTAAAGAAGTTTTTTATCTGAGTCTCAGATGGTTTGACTGGAGTTGAGGATGCAGCAGGGAGCTCGTAGTCATTTTGCTCAGTCTTGGTTGGGAGCTGAGTGTGGTCAAAAAAACCATACTTATGAGGGCTTTCCCCTCTTTCATTGTCTTGATTCATCATTGGGCTTGGTGGCAGGCTAAAACCTGCTTGCTTAGCCTCATGCCAATGTCTTGATCGTATATGACTGTCTAAAGCAGATTTAGCCTTAAACAGCGCTCTACAAAAGGGACATTTCTTGTGGGACTGGGAGGGCCCTATGGCTCTAAACTGCCCTTTTCTTTCTCTTGCTCGTGTGTTTTGGAACCAGACTTGCACCACTCTCTTTTTCAATCCAACCTCTCGTGCAATGTGGTCCAACATTTTCCTAGTTGGGTTAGAGTCAAGCAGGTATTTGTCATAAAGGATTTCCAGTTGTTCTGGTGTGATGGTGGTTCTTAAACGTTTATCTCTGTGTTGCTCCTCACCACTGTTTCCACCATCTTTGTCATTACCATTTTCCTCCTTGTCATCCAGTTTTCTCTTCATTGCTGCAGACGCTGCAGCAGAAGCCATACTGGAACTGCCCTGGGAAGGGATTTGGGTCAGTCCTCCAGATAAGAGCTGGCTTGCCATTAAGGGATTGTTGGGGTCAAATATCATGTACGGCATATCAATGGGTCGCTCAAGGAACTGAGAGTGAAGAAATTGATTCTGGGCTGCCAAAAAATGCATATGCTGATGCTCCTGCCACAGTTCCACAGTGGGGAATGCAATCTTGCATTGATCACACTGATACTGAAGCATCTGATGGGGCAGACTGTTAGTGAGTGAGGAAAGGGCCATTGAAAGAGGACTTGAGGGGACTGCAGCTGCCTGAGGTTGGGAATGGGGTCTTGACAACTGAGGCTGGGGAGTTTTCTGAGGAGGTGGCTGTGGTGTGCAAGCTTTGGATGGTCTGGGTTCTGGTAATGACTTTATTATCGGCGAGGACGCAGTGTCTGCTTGTTTAAGTTCAGTTTCAGAGGGAATATCCGGTTTGGGTGATGTCTTCCCCATGGGGCCTCGCGGTGAGGCCATGACAGGGGAAGTTGAGCCAGAACTGCTGGCAGTTCCTGCATGATAATGTTTGGATGGATCTGAAGAAAGCTGGTTGTGTTTGGTTAGACACTGATCGGTATCTATGTATTCCTCACAGGTATTGTCCTCATTACCCTCCTCATCTTCATCCTTATAACACAGCTTTTTCTGGTGAGTTATAAGATCAAAGATGCGTGGGAACACAATGTTGCACTTCTTACACTGATACTGCATGTTGCTAGTTCTAATGTATCGTTCATTGGTCAGCTCTTTTTTCTCACAGTCCTTTGAATCTGCCTGGTTTTCATAGCTCTTACGAGCTTTCTGACGAGCATTCTGGAACCACACAACGATTACTCGAGTGGGCAGGTTGAGGACAGTGGACAGCTGTTCAATTTCATCATCTTTTGGATAAGCATTAGTGTCGAAGAAATCTTGTAGCACCCTCAACTGGTAATCAGTGAATCGGGTTCTGGAGGACCTCTTATTTATGCCTGAGTCACTTCTGTAGTACTCCTGTGAGCTGAGTTGGGACTCCATTCGAATGTCTTCCAAAGTTGTTATGGGAGGAATGTTGAAATTGTAAGGTGAGTCTTTACTCCGCTGCCTTTCTTTGAACAGGGTGTTACGGAACCAGTGTTTGATTACTTTCTGGGGCAGGCCAGATTTTTCAGACATCTCCTGAATTTGCTCCTCATTGGGAGAATTATTGATATCAAAGTTTGCACGAAGTATCTTCAGCTGTTCATCGGTAATACGGGTCCGTGGTCGCTTAAACTGAGACTGGCGTAGAAAATTTGGATCAAGACCCAACTGTTGTTGACAAAGCTGTGTGAGATCTGTGGAGAGTGAGTCCATAGTGGGAAGCTGCAGGGCTAGCTGAGGGGGCAAGCCTGGGTGCTGGACAGATTGCATCATTAGAGGGGGAAATAGAGGAAGATCCAAAGGTACAGGAAGCTGGACTTGTGGTGGGGCAGGTGGGGCAGCAGATGGAGGGGGTGGGGGTGGTGGTTGGGGGGTTGTCTGGTGAGAGGGCTGGTGTACAGTTTGATGGGGAACAGAAACTGGTGAAGGTACTGGTGTTTGTGGTTTGGAGATTGGCGTAGATGGGGGCTGAGGAGTTGTCACTGGTGCTGCAGCAGTAGGGGGTGGAGGGGGAGGTGGAGGTGGTGGAGGCGGAGGAGTCTCTGGTGAAGAAGGATTTATTGGATACAGCTTGTCATAGGCCTCTCTGTACTGCTGGGCAAACTTTTCAAGTTCCACATATGGGAAAAAGTGACTGTGTACATGTTCCTGGTGACTTTTGAGAATTAGCATATTGGAAAACAGCTTCCCACACATACCACACTCAAGTTTATCAGTATTTGTTTCCACTTGATCAGTTCCATCTCTGTTTTTCTTTTGGCTTTTTTGTCTGTTTTCGTTGTATTGGATAACAAGCTCAAATCCAAAGTTCTCTAACAAAGCTTTGGCTGCATTACCTCTTGCTCCTGATACAATGCGTGGAGGGGGAATCAGAGGTTCAGGAAAGTTGGACTTTTTAGAGTCTCTGTTGTCTTTCCCTCCATCACTAATTGCATCTCCTGCATTTTCCATCTTTGCTCTGTTTTCCAGTTTTTCCAAGAGGTCATCTGTGTCTCTTGGCATTTGCAGTTCTGAGATGGAGATGGTGCTAGAGTCTAATTTGGATTTTTGGTTCTGAAGTTGTTGCATTTGCTGGTTTTTCTGTTGGTGAATTTGAGACTGTGTCTGTGCTTGCTGTTGTTGCTGAGCCTGTTGCTGAGCTTGAGCTTGCTGCAGCTGGTGCTGCTGCTGCATCTGCTGCTTTAGGTCCTCAAGGAATGATCCAGTGAGACCGGGCATACCAAAAGCTGCAGCAGAGTGCAGAGCAAGTTCTGGGTTTAGGTTGAACTCTGCTCCTGGTATGTAAAAAGGAAAGAGAAACTGTGGTTGCTGAAACTGCAGGAGCGCTTCAGGAGTCATTGGAAAATGCGGGAAGAAAGCTGGATTGAGGAACTGAGGCTGGAAAAAGGCAGCCTGTTGTTGAAGTTCGTGTTGAAGCTGCAGCTGCAGTTGGGCAGATGACTGAGCTGACTGGTGGCTGCTTGCCTGTGCCGTAACATGATCAGTAGTTGAAGCTTGTTTGGTGTTGCTGTTATTGGGTTCTTTTGGTTCTGCAGCATTATCTTTGTTAGAGGAGGGTGTGCCACTTCTAGCAGTGTCAACATTGCTAGTATTTCCTTGTGTACTTGGGCCTGGACTTTTTGTAGGCGCTGGACCACTGCTGGAAGTGGTACTGCAGCTGTTTGTCTCACTTTTGGCAGTTCTGGCTTTGGTCTGGTGGAGGACTGATCTCATGTGAATCTCGAGCGTTGAGCTTTGGCTATAAGCAACATTGCAAATATTGCATTTAAATGGTTTATTGTCAATACTGTTGGTTGGCTCCTGTGGAACTGGGCTTGATGCCTCTTGAAGTACCTTCTTCAATTTATGCAGATGGGAAACTGAATTATAGTGGACTAAAAGGATGTTCTTCTGGGTGAAGGACTCCTTACATACTGTGCACTTATAAGGTCGAGATGGGTCCAAAAATTTTTCCATTGTAAAGTTGGGCCCTTTTCTAAATGGTAGGGTTCGCTTTGGCTCAGATCCCATGTCATCTAGCAGAGAACTACTATCACTTCCTGTTGGACTTGGCTTTTCTTCTTGGTCCATTTCATCATCTTTGTCTAAGTCATGTTCAAAGGCCTGAGCTTCCTCCAAGGCCCGAGCTTCACTCTCAGTGATATCACCATTTAATGGCAGATTTCCAATTAGTTGCTGCACTTCTGCTTCAGTAAGTTCAGGGTGTCCATTTTCCAGATGCTTCCTGAGGGCTAGAAATGTCCTGAAGCTACGCTGGCAAAGACTGCACATAGTGGCTGCTCTTATAGCATGGTACTGAGAGTGTATCTGAAGCTTCTGCATTGTCTTGAATGCCAAGCTGCAGTGGTTGCAACGATATTTGTAGACATGGCGGTCGGACACAGAGAGCTGCTGTTGTTGTTGTTGGAGTCTTTGGAGCTCACTGAGATGGTCCTGAAGATTTTCAGGGGACTTGCTATCATGCACTATCCCTGGGGTTCTCTTCCAGTCCGGGGCCTCCGAAGCCTCTTTTGGAGGCTTGAGTTCTTCACCCTGCAGGTCAGTTTCATTTTTGTCTTGACTGGCTTGCTCATCTTTTGGCATGCTTCCTATAAGAAAAACAATAAAAGGAAGAAACAAAACAAGAATATGAGTATCAGCAGAACAAAACACAAAACGCTCATTGATTTTTATTATATTCCCAGAGACAAACCTTTACCGAAATTTTAAGAAAAATCATATTTTATAAAATAGGGGGAAAAAAAGCAAGTAGAACACAATGCTCACCTAGAGACTTTCCTGACCCATCAGTGATGGATGTAGAGGATTCCATCAAAGGTGGACTTTTTTCTTGACCAGTCTGAGAATGCATCACATTATTTGGTGAGGCTGTATCAGGGCCGACAACCTGCCGAGACAAAAGAAAAGTGTTTAGTCTCCTAGCAATCCAAAAACATGACTAGTCATGGCTAGTCAACTAAGGTTTTCTCCAATAGAATACTTCAAGAACAGATTCTTACTGACAATTTCTAAATACTGTAAATCACACTTCAGTTACTTTTTTAGAGAAGTTCAATAGATTTAAAGGTACATTTTCAAAGGTAAAATGTACATATGGAAATACAAAAGTTATTCAGTTCATTTTTTTTTTGTACATACAGTTAGAATAAGCTTTTCAACGCAGTCGGGAGCCACGCTGTGCAGGTGAGTCAGATGTAGCTGCAGGTGAATCTTGTTGCTCAGAACATCCTGGCATAGAGGGCAGCGGATCACTGGCTGCATGGAATGCTGGGACATCACATGGAGCTGCATACGATTGGCATCTTTACTGCTGTAGTTGCAGTAAGGACATTGCTGAACCTGAAAACAATGAAATATATTAAAAATGTGGTTAATATTTTTTGGCATAATTTGCTGGGAGGTTTTTTTTTTTGGTTCGTCTCAACACATCCCCCACAGCTACCAATCCCCAACTTTAAATTAAGTCACAAAACAAAGATAAACTATTTTTTAAATATAATTCACTTAAGTCTTACTATGCATGCAATTTTATTAGCACAAAACATGTCTGGCCACAATTTTTAATTTAGGAGATTACATATGACAAAGGTGTGTACCTTCCGAAGCTATGTCTTGCCCTCATTACAAGGAGTACTCTAAGAATAGCTGGTTCCCTACCACCTGTCTTAATAGAATCCATTTCTGAAATGACTAAGTCCACCCTCCTTGCAGGTCTCAGAACCAGACGAGCTAATACTTCATAATCTAATTTAAAAACACATATAATTTAAAGAGATGCAAAAAGGGGAAAAGAAGCAGGCCTAAGGCTAGTGCTGGTGTTCCACTTAAGAACACAAAGGACGGCCTATTGTGCTTGATGCTAAAAAGCTCTGTCAGGAAGGGAATGGTGGGATGCATTTAACCCCTTGAATGAAAGCTGGCGCCAGCCCTCGCTAAATGCTTGGCTTAGCATTTTTGCTTCTTACAGTTAAGTATCTTCCCATTAGCTTATCCCACAGTGACAGTGAAGGTTAGATTTCATTAGTGCCAGTGAACCTGGCTCATTAGCCATTAACTCTCCAATGACAAACTCAAATAAACATTTCGTGTATGAACGTAAATTTTACCACATAAGTGAAGGTTTGTGAAAGAAATTTCATAAAACACGGTGATTTCAAAGTCAGACTGTCAATACATTAACTTAGAAGGGCAGTTCTAAAGACAGAAAAAATAAATTGGAAGAAAATGCACCAAAATTACTATTGCTTTATTTCATTTTTTTTTATTTAAATTATTTTTCAAAGCCTTACCGGTTCATTGGTTGAAGTCTTCCCCTCGACAGATTTTGGCCTTTTGGGTGGACTCTCAATTTGTCGATCTGACAGGAGGGAATGTTTGACCATAGCGTTCGCTGCAGTGATCTCTTTGGTTATGGCATTCACTCCTAGTGGACAGAAAAGGTAAAACATTAAAATTAACATTACTGCATTTTCCACACTAAAAGGCGCACAGGTTTATAAAACAAACCGTCAGTGAATTGTAGGTTTTCAAGCTTATGTCATATATAAGTCACATTGAGTGAGACAATAGAGTCAGAGTTAAGTCCGTCAGTCAGATGGTAATTCTACATGTTGTTTATGACATGCTACAAGTTAGTCACGATGGCGTATTATTAATACCAAAAAAAAAAAGGCGCATTGTGGTTTTTTGATTAAAAGGTTTTTTTCTAAGTGCACCTTACAGTGAGGTCAATACGGTAGTCATCAACTGTTCTCAACCACTGAATATTTATATTTTTAAGCAAAATGTTTACATTTAAAAATTAGAAAAAAATAGTAGCAAAATGAACAAATGTCAAAAGCTAGACCAGAATGTATCATTGCTACCTAATAAATAGGCTGTTGATCAGCTGCTCCAGAGCAAAATAAATAGATACAAGTTGTGTCATTCTGAGTTTGTTCCAGATCAACAATTGATTAAATATTATTGACAAAGCAAAAGACATAAACAAATGTGCTAAATTAATATTCAGCAGAGGAGACATGCTTATTACAAAAATAATTTGACACCCTGATATTAGCATGGATACAAGCATGAACTGTATAATTCGCATTCATATACCCCAACCCGGCACTGCCCCGAGGACATGTAAAATGGGAAAAAAGTCGGGCCTGCTCATTATCACAGCACGACATACATTAAATGTTATGGTAATATTATACACTTCATTAGTTCATATACATTTCCCCAGCTGCCTCAACTACTCCTCTGTCTGTGTAAGATGCAAAATTTTCGGGGTTTGGTCACGGCTGGTAATACAGCAGTAGCACCCCTTGTGTGTTTGTTTGTATGTGTGCTTGTAACTGTGTCTGTGTGAAACGTTAACAGCGGGGCTCAGCGTGCAGAGATCAGCCTCTGGTTGTATTTAGTAAATGCTGTAGCCGCTGATAAATCTTTCATTAGCCTCATCCGAAGATACAAGCCGTGCAGGGCCTGCTGTACTCTGCAATTTACACACCGTGCACAACACAAAGACACAGCAACATCATTTCTCCCTCCCTCCTTCCCTCTGTCTTCCTCGCCCGCTTCCTCCCTATTTTTTCTTGGCTTTCACCCCCTCCACCCCCATCCCCTCCCTCATCTGGTCACTCAAGGCAATATGTGAGCCCCACTCTTGCGAATCAACGCTTCACGCTAGATGCACAAATGGAAAGAAAGGGAAATCAAAGCACCAATACATGGGGAGGGAAGGGGGGGTGGGTTGAAGAAAAAAAAAAAAAGAACATTTTTTATTTCATATTATTCTGTGGCTCGTGTTTGTATTGGGCGCATATCAATTCCGCCGGCCCGTTCATGCATTTTAATTCTGTTGCATTAAGTAGGCGTTCCACTTATTTTATTTGTAATCCCCTATATCTGGAGCCTGAAATATTGGCCTGTCAAGGAAAGTGACAAGAGAGAGGGAGGGAGGGAAGAAATGAAGAAAGAGAGAAAGAGGGGAGGAAAAAAAAATACAAGGGCACAATGTGCATTTCCAAGAACATCCGAGAATTGCTCTGCAGCTCTGAAGAGCGAAGTAATCTCATCTTCCACTGCTTGTGATGGCCCCTACAGGCCTGGCATGTATTTGTGTGCGTATGTGTGTGCTTCATGTCAGGCCTCTGACACTCCATTGGTCAGATTGGCCCAGGCTGGAAGCACCCGTCACATCACCTGACCTTTCCAAAGCCCGCATCCCGCCTCCCATATTTATTATAACCATTTCTAATTTCAACTTTCAATTTTTGCCTCCATCTTTCAGTCAATTTGCAACTAAATTACATCCCTGAGAAAGGAGATGAGGCGATTGTCGGACAAGAGCCTGCAAACACATTTACAACGCGGCAGGGGAAAGGGCCCACACATCACCATTGATTACTGTCATGCTGAATGTAAATGTTAGTTTGTGTAGTGTGTGAGTGTGTGTGTGCATCGGAGAGATCTGTCCTTCTGGTTTAGACTTGTATTTGACCTAGTGGATTTATCAACATGTAGAAAACTGAACCGAAAAAGAAAAAAAAAAAGTTCTGAATGTTGAGGGGCACCCTTCCCTCGAAAGAGGTTTAAAGTGTGAATATTTAAACAAACCTTATCTAAAATTTGGGTCAGCCACAATCAAAGGCAACATGAATGGGCTTCTCTTTTCGGTTTAACTGCTCCGTATTTTGGCCGGGGCATAAAAAATCAGAAAGATAATTCCAGAAAAAGCGAGGGGCAGGGCATATTCCTTTGTCTCCATGTCTGTAGCACAGACCTAATGAGAGTCCTGCCCCAAATGCCTCATCTTTCCTGTCCTCTTTCTACCTTCCCACTCCTCATTCTTCCCTTCGCCCAGTGAAGTGGAGGGGACGGACAAACCAGAATCCCCCCTCCCTCCCATCCTTAACTCCACAAATGACAAATGTCTGTATGGGAGAGGACCTTGCTTGATTAGATAAATCAAAAGGTGATTTATGACACTCAGGTTTTTTTGCATTGCAGGAGGAGAGAGTGGTCCAGGCGCCACCCATCTTTATTTGCAACTGTCAACTGTGTTTATTGAGCCTTGTATACTCACACACACAAAAAAAGGAATTACATTACAATAAGAGACACATTTTTTTTTGGGGGGGGGAGTAAAGGACAAGAACAAAAAATACAAAAGAGATCGCAAAGCAAACAGCTCAGCCTCAGTGTCTTCTTTATTTAAATAGAACTTTGAAAAGCACAGGGAGAAATGTCATAGTGCTATTTTAGAATCTGCCCTTCTGTGTAATTTTGTGGCAAATGTAATCCAGTCAAGTCAAACTTTTACATATGCAAGTATTTTACCGAGTCTTCACATTTGACTTGCTGCACATTCACGGAAAAACAACAGCAGTGATCGAGTCTGGAAGAGTTTAACAGTCCATTGCAGCCTGTTTCTGTCCTATTTTTTGCTCTGATTCTTCGCAGCTAGAAATATTAGTTGATTCCTGTCTCTTCATGACAACAAAACACAGAAAGCCAACAAACAGGGATCAGAGGGGGCTGGGGTGCCTTGGATTTAGTATTCAATTTAGCTGTCCTGAGCCCTGGCAGACTGGCTAGCTGTACAGAGCAGTAAATCTAAGGGGGGGAGCTAGCCAAAGCAGACCAGGGAGGGGCGACCAGCATGATTTACTGGCCTACTGCTCTGGGGTTACGCATTAGGCTGACCTCCGGTCACCTGATAACATTACAGCAACACACTCTGAACCTCAAACTCCCACCGAAGCACTCAGCGGGTCCAGATCATGCCGGAGGGAAGCAAACAAAACGATCGAGTAGGACAGAGTGAAAAGAAAGGGAGAGAAGACAGCCGTGGACAGATGTAGAGGAAAAGAAAGGCTGTAGAGTAGCGTCTGTCTTTTATAGTTTGCGTTCGACTAGCCTTTCTTGTCTTGCCATATCCACTTTATGGCCTAATGAAACAAATATAAACACGGCCTTGTCAGATTTGACAAATTGTCCGAGACATTCAACAAGCTGTCATGACACAGAAAACAGAAAGAAACTGCTGCAGGCTTGTAATTAAACATGCTAAAATCTTTAATATATTTTAATGTTCTTTTTGAATGACTAAAGAGAAGCACATCACTGCTTCACTGCATCACTGCCAAACTGGGCTCTTTTTCAAAATGCATGCAAATTCAAAAGGCAAAAAAAAAAAAAACATCTGAATATGAACAAGCCAATATGGAATATTTAGCATACGATTTTGCTCGCATGCAGTCGGATTTTGCTTAGCACTTATCTTCACAATTCAGAATTGCCCTGAAAAAAAATAAAATAAAAAGAAATTATTACATCCTGCAGGATTGGACTGCGGGAATGATGAGTAATTTCTTTGCTAATTTAAAGCAGGTAGAGATCTCTAATTTCCTCAGGCTGCCTGACAGGCTCATTTCTATGCCGGGGCCTTTGTTTGGTTTGTTATTTATAAGAAGTGGGCCCCTGAGCTACGGTGGCGACATGTGCCATCCGCACACGACACAAAGCTATCTGGAAGTAATCCACATCAAGGACATTTGCATGAAAAATGTAACATGGATTATAATTAATCTAAAGTGACATTGGATTAAAAAAAAAAAGACAATGTAAATGAAGCAAGGAAAACAGCTCTTACTGCCCCCTCCACCCTCACCCCTCATCTCCCCACCACCACCACCACCATTCTCTCTAGTTATCTATCCCTCTCTGTATCCATCCAGCCATCTTTGTTTAAGGGATCTTGGTCATGGAGATGAAGAGCACAAACACACTGCTCACTTGCTCACACTGTAATCCCTTCCCTGGAGATCTCCATATGGACACACACCAAGCGCTCACAAAGACGTCTCAACGTTTCAAGCCTGCCTGAGATGCGAGGCTGATAGAGAGGATATCCAGTTTGAAAAGAGGAGGGGGGAAAAAAAAAAAAAAAAACTTAGCTCAGGCTTATATAGACTCCAGGAATCCTTTAGCTTTTTTGTGCAACCCCCTTTATTTAAAATAAAACACAAACTCTGATGCGTTTCTTTATGTTTCTAAAGGCTGGCAATTGAGCCCACAACAAACACTGACTGCTTGTACAACAGATTTCTCTCAAATGGGCGTACAGTACAAAAGCGTGCTTTAAAATAGAGGTGGGGGTAGGGGGGGGGGGGGACCTTGACATTCTGTCGTGTCGCCTTTTTGCATGTGCGCGGTGGTGTTAAATGACGCTGGCAGTAATATGGAGCGGTGAACGCTTGGATGGTGGTTCCCCGCCAGTCCGTCAGACAGGCCTGTCATGGAGATAGAGCTGAAAGATAGATGACTAGCTAAAGTAATAGGCCCCAGCCTCACTCAGCTCTCCTTCTGCCTCATTGAGCCTCACATTATGGAGCAAGGTATGGCGTGCAAAGGAAGCAGAGTTGGGGAGGGAGTTTCAGATGGATGGAGGGCGCGGAGGGTGGATGGAAAGACCCCATGCAATATTCATTCTCAACCATGGATTTCCATCTCATACATAAGGAGATGATATGAATTCTTATTTGGACAAATCAAATCTAACAAAGCCAGGGCTACCCTGACCGCAACCTCACAGCAGAGGCATTATGTGCTCCATATCTCATTTGTGATAAAAAAAAAGCCAGCTTTTATAGATTTTTGCCTCTTCCAACTTAAAATACTTTTATTTGTGCAAATAAATAAACAAAACTTTTTTCCCCCTTCCTTTTCTGTCTTGTGCTATTTTTTCATCTCCTGTGATAGGGGCTTCAGATTGGACAACAATTAAGAGATGGATTGAGCCAGGAAAAAATGGGAGATGAAGAAAAATGCGGGGAGGGTGCTGGAAAAAAAAACTAATTTAAGGTTTGCAGGGATGCGGTGCAATATTAGAAAAACATATACACAGCCGCCCCCCCCCCCCCCCCATCTAATCCTACGCTTATGAAAAATTAATATGTCATCGGAGAGGGCACAAGAACGAGAAAAGATTAATGCAAGGCGCTTATAAATTACAAGCACGCAAACTGATTTGATTAAAAAATAATCTGGGGCCTGGACATTGCCTGGTAATATCCACAACACTCAACTTATCCCTCTCTCTTTCTCTCTATTTTTCCCTCTCCTTATTCCACTTTCTCCTCATCTCTTACTTTTTTCTCTTTCTGTCAGATGGAAACGATTAAAGCAGGTCACATGGTGGCTGGTAAGCAGCGTTCACATGTTACACACACGTTAGAATCTTATCGGAGAAACCCAGATGAACGATAACTTGACTAAGACGGCTTTTCTGGTTTATGCTATATGAGTTTCAGGGTGTTTGCGCATCCGGACTCACGGTCAGTTCTCCTGCTCTCAGGCAAGTCCCGGTCGGTCTGGTTGGGCCTGGAGGAGGAGCGAGGAGGCCTCTCTGTGTCCTCAGCATTGTCTTCTGAAAACAAGAAGAAAAAACTTAATTACCCATGATGCTCTAAAACAATATTTGACACCCACGGTGTAACAAAGAAAAACCCTTGTAGAGTATTTTGCAGATATTTTCACGCATAGTCCAGCATTACATTGGTCCTTCTGGCAAGATTTCTGTTAGTACATGCATGGGTAATCCCCCAAAAAACCCTTTTGTCAACACAGGGGTCAGGTTTACTCTAATGATCCAGCATACCTCACCAGAAAATAATGCTAGTGACTAAACACATGCTCCCCTCATTACTGTCCTGCCATACTATTGAAACCTAATATGGGCTAAAAGCAGAGATGCTTATCAATAAAAACATGTTAAATTATTAAAGTTATTTTTCATCTGTAACTATGTTTTTTTTTTTTATAATTTCAAAATATCCTTGATTTTTGTTGTTTTTTTAGCATCATTTACTTAGTCATGCCATATTAATGTTTACTTATTATTTTAACATAGAAAATGACAGCATGAAGAAAAGGCTGTTTTTTGCACAAATTCCAGAATTACTTGCCCCAATGTAAAAAAAAAAATGTGGAAAAAGCAACGGATATCCTTTTATGCAAACACAAATTTTTTTATAAATACTTGACATTAGCATTTTTGGGAGCTCTATGAAACACAGCCTCTTTATGGTGCAAAAAAAAGACAATTAATGCCACAAATAAATAGTATATATTCTGTGACCACTGGTATGCTGCACATGAATAGTATATCATTGTGTTTCTGCATACCTCAGTAAAAAAAAAAATGCATGCCACACAAAAATAGACAAACCAACACACATGTGCAGCTCTGTACTATTAGCAGATTAGCCTGCCCATCTCTGAGAGTTCAACCCCTTGTTTGATAATTCTGTGTATCTGCAGTGTTCTGCCAGTGGATTAAAGTGTGTGTTCGCGTATCAGTGTGTGCGCGTGTGTATATGTGTCGCCAGCACAAGCCAACACTAATCCTAGCCGAGCCCCAGCGCTCTCTTTCATCCAGCCATCATTTGTCTCCAACTGGGCTGATGTCACTTTGTAATGAATTTTGAGCAGTCTGAGAGAGGCCAGATAACCAGGCACACTTGCGTGCACACACACATACACACACATATACATATATACATTTATAAACAGATATAAGTGTGGGTGTATATTTATATAAATATATATATGTGCATGTCTTCCTCCATCTCAGCAGTAGCACACCAAATCCCAATCAAAACAATTGCAAACAGGCATCAGATCTCTCACTCACACACAAACAAACACACACACAACCGTTAAAAATTTCATGTCTTCTAAATGAGGTGGGGGTGCTGGCCTCCCTCACATAAACCCCTCTCTCTGTCGGGGAATGAAACTGCGATGTGTCTTTGTGTGCGCAGGTGTGTGTGTGTGTGTGTGTGCACGCTTAAAAGAGCTGTGCTCATCAATCCTGCACCGCCGTAATAACCATACTTCACAACACACACTAGCACTCACACAGAGTCATATTCGCAGAAATCAGGCAAATGGTGCACTGAGGTCAGCGCGCATTTGCATACAATCACTTTGGCCATTGTGTGATGTGCAAGAGAGGTCTGCGAATCCCCCTTAGAAACATGATATGATTAACCCTTTTACATACCACATGGTGCAAACACACACACACACACACACAGGGACTAGCAGTGGCGCCATTGCTTTAAGCTGCAACACATTAAGTGGACATTATATACAGCATGAGATTTTTAAGGCAGATGCTGGTGTGTGATTGTGGAGGAAATTGCGTTTGTGTTGGTGTGTGCCTGCAAACAGAAACATTGTCTTTTTTTCCCCCCTCCCCCCCCCCCCTTTTTTTTTTATATTAGCACATGCTGTGCACATTTTGTGTGCACACAGCGTCTGTGTGCATATGAGTCAATGTGTGTGTATGTGTGTTTATAAGGGAAAGAGAAAGAGACTGGGACTGCACTCTGCTCCTGATGTTTTATTAATACATCGGTGACAACGGAGATGAAATATCTCCTGTCAGCCAAGAGTGCCGGGCTGCAGAAATTGCAATTTTCACTGCTGGTGCTGCAGCGTCCATCTTCGTATTTTAATTCACCTTTCCAACATATAGAGGAAAAAAAGAAGGATGCGAGGGGTGCGAGTTGATATGGTTGTGTGTGGAGGGTTTGAAAGTCCTTCATCAGTGGTTTATCTTTTCTCGTTGCAGGACTTTTGTATAAAAGGGGACAAAAAAAAAAATTTGAACATCGTGTTCGACACAAGCAAGAAGGAATGAGGGTTAGAAAAGCAAAAGAAAAAGATGGCTGAATCCACAGAGGATGTTAGAACACACATTATGGCTGAACAATATGTAAAGAAAAAATATTAAAAAAATCAAAACAAAGCTCTTATTATGTTAGCAATTGCTTAACGATTTGGGTGGGGATGCACTTTCTTTATTATATACAATGCTTTAACCATTTATCAAATAAATAAACTCTGTGAAATGGTGAAAATATAAATAAAATCATTCAAGTATGTAAAGGACAACAATAAAAGTATATGTAGAACAGTGAAAGTGGCAAGGTGGGAGACATCATGTCAACAGTACGATTTTCTCTTGCCTCCAGGGGGCAGCCTACCTGTAGCTACAGGAAAGAATAAGGTGTAGTGAGTGGAAAAAAAGGGAAAAACAATTAAGAAAAAGCAGGAAAAAGGATGAGTGATCATCTGGACCCATTCAGTGTTTATTTATTCTTTACTTTCTTCTTCTGTTCGGTTGTGCTGCGTCTGTATGGACGCATATGCACACTGGGAATGTGCTTCCACACGGAGGACATTCCCAGACGAGCTCTCTCCATACATCAGCTCAGCGTCTGCCCTCTGACTGACCCTGACAGCAACGCACTACATATGTGTGCACGCAAGCGTGCGATCTCCTGTGCACGTATGCAGGTCTATTTTTTTTTCTTTGTTTGTGTGCATGTGCGCCATTGATCAACTAAGTGAGACAGTGACCATGGGTTTGCATGCAAGATGTGCAAATGTGTATGCAGGCATACGTGTGTGTGAATGACAGAGGGGACTCCTAGCCGTCAACTTAATCGCTACCAGAGGATTCGCAGAGCCAAACTTCTGCAGATGCCTTCCTCGGCTTGTGCTCGTGAACACACACATGTAGGGAGAGTGGTCCAGGCTGTGGAGGGTGTGTGATTTTGGCAGCCTGGTGAGACTCTCTTTGATGTGGGTCAGTCTGAACATTAAAGTCAGCCGGCCAGTGGGATTGAGATAACCACAGCTCCTGGGTTCGATTACCTTGCAACCAACATCAGCCTATATTTATCTGTCCTGGAGAAAGAAAAATTAAGTCCTGACTCCTGATCAGACTCACAACTGGTTTTAAGATTTAACTAAGATTTGAAAGCAACCAATTTCTTGTCTAGTGAAAGATGACATTTACAAAACAATGTTATGATGAAAATATGTCCCAATTTAATTGCTTATTTCTCAACACAAATAAATCTGGCAGCGAGAAATGTTCAGATACTAAAAAAAACCCGGGGAGAAAAAGTACTTAGAAAAAGATGTTTGGAAGCAGAAAAATGGAGCAATAGACATATGGGAGATGGAGGCAATGAAGACTGTATCGAAAGTGTCAGCACAGTGTGTGTTTGTATGTGCGTGTGTGCCCTCCAGCTGTATAATGACCTGCTCTGAGACCACTCACTCCCCCTCCCGTTTCCCCAAAGGGCCCATAACCGCCATGCCGGGTCATTATGTGCCCGGTGGAGGACTCAGTCATACGGCACACAACTGAGGAGCGATGCTACACCAGGAAACTGGACGCTAAGGCTCCAAAATGGCTGAATTCATTAGCTGGGCTGAGCCACCTTTAATTTGCTTCCTTAGGGCTAGAATGGTGCTCATTAAAGGGGTAAAAAATAAAATAAAAATATCTTCCCCAACATTTTGTTTAGCTTATATCACAGAGTCACAATGAAAGTGGAACATCAGCTGAAACTGTAATTGCTGTCAAGGAAAACATCATAAGAAATAAAAGAGAAATCATTACTTTTTTGGAACTCAAGCTATACGTTTACGTTTGGTATTAATAAAACACTAGATTCTCTGTGCATCTGTGGTAATGATGCAGCCTTAATGTTCTGTGCAACACCCCTGACTGTCACGTCTCCCCAAGTTAGGTGTGATGTTGATGCTGATTTCTTCTTACAACTCTGGTCGTGTCCCCTGTGAGACCGCATGTGCGTGTGCGAATACGTATGCTTGCAGCGGGGCCCTGTGATGTCACATTCCTGCGCCGCGCGCGTGGCTCTCGTTTGGCCTCTAGGTTTTAAGGAGAAAGCTTTGAAACATTACACCATCACACACACTCCCAGCCATGCACTCACACACACAGTCAAGGGCCAGTGGTAATGCTGCCAGAGTAATAACCTTACAGACTTACTGAACTCCCTCCCTTGCGTTCTCTCACCCTCAAATCTTTATTTACCCTACTCCCCATCTTTATCCCCCCACTTTCCCCAGTACCTTTCCCCCCGAATTTCAGTGCGTTTAACAAGCATTTAGATCTTAACCAGATGTTGTTAATGTAGCATGTCTAAAATACTAAACATCAACCCAGCAGAGAGGGTCCACAGCTCCTGCACAGGGCCTGGGAATAACTCACTCAAACACACACGCACAGGCGTATGGCGTGCACACACACACACACACCTATACTGAGGGGAACCAAAAACACACTCACTCCCACACAGCTTTCAACGTATTTCATGCAAAAGTGTCTACGGCCTGCATTCCAACATGTAAACACAGCGGCACACACGGGTTGCCATCCACACGCTCAAATCCACCCCACAGTCGGCCACTTTCACTTTAGAACGCATGAGAATGAAATTTCCCCAGGAAAATGTGTCTATTGTTTCAGGTCGACCCTGAGAGCCAGACAATGGGATTGTCGTGTTTAATTTGCTCATGGAGTGAATGTCAATAAGCTGAAGTGACAGAAAAAATGACTTGTGGAAATAAAATAAAAAAAAGCATCAGCAGCAAATTTACTTTGTTGTTGTCAATTACAACTTCCTGAGACATTTTATTGTATTTTCTTTTTGCTTGAATTGCCCGCTCCAGTGTCTTGCAGGCAACTAACAAAACATCTATTACTCTTCTGGAAAAGAAAAAAAAAAAGGGGGGGGGGGGTTCATATGAATAAACATGGCAGAGATTAAAGGCTTGCACGTCTTGCTTGCTGCGCAAAAAGAGACTGTTGTTTTGTGTTAAGAGGGGTTTCATTTTCTGTGCCATGAGCACTTGTGTGTGCATTGGCACAGGGATGTTAATGATTCCTTAATGGCAAATACAAAAGGTATTCACGGGAAGAAAATGTGGCTTCAAAAGGTTCAGTGGGGAGGCTGGCAAGGAAAACTGCAGCAACACCTGGCTTTATACAATAGGTTAGCTCAACTTCTGCACATTTGCAGACATACACACAAACACCTGCATCTTACACAACAGCCATATTGCATTTCGCGTTTGAATCACCTGAGGCTGAGGAGGTGAATCAAGGAGGCGGCACGGCAAGCTTACAGAAGGATTTAGGAATAATTTAAAAAGAAGATTCCTCTCCTCTGGTTCATCTCCTCCCATCTCCTTCCCTATTCCTCTTTTTTTCATTTTTTTTCTCTCAAAATTCCTTAGTCTAATATTTATCCAGCCTCTGATTATAAACATCTGGCCGATGGGGGCAGTCTGCACAACGGCAGCTGAAAAACATACTCTTTTCAGAGTCACACTCCTCGTGGAAATATCGCACACACCCGCCAACGTGACCCTGCCAGGTTCGGTCCGCAGGAAAAAGGGAAAGAAAGAGAAAAAAAGGAGCCAGACCAGACAGCGACACACAGAGAGAAAAAGAGACAACTAGAAGCTGAGGGTTAATGGCCTTCCCATCTCTGTGATAAGAATTCATTCTGTTCTATTACCAGCACTTATCTACAGGGGCTCCTGTCTTTCTCCTTTCTCCGTTTTTAAAACACACACAGCCACACACATGCAAACAGGTACACACTCGCACAACAAGGGTCCGAGATCAATAGATGAACCTAATGAAGAAAGCAGCTGTTTCTCGGCATTGCTGCTCGACTCTATCAGCCCAACAAGATCTCCCTGCCTCATTCATCCGTCTATCTATCTATCCATTTATCTGTCCACCTATCTATCTATCTGTCCATCTATTTTTCTAACTTTTCACTCAGCTATCCATCCATATACCTATCCCAGCTGCTCCTCTGTGCCTTCATTTATCCCTCAATCTCTCCATCCATCTCCAAACCGGTAAACAAAGATAGGATAGATATAGTTTCGATTTGAGCAGACTGGTCCTTGTCATGCATTCAAGGTTTATTTATTTTCCGGGAACTAATACGAGGCCTGAAAACAGGGAATCTAATAAAATGGCTGCCGCGGTTTGAGAGAATGGTTGTTTGTGTGTTTTTCTGTTTGCGAGTCTGTCTGGCTATGCCTAAAACAGGCCTGTGACGGTCAGCGGCCAAATGGACAATGCTTAAACGGATTTTTTTATCCTATTGGGCCACTGTCCCGTTTTTAGCATCTGCTTTCAGAGCCATCAAAAACAAAACTGTAATCCCGGATAGAAAACAACACAAAGATCAGGGAGTCAACAGACGGATGAAAGACTGTTATTCAAATCATAATCATCATGTGTGAGACTAATTCTTTTTTTTTTCAACTGATGACTCCCCATTACCAGTTTGTGACCTAAAAGAAAAGATGTGGAACATCCTTCATTTAATTTAGTAAAAAGATGTATTCATTTTTTAAGTGTTTTGATGGTTGATTCATACTTACAGTCCCACTCCGATCATCTTGGGGTCTATTGTTAACGTGTTCCCTGTGTCATTGTTTTTTGGACATAGTTCCTGCAGGGCAGCAGCAGTTCATTAGACATTCGCCCTCTGAGTTGTGAGCGGAACTGTTGTGTTGTGTATTAAGCCCTCTCTTCCCATCATCTATCTCTTTACACACTCTCCTGCTAGCTTACAGCCTCTCACACCTCCAAACTAACAACAGCAGTGCAACAAAAATGGTGAACAAAATTTATAGCTATCCAGCCGTATAGTTTGGGGCCAGCTCGAACGAGCAAAACAAAGACGTAAGTGAATCTATTTGTTTTCAAGTTGATGCAATGAAGCAGAGGAGGGAGCCTGAGGTCTGCCGGTTGGAGCACTCTGATAGGCTGCTCCTGATTCACAACAATTTGGATAAATAAATACTCAGAAATGCAATTTAATTTAAAGAAATTTTTTATAAATGTCCTCCATCACAAGAAAAAAACAAGTTAAAAACACCAAAAACATGATTTTTATATGATTGGGTCTTTAAGCCGATTGCATGTTGTAAGGCTTAGGTAAAAATATCTTTCTAAAAAACACAAACGCTTTTCTATTTACTGCATTCCTTTCTGATGGTTCCGCTGCTTCCACCTGCATTTCATAGTTTCAGATTTGACAGTTCAATGCTGTAGAAGAGGTTGTAAACAAAACTCGATTAACTTCTCTGCTTTAGAGTTAAATTAAGGAACAGGGGAAAGGTTTTTGGACCCAAAAGAAAGATAATACGTCGGCACTCGTGACTCAAACTTTGCAGGCACTCCTGAACAGTAAAATATGCAGACTTGAAGGCCTGGAGAGGGCACCGACTGCCCCGGACGTGGCATATGCAGACAGTTGCAGGGCGTAATAAAAAAAAAATAAAAAAAGGGGGGGAGAGAAGCGTGTTGGCTTTCCTCTGACTTTCTCAAAAACATGCACAAAATGTCCATTTCATTACTGGCTAAACAATGTCATATGGGCCCCCACTGGTCCTAATAGAAGCAGACAAAGACAGAGCTGCACACATATGCTTCGAATAAATCAGATTATGGAGGGAGTGTGGGGGAGAGAAAGAGTGAGGGGAAGAATGAAAGAAGGAGAGACAGAGCTAGACACTTAGAGGATTGACAATATTCGCTTTTCATGCTAACACCCCTCACCCACCCCCTATTCCAGCCCTTCTTCTTTCTTTCACTTCCTTAACTCTTTTGAACCCCCCCCCCAAAAAAAAAAGCAGAATCTGTTTTAGATTTGAGCCAGTGCTGCAGCCATATCTCTCCCTTATCTGCGCTAGCCGTCAGAAAACAGAAAGCTCCATGTTTCCATGCATTAGACTCCCGGCCCCTGACACGCCACTTGAAAATCTCACAGCCCCTCAAAATGGCTGTGCAGGAAAAACTAAAACATCATAGATATTATTTAATCAAATGACAGGCGCTTTACAGGCGGATCATTTTCGAGTGCGCTCACATACCGCGTCGAATCAAAGGAAATGTCAGCTGAAAAAAATTATGGAAATGAATTTTGGCACTCGGACAAATGGTACCCAAAAAAATCCTACAAAATAAAATAATTGTTTAAAAGTGTTATTAGCTGTGCTTCAAACAGTCGTCATAATTGAAATAGCCGTGACATTTTTCAACCTCTGAACACCTCTGAGTATCAAATCTCATCAAGATGTCCTGTTGGGTTTTGTTGCTGTTTGGTGCCCCCTCGCCTATAGGATGTCTGTAAAATATTGATTCTCCATGAAGTTGTAGCAAAAAATAAATAAAAAAAGGGCAGAGACAGGGTGTGGAATATGTTAACAATCTGGAAAAAAGAGGAAAAATCAATATTCAAATGTCTCCTCGTATTGATTTCTAATTAAGTCATAATTGTGGCCGCTAATTGAAGCTGTTTTCAAACTGCCTTGTGACAAAAGCGATGGAAGGAAAATAAGAGGAATATTATTGATACACTTTAACAGCAGTGGTCGCCCACACATTGATCCAGCCACTTTCGGTTCCCTTTGGCATCTAAATGTACATTTGAGGAGAGACAGGCTTTCACACATGCCCCTGTGTGCAGAGATCCACACACACACAAGCACGGACAAACAAATACACACACCTAAATGGACTAACACAGCTCAATTAACCTTCATTTGGGAAATGTCTGAACTGTCTTATCTGCAGACTTCAGTGTGCACATGCAAATAAAAATAATGCAGCATGCATGGGGTCTGTATGTTTACAGCAAATGTAATGGTCTTACATTGTACACCTTTGTTACGATCAAGGAATAGCACTTCTTAGTTTGCCTCCACACTTGTCACCCTTTGAAAGCGTGCACACGTTTGCATCTGTGTCCCCCCGCGGGTCGGGTCTAATCAGGTATTAGGTAGCTTTTGTTTTGGGGGCTCATTGGTGGATGAAATCTTTATCTGTGCTATTGATCAGAAGGTTGCAGGTCCTAAACTGTCTGTTGAGCTGCCTGCCTGCTCCAGCTCTAACAAGATTGCCAGGACCGAGTATATCAGTTAACATTTAATCAATGGCAGCTTAAGACACTGGGGCTAAGGAAAAGAAGCCTGCCGCTTCAGCCCCCTGCCCCAAACCATTACTTAGGATTGAAGCCGAGCAGTAAGTCAGTGTGTGTGGGAGCTCCAGATGATTACAAGGGATTGGGTCTGGTTGATCACATGTCTTCAGGGGACAGAGGTGTGTATGTGAGCATGCTTATATCTCAGTGTTCGCAGGCTGTCAAGTGCTGGACTGTCGATACATGGTAATAAGTCAAAATAAATAATAAATAAAAGCCACAGGGAGTAGCGGGCTGTTTGTGGTACGCTGCAAAAAATTCGGAATGAGGTGACAGTTGTATAAGAATTGCCAGTCAAATCAACTGAGGGCTTCAATTTGAATTCCTTTGTGGAAAAAATGCATTGGCACACAGCAGAAGAAAGATATGACATATCAGGCAATGCATGATTTTTTTTATTTCTGCTTCGCAAGCAAAAAGCCCTCTTGATGGTAAAATGCAAAAATGAGAGAGTCAGCAAAAGAAATATGATCAGTAAGACTTTTTTTTTTTCTTTTTTACAATCGGCTCATCTTCGAGAAACTGAAAAGTAGATCAGATCTGAGAGGAAGATTTTTGCAATCTTCAACTTTCTTTTATCATGCTATTGCCGGACAACATTGTTATTATTAAATCTACCTTTGTGTGACTTAAACACGGCCTTGTAGGATGTGGCCTGCATGTGTGCAAAAAGTAGTGCAGTAGTGCACACGTGTGAGTTTGTCAGGGGGCTGCTCTGACGGGGGAAGCCCCTCTCATGCCCCTGTCTTTTGCCAAAGCCTGGGAGATTCCCACCACCAAAAATCAATGTGTGTGAGAGCATATGTGAGCCCGAGTGTGTGTGTCAAGGTTTTGTAAGACAAATCTCTCCAGCGCGTGCCGCTTTAGTGCTATTGAACCAAGCTTCGATCACTCGGCCACTGTGAATAATGCAAGGGAGGCTACTGCTCACTTACAGCACAAGATGCTCCCGTGTGTGTCTGTGTTGAGTGCGTGTGCACGCGTGTGCGACGAGAGGGTCCTTTTTCTTTCGTGCAAATGCAACAGGGCAGCTCTTCGACATTCCTCCACTTGGCCCTCTTAATCTCGTGTCAGATGCAGGAACTCTCACATTGATACGGTGTCTCTGAGTTAGTGCATGAGTGTGTGCGCTGGAGGCTTCCTCAGCAGACAGGGAGATCTTAACGCAAGCGGACAGCTCCGGCCTGCACTTTGACACACCCTGACTCATTACGTACAGCAGAATATTGTCATTAAAAAAGACAATTAAATATGAAGTCAAAGGAGCATCACTTGGGCGCACGGGCACACACGCCTGCACACACACAGCACGGGAAATCTAGGTGAGCGTACTCATCTTCATGTCCCCGGGTACACGAAGCAGAGATATTAATAATCAGGATGTTACACAGTAATTAAAATGATTCCACATGATGAGCGTGTGTGTGCTTTAAGAGTGTACTTTTCTGTTAATTAAGATGAATGATTTGATGTGACACTAACCGTACGTAAGCTTTAATGGTGTCCTATACTTGATGTGGCTGGGGGGTACAACAGTTGATGGGGCTATAGGGAGAGACAGCACGAGACACACAAACAAATCAGATACAGCTGTTCACTGGCTCTGCCTAAGAGGAGCATTTCTTTTTTCGACATAATTATCTGTGTCATCATTTATGAGGCAATTAAACAAACATCAGTTCTTCTTTCTCCCCCTCCCTTCTCCTGCATCTGTCCTCTTATTTTGCATCTCCCCTTTCTCTTTTTTTCTTTGTGCCATCTGTTCCGATCTCTGCTCCTCCACGTTTAATCTTCTCCTTTTCGCTCCTCTTCCTCCTCTCTTGTGTAGCTCCAGACAAGGTTTCAATTTCAGCATGCTGATTGTCTCATTGCCGACTCCATGCATGTCTAACACTTACTGGCACTCTGGGGACTGGCAGTACACACCATAGAATGCCTATTTTGGTCCCCTACGTTCCTGGTGAGTGTGGGTGCATGTTTGTGTTACTGTGCAAGGGGTGATGAGGGTGTAAAATGCCTATTACGCCGAGGGTCTGGACTCTCTTACACTGAAGAGAATTCTCTGGTGCCTAAAGAGCAGAAAATTGCAATGCTCCTCTTCCTCACTTCCCATTAACCTGCTCTTGAAACAAAGGCCCGAATAAGATGTGTGCGTTTGTGCGTGCATCCGGGCCAGCCATTAGCTTCACATACTCTGAGGTAAGGCGCCATCCAATCCTAACATATTTTACCTCAACACTATTTTTTTTTGTTTCATTCCCTTCTTTTTTGTTTTCATTTTTGTTCTACCACAAACAGACCAGTTCTCCCCCCAAAGTGTTCTTCATCTTTAATCTGTAATTCAATTTCCTCAAACAAACCCACTCAATTCCTTTCTCCATTCTTTCTATCCTTACAGTCCCACTCCATTCAACTTTTCACCTTTTAATTATGGTTATGCCGTTTTTCAGGACATAGTTTCTGCAGAGTGGCAGTGGTTCATCAGAAATTCGCCTGAGCTGTGGCATGGGGTAACTCTTCCTCATTTCCCATAATCCCTTTGTTTACACTCTCTCCTACTAGTTTACAGCCCCTCACAACCCAAACATAACATTGGCGCTGTGACAAAAATGGCGACCAATATCAAAGCTACCCAGCCGTACAGTTTTAAGCCAGATGCCAGCTCCGAGGAGGAAAAAGAAGACGTACATGGATCTATTTGTCTGGAAGGGGATGCATCAGAATGGGGTGTAGCAAGGAGCTTGTAGCCTGCCGACTGTAGCACCTATGTCACAGCTGCAAGCATCTTGATAAACAATGATTATAATCAAGAAATACTCAGAAATGCAGTTTTAATCCAAATTTACTTTATATTTGTCCTCCATCATGAGAAAAATGCAACAAGAACATGTTAAAAACCCCTGTTTTCATTGGAGTGGGCCTTTAAAGGAACAAGCAAAGGGAGACAGCACCTTAGGAAGAGCTTGGAGATGACTGAAGCTGCAGACAGTTTTGTCTAATTTGCACAAAGACGTCCACATCAAAGCGTAAATCAAGATCCATGCTCATTCAATGGATTTTTATCAGTCTATCCATTTCTTCCTGCATCTTTTTTCCCTCTCCATCACATTCCTCTTTCTCTCTATTTTCCAAGCGTTATTAGAACATGATAAAAGTAAAAGGGATGTCATGACACAGGACCCCCTGTTAGCATTAGGAGGTGGGAGAACGAGGGAACGTGGAAGGGGGGGCGAAATAAGATGAAAGAGATTTGTCTGGAAATGATTGCTCAGAAGGCATTGATTCTCTGCTTTAATCTCACACGGGGTGCTCAGATTTCCTATTAGGGAGATGAAGAAAAGCGGTGAGAGGGTGAGGGGACTTACTTAGGTGGGGAGGCAAAACTTGGCATGTCTGGCAGGGTTTCTGCGGGCAGACAAAACATGCATTTCTCTCACTCAAAAGAGAGAAGCAGTGTCCAGAGTGTCGCTTTTTTTAACATGTGCTGCCTTGCTCTCAGACCATTAGTCCGCTGTTAGTAAAAAAAAGAGAGGAGCAGCTACTTCTACTGAAACCCCCTGAGGGTCTCACACACACACTAACACACACGACAAGCCTCTGACAGCTGCTGTTGCTGCAACACTTCCTTTGGTTAGCGACGATTAGCCTTAGCCTATAGGTAATCAATAGCTCCTATCAATTCCATAGCTCCTATTGATGGATGAGGTCAAGGAATTGGAGGAAAAAAGGGAGCAGCTGAGGGAGAGGATTTTAAACTCTTCCAAAGGCTCGCCTGGTAACAGCACTTCATAATTCTTCTGTTTTTTTCCCCCTGCATGCATACTGGCTGCTTTCAATGTCCATCTGTGAATTGTATCATTGCTGTCTGAGATTAGCGGCTGCTTGGACCCAGCAAGCGTATTGCTTAGTTACCGTGACTCCAGCTCCACACCACCCTCCTCCCATCATTGGATTGTTTGTCTTAATGCTGTGTGACATGGCCCATTGTTTTGTCCATCTGTGGTTAAGAGTCAATGAACAGGGGATGTATGAAGGGATTGAGGAGAGAGAAGAATGGCGGTGAGGGGAGAAGAAAATAAAGAAGAAGGGTGAAAGGATGGTGGCTAGGGAAGGATCGGGGGGGGGGGGGGGGGGGGGGGTAATAAAAAACAAGATTGGGACAAGAGCTAAGAGGTGAAAAAATCTGGAAGGAGGAAAAACATTTGTTCGGATAGCCACAGTTCTCCGACCTTCTTCACTTCCTATTCCTGCAGAGTTTAAGTGTCATATTAAGTTCTCCGGGACATCGTTTGAGTTTGAGAGACATTCTCGGAGCCTTCTTCAAAGGGTTAAGTCATGCTCAGTATGCGTCCTCAGCGCTCCACAGCTTTGTATTGTAAATAAGACTAATGTGGCATTGGTATGGTATGCTAATTCAGATAATCAGCGCAATTTCTGCAAATTATAACTGTCAGTGTAGTGGGCACAGAACCTTGGCGGAAAACATGAGGGAACAATTTAGCCCGAGTAATACCTCTACACCAAAGAGCTGCTCAACTCCAAAAGAAAAACAATCAGCCTGAACCCATACCGCCCCGACACACCATTTCAAAAATAGTTTATGGTGAACGAAGCTCTTTTCATTCTTTTTATTTTTTATTTTTTGTGAGGCACAAGTCAAGCTCCCTTTTTTCTGTCCACACACAGACCACAAAGTAATTATAATTTGCTTGGATGGAATTATTCAAAAAATGACCACATCTTTTACTCCCTCGGCCATAGAGAACATGGTTTGGGGAAATTTGGGCTAAATTGCTACTTACTGAAAATATAATAATATACATATATGAATGTGTCTTATTTCGATTTGACAAATTATTTAAAATGCACTGTATTGTCTCCAACAAACTCCACAGTAAAAAACAGAACATATTTTACAACTATGCTCTTGGGTAAAATCCTATCCCCTCTCATCAAAATAGTTTTAAGCAGGAACTGGATTTTTACTCACGTAGGGCACATAAAATAACATTCCACTTTTTTTATTATGCGAGGAATGAATCCCATCTGACTCAAGTCGTGGGATTCCTACAGTATGTAAATACCTTCCTGATGCACAGTGAATGAAAAAGAAAGGTCACAAATAAATAACTGTAATCGTCTGTGTGGAAGCAGATCAATATGCATTGTATTTGCCTGCTTTAGTCTATTAAAGCCAGGTCTAAACACAGATATCCAGAGCATAAGAATTGCTGCTAGTCAGCTGGACTCATCCTCACCGCGCTGTCTTAAATGACAAAATGGCCACCTCGGTGCTTACCCAGGCGGTTTTGCTTCTTCTGGGTGTGTGTCGTATTCTTTTTCTCACTGCTCTGGGCTTCCGTGAATGTTTATATAATGGCCACAAATTACTGAGACAAACCCTGGAAATAGACGTCTGTGTAAGGAAAGACTTTACCTCCCCAAAAAAAGAACAGAGAAGAGAGAGACCATGGAATGGCAAAACCGCCTCCATTATCCGAAGGAGGAAAAAAAAAATCCAAACGATAAGATGAGCAAGAAAGTGAGGGCGGAGTGAAGACCTATTGCCAACACCTAAAAGCTTGTTTTTGAATCATCACTGTAAGCTATTTCTATCTACAATTCAATGCTATCTCTGTGTTTTGACTTAATTTGAGCGCCGTTTTGAGTTTACACTTGGTACCAAGGCTTGTGCGCGCACTTGGAGGCTAACAACATGCCGTGTCTTCTTTGTGCCGTGTTCCATCACTTCCTGCTGGATGCACACAGACACATATATATCCTCATAAAGCATCAGGAGAACAGGAGTGCATCAGGCTCAGTTTTTAGCCTACAGCTGCTGCGTAAATGGTTAGCACGGCTACACTAATTTGACAAGGACCAAAATGTCCCAGAGCCTTATCACTCAGAGAAAACAAAAGGCTCTGGACACACTTACACATGCACACACTCGCATACACACACCCAGTGCACATGATAAAAGTGTTGTTGGTCTCTCCAAGTCAGAAGAGGTCTTTTGTTTAAAAGGGGAATTCAGACAAAGAGGGTCCTCTCCCTCCCTCTTTAATGCATGTAGGGTGGTGGTTGGGGTGGGGTATAGAGGGATGGAGATGTGTGGGTGGAGGGGTGCTGGAGGGATGGATGACAGGCAGGGCTCTCGGAAATAATTACCTCCATAAGATTCCATCTCGCTTTGCTTTTTGTGAGGGACAGAGGGAACAGGGAAGGGGGAAAAAAAATGATAGAAAGTAAAGTATGCAGAAAAGGCCCCATGTTTCTACATGATGGAGCACAGGGCTAATGGGCAAGGGTACACAAAGAAAAACGCACTTGTGCACACACGCACACCTCATCACAACGTGCTTTGTGGCTAAACAAATGGTCAAATAGTGTTGAGGCAGAGCCGACAAGAGAAAAATCGCTGTAAAAACCAGACTTCAGAGACTCTTAATGTCTCCAAAAATCCAGCTAAACAAATTGTTCAAATTATGAAACTGATGATGGAATACCCATGACTTGCAATCTGTCATAGTTTCTCCAGCTTTACCACACAGCTCCATTTAGGGTGTAACTTCATTACAGCGGCAAGGAAGGGTACAAATAACGGAAAAAAAAATCTAATTTTTCCTAACAACTTTTGGATGGACATCAGAGGAAAATGGCCTCTGCGTCCTCCATGTTGAGAGGCAATTCATTGATGCTCGCTTCTCTGATGCAAACTGGCATTTTTGATAAACTTAATTTCCTTTCTCACTTATAATTGTACACAGAGAGGGACAGTTTACTTCAGGAACGTGGACAAAGAGGATCGCTTGTTTCTATGGGACACAAATGAGCGATTATGCTGAAAAGTGCTGTAAAGACAGCGACTGGAGTGTGCAAAGACATAAGCAAATATGCGCGCAAAGAGAGCACTGTTAACCTCCAAAAAAGGCTTCTCAGACTGAGACTGGAAAGTATAAATATGCTGAAATCAAATACATGCAAGTGCAAGTGTTGCTTTGTTCAAAAACACCTATACTCTTGCTGTGTCTCTCTGTGCCATACTGTATCCTTAATTGGGCCATAAAATCAGCATCAAAATTGTTTAATGAAAGCCATTCACATGTACATAAAGTCCAGAGCATTAGAACTCTTATTCCCAAATGAGCCTATAATTATCTGGCTTGGTTCCAAGTCCCAGGCTTTAAGGCAAAAATACCGGTCAGCACTTAAATTAATCTTTTTCATACCAGTCTCTAATGAACAGAAAGTGCTCGAGTCAGGAGTTGTAGCCCCAGAAAACTAACGGCCTACATACACATGCACATAAACATAAACATAGGGTCTTTTTAAATCAAGATTGGCTGAAAAAGCTGCCTTCTACACAGCCTTTGCCAACTGTTAAAACATTCACATAATCAATCACTACAGGCACCTACATTTCACCAAATTTTTCTTTTTTGCTTATGTTTGCATGTGAAAATGTGTACGCTCTACTTCAGTGTTTTTCAACCGGTGTGCCCGGCACACTAGTGGTCAGGTGTTCCATTGGGAAATTGCCCTTAACTGATCTAAAAACATTTACCATCTCCAGGATGCCAGCTCTGTATTCATCCAAACAGGCCCTGATAAAACACTGAGTAGTTAGGAATATGAAAGATCGTTAAATACTTTTTTCTTTGTGTTTATTTGATTCTATTAAAGACATTTTGATAAGAATGACGGTACCGCGATTTAGCCGTAGCTTTAGACATTTTCGGAAAAGTCCCGCCCTTTTAACTGTCTCCACCAATCATTCTTGGAGGCTTAATCATACGTCATCAGTCTGACCAATCAGAAGTGGTTAAAGTCTTCACTTCCTTGTTCCGATTCTGCTCATAAAGTCGCTCAGTTCCAACAAAAATACCAGCTAAAGCTCGTCTTTAGCGGTATAGCTTTCCGCGGGATCCGGTGTCAGACCGTGGAACAAGTGAACAAAACAATGAAGCTCAGAGACACGAGTCTATGTACGTTCGGCGGCTGTTAGCACTACATCTCCCATGATGCATTGGGTTAAAGTGACAGCGTCTCAGCGCACAATGAATCTACGTTGTTAAACGTCTTGAAACAGTTTTTAAATCTTAACTTTTATTACATCTTTTAGAAAAAACAGCGGCAACTTCCAGCTTTTTCTGCCACAATTATCACAAAAATGTATGAGATTGGGGAGGGGCTGTAGATCAATACAGACTATGAGTTTCTCCTTTTTTTTTTTGGAATGCTGGTGTGCCGCGGGATTTTTATCAAGGTTAAAGTGTGCCGTGGCTCAAAAAAGGTTGAAAAACACCACTCTACTTTCTTTTAGAACAAAAGTTCTAAAATACATCATTAGCCGTAAGCTATTGAACTTGTTCAGACATTCATAAGTCATTTTGTAATTCCCTTTTTAATCATCTGTGGATCACAAGAACTTTTCTTTGAAAAATATTTCTTGAACATGGGAGAGTCCAAAACAAGTGGTAACTTCTTCATGGAATCTTAGTAGGTGGTATAGGAGCACAAAATGAAATCTGGGTTTTAGGAGCAGTACCTTCAGAATAAGCAAAAATTGCTTTTGACAGGTTTTAAGCCCATTTTTACAAAAGGGGAATCATGAATCCTACATTTGTGGATAAATAGAAGTGTGGTCTTTTAATTATGATTTTGCTGTTAAAATAAAAACAACTTGTGTCGATTTCTAAGACATAGTTGCTGCAGACCAGCAGTAGTTTCTCATAAATTATTTTCTGAGTTGTGGATAGAAATGTTGAAACAAAGTAAGCCTTCCCCCACTTCCCATCATCCCTTTGTTTAACTTGTTAAAAACACCAAAAACACAATTTTCCTCGGAGTGGGGCTTTAAGAGCAGAAGTTTTTTCTTATCCAGACACTGCAAGATCGTCTCCTCTTTGTGTGTGTGTGTGTGTGTGTGTGTGCTGAAATCCACATATGTTCCAAGGCTGTGAGCTTCCATCTGTTTTGGGAGTACATGCACAGTGTAAACAGGCCACTTTAGGGACCACAGATTCATGGTGAGACACGCACACACACATGAGTTAACACACACTCACAGACCTACAAGTGGATAAATGGAATAATGTTGTGCTAAAGTCCTATTCAAACCACGTTGCCCCCTTCGCCGCTAACACACACCTCTCTGCCAGCTTAGGTCAAGCAAAGCAAAAACAAGTTAAGAACTCATTTTCTTCCAGCAGCATTAACATAGGGATGACTAAATAATGGACCCTGACTCTCCATCTTCTGGTTTAAATTACAGCGCAGACCCCTCCCTTTACACCCTACAACCCCTCACCAACCGTGCAACCCCCACTCAAAGAAAAAACGATTAATCTTTTTTCCTTTTTTTTTTTTGTCTCTCTGAATGTTTTACAGTTCTGTTACACTTATTAGCTGCTGGCAAGACGGAGACTCTTAAATGAAAGCCAAATTGCTTTGGTCATGAGAAAGGAAATGAAAGCTCACTCCAGGGAGAGGCTGTGTAGCCATAGCATACACCAGTGTGTGCGTCTGTTTGTAGCATGTGTGCGTACGAGCCTTTCACTATGAGATCCTCCCAAGGTGAAATTTCATAAGCCGACTGCTTGCCTGCCTGGGATGTCCCTGCGCACGGGACGGTGTGTGAGTGTGCGCCTGCGTTTCAGATATGAATGCGGCAGCCTAATAGGAACAGTATGCTCATTTTGGGGAGATTAGGAAGAATGGACGGGTCTGTATCAGGAGACGTGATCTGGATGTGAAGGCCAAAGGAAAGGGGTAAAGTGGTAGAAAGTGACAGAAAGGAAGGGGGAGTGAAGCGAGACAAAGAGGTGGGAGCAGCTAAATGGATTTAAAAAATAGGGTAGATAGGGTTTTGAACAAAAAAAGTGCCCCCCCCCCTTACAATCTAAAGTTACAAACACACAAAAATCTAAGCAATGCAAGACTTGCTTTTAGTGAGACTTAGGGTGACTTTGGGAAAAAAATTCAAATAGATTCATACCTTGGATGTTGGGACACTCTTTGACATGAAAAAGCTCGTGGAGACTCAGTCCATCCTCCTCTCCTCCCAGGCCTTGCTGGTGCAGCTGCAGTTTCCTCAGTCCTTCATTCTGCTGGTGGCGAGCTGAGCGGGCATGTTGGACCAGGTTGAGGCGGGCTTTGGTGGAGTAGTCACACAGATTGCAGTAGTAGACGCATGACTCCAGACTGTACGCACTGTCCAGCTTCTGCAAGTGCTGTGGAACACAAAGATACTTCAATAAACCACTTTTTAGATTAAATTCTATTCTTGCTTCAGTTAGACTTTTTCTTGGTTTTTGTTACTTAAAAACCCAACTGGAATGGACGTTTAACTTCTGCAACGAGGTCAGACATGGGTGTTAAAAGCAGAGAGCTTGTTTTGTCTTTCATACACACATTGTCCAACTTTCCTTATTGTTGGCAGCTGCAGGGGGGGGCTCTCATTCTACGTGTGCTGTCTGTCGCAAACCCTCAATTTCCAGTTGCTTTTTAATGGCATAGCAGCCATGCAAAACTACCCCCTACCTTCTTGTCCTGCCCCCGGTGTGTGTAGGTGAACAAACCCACATGCACGCACAGCCCCCATCCCACCTTTCCCTGCTCCCATACACCCAGTCAAGCCAAGCATATCAAGTGTGCTTCTGTTGTTGCTGCCGGGCTAATGAACAATGCACAAAAACAAAAGAGCAGGCCAAGCTTTTATTATCTGATCCTCTGTGGTGAGAGGGCTGACAGAGGAGAAGGGAGCAAGGCAAAGGGACAGATCCACACAGGAAGCTCACAAAGGTTAGCTTCTACTTTGTTAAGGTTTTTTGTTTGAGAAACAGGTGAAGGGGTCCATGCATTAATTAATTCACACAATGCTCTGTGTGTGTGTGTGTGTGTGTGCTTGTGCGGTAACTGCTGTCTCTCACACCCTCCAATAAGGAAGATGTTCTTTCACTGAGCAATTAAAAGTTAGACAGGTAATATTTTTCTCATGCTTGCATCATGTTACACCGAACAAGAACGGTTGAAAAGATGTGTGTGTGTGTGTGTGTGTGTGTGGGAGGAGTGGGGCGCAGGTGTGGGGGTTCTAACCCCCCACCTTCCACCCCCGCCCCCCCCCACTCCGTCTTCCTCCTTTGACAAACAGGGATTAGCAACATAGCTACAGCAGCTAACAGATCTTTTCTCTCAGTCTCTCCTTTTTCCTTTCTTTTGTAGGAAATCTAGCAAAGTTTTTCTCATGAGACGGTGGGACGTCCCCGCGCAGTCAGAGGCCCTTTCAGAAGTCTTAAGTTTTAATTAAGTTGGAGTTGTCAGAAGAAAGCTCCCCTAGTCCAGAGCTCAGGACCATTAATTACAGCTATCTTTGTTTCACTGTGAAAGGAGGCCTCCCTTACTCTTTCTCCCTTTATTTGCCTCTTTTCATTCGTTGGCCCCCCTCCCACACGGGAGGAACGGACCGCTGCGCCTTTCTGTTCATACCACACACATGTGCAACAGAAGCAAACATATTTATTACTGGTGTAAACAAAAAGGATTTGATTGTGTTGCTTTGTTGAGATTTGAACAAAAAAACACATGAAAAAGACTTATTTCCTGTTCTTTCACTTTGACCTCAAAGTGAGTTTTATAAAGTTCAATGGTATGCCAACTGAATGTCATAGGTTTTACTAAACATTGTGCAACATATTTGTCACGAACATGTTATTTTATACAAACTTAAATCATCAATATAAAGAGTTTATGTCAGTTTAAAAATATAAATGTACTTTCCTCTGTTACATGATGTGTTGTAATGCTTTTCGGATATGAGCTGGGAGGAGTTGACTGATATATTTGGGGCTAAACCAGGCTGCCATAAAAGTTCAGGCCTAATATTAATTCTTTTCTCATCAGCACATTCCAGAGGTTTTTTTTTAAAACCAAAACTAGAGGCTGTCTGTTGCTCTCTGGCACTCCACAGGCCTAAAAAGCAGGCGGTTTGGTGATCACAGGCCAGAACATCCATGATTTATGAACTTTTAAAGAAGCACTTTGACTCCTGCCAGGCATGGGCTGGGTAATGCATATTCAAACACACAAACACACTGTTCCTGCTCCTGGGTTTACGTCTATGAGTGTCTGCTTGCAATGTGTATGTAATTTATGCCGCAGTGAATGTGCGCTGCACGAACACTTGGATTTTGTGTGTGGCAGATTGGCAAAAGGGCCATCCCTGTCAATATGGCACCCCTCCAGAGTGCCTGGTGGTTAATTGTTGAGGATTAGTGTTTGGCAAACAACCAAATAAGCTAACACTCCCTAAGGGCCAATGAAAATCAGCTAAACAGCGCTCCCTGGGTGGACCTAAACATGGCACAAGATGGTACAAGACACTCAAGGAGGCGGATAAACAATCAAATATACATGGAATGCAAATTACAGCTCAAACCTTCCAGTTTACCTGTCAAAAGCAGAACATTTTCACCCCTGTTAATGACGCGCACACACACATGTGCACACACAATGGGACTTGTTTGAGGACCTGGGAGGGGATTGGATGTGACAGGTAAAGGGAGCTCCCTTGTGTAGTTTTTTGCAGCGTCTGTGTGTGTCGATGACAGAGGACTGCATTCATTATGCAGAATGAGATGTTTACAAAACACCTTTCTCACACACACATGAGCAGAGGAGCGTGTTCACCTCCTCTTCACTCGCTCCCCGGGTTGGTGGAGAGGATTGCCACACTGCTGTTTCATACACATTTGTTCTATCTGGGGTGACAAAGCTGCCTCATTAACTGAATTCTTAATAAGCCAAGCCAAAATATATCTTTTCACAACTTCTTTTATCTCCCTGAGCATGTACATGAACGGGAGTGTGCGGTGATGATTTCAATCCATCTATCTTCTAAAAAGATGGATTTTCTTTCTTCTAAATAGATGTGTGTATTTGGGTTTTTATGCATTTGTAATTGTATCTCTATTTTACCTCATAAGTATATTTTTGTGTCTGTGTATAATTTTTTTTTCTTTTTGTGCTCGTCATTTATTCAGTTGCATAAAAATATTTTGAAAGCGGGAAAGAGCAAGGGGGTGGGATTTTCTTCCGCAGAACCAAATGACAAATTAGAGTATTCAGTACAACCTGTTATTAAGTGTAGAACCAGGCAGCTAATGAATACATACTGAACGCAAAAACCCCACTGCAGCACCAGCTTAATAACCAGTGTGTGTGTGTGTCAAAGTGCGTGTATATGTATAGAATACATCCTGCATACATTCAGTTGCGCTGTCAGAAAAGGCTGCTGAGAGCATGCAAATGCGCACGCACGAAATGAAAACAAAAACCTCCTCATCTCCTTTCATCTGTGTTTTTAGGAGAAGCAGGAAGGTTGTTGTTGAGTATTCCTTCTTTTAAGAACGCCACCAGCTTCCGGTGATATCCCCTGGGCCCCCGGGGGCCATCAGAGACAAAAACAGCCCCACTTGGCCCAGCAAACCACAAAAGCATGTATTGTTCCTTGAAAGTATTTTAAACACATACCAGCGCTGCCTGGAAGGCTGCCAAGAGTAGAATTCCATCAGAGCTACCACCTTCCGAACACATGTTACTGCTAACCGCCACTCAGCCCCCGAGACATAAATGTAACGCAAGATCACTGGCAGTGGAAGTGCCAGCAGACTGCAGCGCCGAAAAAGGCACGCCTAATAGAACAGGTATTCCACACCTGGCTGTGCAAAAGGACAAATTCTGTTCTGCATGGATTCAAAAACAAATAGGCAAGAAGGAGCCACAAGCAAAACCTGTGGAGTGCACATGCATAGATACACAAACCAACTTCTTACTCGTCTACAAACCATAGTGATTGATGCAAAGACCGAGGAGAAACCAAAGCATTCTCTTATTTTCTTATCGTTTTCATATGGGTTCCAGAGCCATCTGCTCCTCCTAGCTTTGCCTCCTTTTTACGATCAAAGCTCCATTAGGTGCAAAGTTTGTAGGTGGGCTTTAGTTTGGGTCACTTAACAATAATAAACACCAGATAACTTTTGCTAGGCCAAATAAATTGAGGATTCCAATCTGTCATGCTAAGTAATACTGCTCCTTCTTGCTGCTGTGTTATCTTTTTGTCTTTCCCTGTTAGTTTGTTCACTTTTTCTTTATTTCTCGTTGATAATTGCTAGAAAGCAAAGAAAGAAAAAAGGCAAAGTTGGCATTTTTTCATTGAGAGAATAATAAAAAACAGCTAGAAGCCCAAACTTTAATGTCCCTGACTCCCAAACATGGATAAAGATGCCGTCAATCCCTCACACTTTTTGCAGCAGTGACGCAAGGCTTAAAAATGAAAAGGCCAATCTGAAATCCAGTTTTCTAAAATTGAATTAGTTAGTTAGTTAGTTGTTTTTTTTTTTAGCTCTATTCCAAACCCGCATTGCTTCCTATTGTTAGTGTTGTGTGCAAGCAAGACCCTGGGTGCTTTTCCATTACAGTTTGCAATGACAATCTGACTAGGTAAGATCCAGTAACAATATCACATTCAATATGACACAAGTCTGAACTGCAGCACAATGCACGTGAAATAATGACTGATTTTTTTTCTTCTTTTTTTAGGTTGACCTATTTTTTTTTGTGCCCAAACATCGTTCAAAAGGACTTTACAGGGGGAATGTGCAGTGCAGAGTTGTCCTCTGGTCAATATAAAGGTCAAGTCCTGTAGGGTTTTCAACTAATGAGATTTTTGACTACAGCACACATAACCTCCCACAGGACAACAACTTTTTCGGAGCTTAACTAAAAGTTTGAGAACAAATCTGTGGTATCATGAATTGTTGCATTTATTGTAAAGAATTGCCAGTCTGGTGAAAAACAACTAAATGTGTCTATCACGAAAAGTCAATTTCCCTAAGAAAACAAGCAAAACACTGATACAATATTGAATAGAAGAAAACACTAATCCAGCGCATAACTTTTGCTTCTGCAACCAAGCAGTGAGGAACAACAGATTCTAGGAGATAAAACACCAGAGCAGATCTGTGCATGTTTGTTAAAAGTCTCAAAAGCTACCTCACCTCCATCCCCGCCATTAAAATGGATCACTATTTACATTGGCATTAGATTTAGACAGCACGGTTCAGCCACTTACTCCCTATTAGCCAGCCTGACCATAGCCCATTAGGGTCTAAAAGGCCCGGCTTGTCTCTATAGCCGCCAGGTGAGACTGACCAGACCTCCCAATTTCCCTTCACAATCTACAGCCTTTTATCTTCACAGATACAATAAATTAGTGAGATACAAATTGTTGAAACCTGTTGGTGCCTTTGTTTTTCCCCAAATTCGGTGAGAGGATGGATTTTAATCAAACTCTTAAATTAGACATAATTGGTATATTTGGGCTTATTTTTTCCCCCCACCATGTCCAATGCACTGTAGTACTTGGAAAAATCAAAGCAAAGGCCTAATTGATGAAGTTCATAAAAACAGTGAGGCAAACAAAAGTGAAGAAGTTGAAAGAGATTCGAATTATTGACTAGCAGGATCAAACGGGGCCTCTCTGAAAAAATTATATTCAACTAAAACTAAACGAAAACAAATCTTTTTTTTTTTTAAGGGAACATTTTTGTCTTAGTTTGTTCAATTATTCAAATTTTACATAGCAAAGATTTGCAAAAACATGCATTTTTCAAAGAGCTAGAGTTGGCCTCAGTACAACAGCAGGAAAGAAAAAAAGATGCGAAAAATGAGACGCGAGAAAAAACTGTGAAAGACTGAAAGAACAAAAGATGGAAAGAGACAGCAAATGATGGGGAAGAATCTAAATGAGTGTAGTAGGGTTCAAATCACTAGTTACACATTCCTGAGCCTGTGAAGGGGAGTATTGTTTTCAAGTTAGCCCCTACCCCATCGCATGGTTTTACTTAGCACGAAACAAAAGGTGCAGGGAACAAAACACAAGCCTAAAACCAGGCCCTGCTAATGACAGAAATGGGAGAAATGATCCCTGAGGTGGATCCTCGTGAGAAAATGGTTGGTGATAGCCGGACAAGGGGAGCTCATATTAAAACTGTCACAAAATGGCAGACTGCTTCTTTCTTCTTGAGAGTTGCTCTCAGATAACAACCTAATAGATAGGTCGACATTTGTGATAACTCTTTGTCACAAAATGGAGATAAATTTGCGCAAAATGCCAAACAAAAACTTTGAAGAACCACTCCAATGGAAATGACGTTTTAATACTTTCCCATGATGAAGGACATGTATACGAATAACATTCAGATTAAAACTGCGCTTCTGAGTATTTCTTTATTCAAATTGTGGTGAAACAGGAGCAGACAAAGCATGTCGTTTGAAAAGCTTAAGTACAAACTACACTCGGTAGGCCACAAGCTCCTCGCTCCGTCTCCGTTTTCCTCGTCCCAGATGGAATCTGGTTCAAAAATTGTACGCTGGATGGCTCAAATTTTGCTCGCCATTTTTCTTGCACTGACAATGTTATCTTGGAGTTGTGAGGGGCTCTAAGCAAGTGGGAGAGACTGTATACAAAGGGATGGTGGGAAAGGAGGGCAGGCTTACTCTGCACCAACACTCCCGCCAACAACTCAAAGGTAAATTCTAAGGAATTAATGCTGCTCTTCAGAAACTGTACTATTGTTAAAATTTTTATAAAAACAGCATAATCTGGGAAGGAATTAAATTTGTTTTACAATAGATCAAAAGATGATTGGAGTATGTGGAACTTTCACAAAGTAAATCAAATAAAACCCCTGTTTCACCCATTATGAAAAACTGTCACACACACTAGGGCTTGATGCATTGATATACTATGAGTAAATGGTGTTCATATGAACACATACTGGAGAGGTTTCGGCCATAGTTAACACAACAAAGACACCTATTCAACGAGAGCTGTTTTGCATTTTGCCTCAGTAAATCACATGCCTTGCAGTTGACCTGCAAGACGGCACACTTATGATCTCTTTATTTACAGAAGGCCCTCATTTAAGTCTTTTTCGTCCAAACATTGACTGACATTGACTACTATACCTTCAACTTGGTGTTTCTTTCTAAGCAATGATCTGTAGATGTACTGACAACGCAAAAGACCGGAACATTTTCCCCACACGCATGTGAGGAGGTGATACATAAGTGGCAGCAGCCGCAGGAAAACTCGCCTTGCTGGATGTGTTTGTCCAGGCTACAGCCGTCTAAAGGGAGGATATTGTTTTCTCTTGAAAAAGCCTTAGCCACAGTCCACATACCAGCGTCCACTCAACATACCAATGGGCTCTTTGAAGATTACTCAAATGTTTGCCTTTGTCCCCCTCCTCCCTCATCTACCCCTATCCCTAGTCCTAACGTACAGTCTTGACAGAATAAGGTGAAAAAGAAAAAACAAAAGAATGAAAAAAATAACAACAATAAAAAAGTATAAAGCTTATTAATATTTCTAGAAAAGATGGAACTTCAACCCATGGATCCAAAAATGTTTAACAGTTACCAGCCATATATCCTGATAAAAACCATAACAAACCGAAAAATTGTTTATGCCAATGTATACATAGATACTAATTAAAATGTTGCATCTGCCTCCTGACACATGGCTGCAATGTAGTTTGACTCCATAATTCGGACTGAATATGGTAACTCCGATGGGTTCATTTAACTAAATGTGCCAAAAACTCCTGTCCTGCTCAACCCCACACAAACCACATTAATCCTAAACAAGTAAGTAGGATTTCTATCAGGTCTATTTCAAAGCATTAGGGATTACCTCTTAGAAACTAAGCTGCTTGAACTCACAGGAGGTCAGCAGCATTGTACCACTGCAAAGATGGGAGGCCAGTGGTAGACGGACAGACAGCAGGACAGGTCAGTTCCCTTTTCTGAAGCTCTCTGGCAGCATCCCCAAATCCTGCCTCCTCCCTCTTTTTCTCACTCTCTTTATCCTCCCTCTTTCTCTCTCCCCCCCCCCCCCCCCCCCCCCTCCATATAATCGAATATCTCCCACTACTTATCTATTCACTGAGCAACTAATGGTTAAAATCAATTACAGCTGGAATGCTGAAATGCTGTATACTGGTCTACATGCTGATAATGACAGAGAGTGTGAGACGAAAGGAGAAAGCCAGAAAGAGAGTGACTTGGGACCGTTCCAAGGGAGTAGCACAATTACCTCTAATCGATTGATTATTGATTTGGAGGGCCGTTGAGGAGTATTTCAGTTCAACTTTGTCCATATCAATATCCTGATAGCTTCATGAGGCGGGAGCAAGTATGGACGCACTATCTAAATACAATTCAGAGTCTGATGTAACTTTTCAAACTGCTGAACTGAAAAATTTGAGGCAAGATTTGTAGAATGTACTCACATTTTAATGTCATGTGGTGTAAGGTCCCACTCTGATCAACTTTTGATCTACCGTAAAATCATTCTCAGTGGTCTCATAATTATGGTTATGCTGTTTTTAGGCAAAAGTCTGTGCTGTTTTCTAGGACATAGTTTCTGCAGAGCGGCAGTAGTTCAATAGAATTTGCCTCTGAGTTGTGGGTGGGACTGACCCACAACCCAGAGGATTGAGCCCACCCTCACATCAACATCCATCTGTTTACACTCTTCCAATAGCTTACAGGCCCTCACAACCCCAGCCTAACATTATTGGTGCAACAAAAATGGCGAGCAATATAGGAGCTATCCAGCCATACAGTTTTGTGCCAACTTGAACGAGGAAAACAAAGACGTACATCGATCTAGTCGTCTCCAAGTGGATGCATCAGAATAAAGCGGAGCAGGGAGCTTCTGGCTTGCCGTTGTAGCTTCTAAATCACACCAACAAGCTTTTTCAAACTGCATTTTTACACCTGCTCTTGATTTACAACAATTTGAATAAAGAAACACTCAGAAATGCTAATTTAAGCTGAATTTTTTTATAAATGTCCTCCATTGTGAAAAAAATGCCACAAGAACGTGATGAAAACACTCTCATTGGAGAGTGCTAAGAAAAATGTAACAGAAAAAAAAGTGTCTTATCTTTCTGCCATGTGATCTATGTGAAGTACCTCTGATCAAATCAATGGACAAAAAGTGAAGACAACATGTCTCAAGAGATCATATTTGAGCTTGGAGCGCCTTCTTTGATGATAACTTCTTTTTTAAACAATCTTGTTATCTTTTTCCTAACAAGATGATCAAGAACTGACAAAAAAAAAAAAACTGAAAGGAAGAGGTTGGAAATTAAAAAAAGAAAGGTGTGAATGGAGACAAATGTACGAGCAGGGGGCAGAAGACTAAAAGAAGAGAGGGGGGGTGTATTTGTGTGTGTAGGGGATAAAGTGAGTGTGGGTGGGTGGAGATGAGGATCAAAAGGACAAAAAAGAAAAAGACAAACTCCTGCCAGCTCCTTTGTTCCTGCATTGCTGCAATGTTCCCTTGTTTCTGGTGGTTTGGATGACACTGACACCCCCCCCCCCCCCCCCCCATGATTCCTCTCGCTCACTCTTTTTAGAGACTTCACAATCCCCCCACCTCTTCCAAACACCACTCTTCTTCTGCTATCGTTCCCATACCTGTCAGCCTAGATCTACTTCACAGTCCCCTGCACACTGACACGGCCCAAATGACCCACAGAGGGGTGGGAATAATTATGAAGAGGATTACATCTGGCTATTAATATGAAAAAAACATGTAGTGTCTGTTTTCCTATTATTTCTACACAAAACCACACCTTTCTGATGCAATAAAAACAAGAATCCACACATCCGTCTCCAGGTTTTGGCTACTTCACTGAAAATCAAGAAATGGATGAGAGTGGGGAGGCTGGCTATAGTATTTAAACATACCGTTTGGGTGTTGAACTAAAGCTGGACATTGAACACACATCCACTACACAAACACACACACGCGAGTGCTACTAGCCATCTGGTAAAGGCGCTGGAGAAGGGCTGAAACTCTTATTAATATCTATGAGGATTATTAGGAAGAAGGGGGAGGGTGGGGATGTCCATTCAGTCTTCTCCTTCTAACAAAAAGCTACAGCCACAGCATACACACACACACACACACACACCTGCTTTTATGCTTTAATTAGCCACTACCCCAAGTCCCCCGCCCTCAGACCTCTGAAAGATTTCCATTGTGATCTCCACGCAGGTGAAAGACAAGACCATTTGAATAATCTACTAACCGGCATCTCTTTGCTTTACGGAGACACAGAAAGGGGAGAAAGCAGGACAGACAACTTTTCTGCCAACAAAACTGCAGCGCCTTCATTCGCCGGCTCAGGTTTACAGCACTGAACTTTTGGCGGCTTCATCCATCTCCATGACAGAACATGAAAATCTATATCTTGCAGTCAAGTAGCATCCACTGTGAAGTGTCTGAGACAATTCCTTTTTGAAGAGAATAACACCTCTTTAAATCCATCTGTGAGAGCAAGACAAGGACACTGTGATCAACAGTCTGTGTCTGGAACAAGACTGCATAGACTCAAGTGGAAAACGGTAACTTAATAACCACAATTCTGTATGAGTGTCTCCATGAATGTATGTAGTATCGTGCCTCTGTGTGTACACAGGCATCTTTGTGTGCTTGTGAGTGTCATAAATGGTGTCATGCATCTGAAATAAATCAAGACCCCATTTTTTTTTTATTCTGGGGACCAGCACAATGACTTTTTATGCAAATCTATGGGAGTCAATCTCCTGTCCATTTCCAAGTCCAAATGACAGTTCAATAATTTGGGCTGCATATATATAGGGCCATTTGATTTTCAAATGAGACAGAGAGAAGAGATGACCCTTTCTAATAGGCAAGGCGCAGTGGTAGACTTAATATCACAGATGCACGAACACAGCTACCTCCATTTGAAAGAGATGGAGAGGAATTAAATTTGTTTAGGGAGGGTCAGAGATTGAAGGGTTAAAGAAAAAAATAGCCCCCATGTTTGATAAAGAAGGCAAAAAACAAAAATGAGGAGGAAAAAGAAAAAAAAAACACATACATAACCAACATTCTCTCTTTTTTCTTCCATCTTTCCCTTCATCCAGTCACCCCCACCCGTCCACTCCCCATTTAATTCCTCCAACCCTGTTATTTTGGTGTTGCCAAGAGGATCATGGGTAATGAGATGGCCTATCTGATGCTCCCCAGGGGTGAGACAAAAGGAGGGAGGGAGAATGAAAGAAAGAGTCAAAGACTAAACAAAGAGAGCGGATAAGACAGAGGTGGTGAAAGAAGGCAAGACACAGTGAAAAAAAAAACTTTCTGTCTATTGTCATTCTCTCTGCCCTTCTCCATCCACATGCCCTTCCCTGAGTTTCTGTCAAAAAATAGCAAGAAGTAATTTATGAGCCGATGGTTCCTAGTTCAAAGGAGAATGAAAGAAAATAGGGAGAAGGTGAGGAAAAGAAAAACAGAGATTTAGAAAAGTGCAGTGGACCCCATTTTCGCTTGAATTATGACAGAAGGTTGGTCAGATTGGCAGAGGTTGAAGACAGAATAAGATTTACTTGGATGGCCATCTGAGAAACAGGTGCCATAGTCTCAGAAACAAATTGTGTGTGTGTGTGTTTGTACGTGTGTGTGTGTGTGTGGTCCTTGACTACACCACAGTGACCATGAACATTCTAAACTCGTAATGACCCAGCAGCGAGCTAGACCCAGCTCTCAGCCTCAAAGCTCTGTGGGCTCTCAGAAAGCTCTCACATGCATACCAACACACATGTTCGCTACAAACTAGACTCCCCCCCCATGCCGCTACGCCACACTTGTGAATGGACCTGACAGATTTACTCCTGACTCCATGAGCATTGGGTCCACAGTTTGTTGTTAAAAAAAACAAAACGTAGCTCATCATCATCATAACTGCTACCAAGCTAAACACAAGCTGGGCCAGGCATGGGCATGCTAAACAAAAACCTTGTTTTCACTGAGTTGTACAGTCCGGTATAGTCCAATTTCGAATGGTCCAGGCAATTCAGGTTGGTTTTTCCACTCAAAGTTGGACCGTAATGGCGCATGTGGGGGGTAGATCAATTCTGTAGATTTGTATCATAGTAGTGCGACTACAGCAAGAGTGAAGCTATCAACAACACAATGGTCATCCAGCAACTCAGTTTTTTTTCTGCAAGAAAAACTGTTTGGCGCTTTCTTTTGACCAAACAACCTTCTGCCAGTCAACGTAGTAGCTCCGCCCTAACCGGAAAGTTTCTTTTTCTATGGACCTACAACCAACGAGGGCCCAAAAATGGTATGGTTCAGTCCAGCTTAATGGGTCCGTTTCATTATAGAAACCGTCTAAATACCGGACACGACAGTGCGGAAATGAAGCTTAAGGTTCCATATAAATCAGAGTTCTCATAGTAAAGCACACAAGCATAACCTTGAATATCTTTCATAATTTCAATAATCATTTTTATAGGTTTGTTATAGATTTTTCAGTTCTATCAGTACCAGAGGTGAGGTTGTATATGCACCCTGTTTATAACCAAAGGTGGACTACTGTGTAAAAATACACTGTTACTAGATTCCCATTATAAATGAACTCGGACTATTCAGAAATGTTAACGTTTCATCTACAGCAAGTGTAAAAGACTGACCCTGTTTCTATGTAAGGCCCCACCTGCTGTGCCCTGGACACCAGGCGATTTGATGTCCATGAGCCGCTAATGTCATTTCCCTTTTGCTGTTTCAAAGTCTGGAGAAAAAAAAAACACTTTCAAACATTCAAATCCCCCTTAGAAGTACTACATTGCTGCTACAAAGCAGCCATAAAACTTCCTGAATATGCTTTTTGTTTGTATCTTCAAATGGTTTCCCATGCTATAAAGATATTCTCTGTTTCCAAAAAGCCAGATGGTAAAGTCGTCAACACTTGGATCTTTTATGCGCCCGGCCAAACTACCTCTATCCCCATGTGCTTTTCACCTCTGCCAATACATAAAAGGAGAGGTGTTTTTCTGGTCAAATAGAGAAATGATTTTTTTCCCTCTGCTTTTGCTCTGCAGCCCTCTCTGCTCGTTCAATGCTTTCTGCAACTCTTGCTCTGCTTTACCAAATGTCCAGGGGTAAAATAGTGGAATTTCTGCCAGAGGCATTAAAAGCATCATCTGTAAAACAGATTTGCTAAAGCCTGTGGAGTAGGTGGGAGGGTACATGAGATGTAGGGGTGTTTGGGTGCATGTAGGGGGCAATGGGATGAACCTCACTTTCTTTGGCTTTACGGGTGCTTTTGAAGATAGTACAACTTATCTGAACCATCCTGGAAACAAAACTGCTCTACAAAGTCTCTAGGTTACAATAGTATGCCGTTGACAACTGATCATTTTCTTTTCTATCATTTTAACTCAAATCTGTGCCTTGTTACATGATAACAAGTCAACCAAAGTGTAGTGTCCTATCGATAGCCATATTTTTCAAACAATAAGGTCCACTTAAGTCTGACACTTTTGATGTAGCTAATGTGAAGTGAGTTACAAACAAGTTCTAGAATGACTGTGAACGAAGTTAATAAAGTTTGACAGACAAATTTATCTTTGACTCTTTTGTCTCCCTTACTGCGCCTTAGTGTTCGGAAAGCCTTATATATGACATATGCAAAAAAAAAACACAGATTTATTCATAAGCTCTGCTCTGACAAAGTCTTGGTTTGAGTCAGAGACCCTTTATACATCGATACGCAATCAGGCAGACGAAATGTACTGAGACAATTTATCTCATGCCAACTTTAACCTTTGCAATTACTACTGAGCAATCGTGTCTTAGTATTAACATCCTGTTGAAGTCAACTAAGACCATTTTAGATAATGCCAAAGGTGCAAATTAGCTTAATCCAGTTAAGACTGAAAGTTGTAAGTAAGAATCAGAGTTTTTCTAATGAATGTCAATCCTTATCGAGTATCGGACAAGATTTCATTCACAAAAGACTATGCAGACATAGTCATAGAAAAACAATCCTCCAGCACTGTTAAGTTGTGGACAAGACAATACTACATATCAACAAAGCAGTTAGATTAAAAGGAGGGGTGAGTTTTTTGTTACTCCGTCATTAAAAGAAATAACAGGTTTACACTAATCATCACTTGGCTGGTGCTGTTTCCCCATATAAAAACAAAACACACAAAAACATCCATGTTTATGCTTAAACTAGCTAAAGGTTGACTAATTGTAGAAAAATCCTCATTAATGTGATCCTTGTGATCCTGTTTTGTAGGCTATGGTCGTGAAAATGTAACCGCATCCTATTAGACTGAGAGAGATGTCAGACTCAATCCCCCCACCCCACCTTAAAAGCAGGCAATAAATGAATAGTGGGAATCTATGCAGTGTGTGGGATTGGGCTATCTTTATCTTTGTTTTACCAATTTAAACTAGACCTGAAAAAAAAGTACTTTTTGTAAACAAAAATGAAAGTATTGTGTAAAAACTAATAATATAAAAAACAAAAACCTAAAGTTTGGTATGTCTCAAGGCTTACTCAAAGTATCTAACTTGTGTGTGCTTTTAGGAAGACAGTAGTACCATCTGGTCAAAAGCAGGAAACACAACCATGTCAGATGGAAATCTTCCTCACTACTCTCACAGTGACCTCTGCTATCTTTGCCATTCCGCTCTCATGGGAACTTTACATCCGTGTGATGCTGTCCTAAATAAGTTGGGACAGTTTCTTTCAAAAACAAAAACTGTTTATGCTCTTTTTTGGTATTATTTATCACAGAAAAAAATATATCCTTTTTGTGTCCAATGTCATAATTGAGGTCTGAGAAAATACGTGCATGGTCAAAAGGTGTTCTGTTAATTTTTTCCATTGTGTGTATTTTCTCTTTTTTACATTTTTATTTTCACTGTTTAGACAACCACAGACGACTAAAGTGATGTTTTTTCAACAGGACTCCTAATAGTTAAAGCTTTTTTTTACCTTGTAAAGGCGGATGGAAGACTCATGCCTCTGGTTGGTGGCATGTATCCTCAGTTTCTCCACGCTGTTACTGTAGTAGTCACAGGCATTGCACTTGAGGTGCACGGGGTTGCCAATGGCCACACACTTTAATCTCCATTGGTTGGCCTTGCCTCCCTCCTTGATGTGGGCCACCAGCTGGTGCTTTTGCATATGCTTGTCTGTTTTGCAGTGCAGCTGAAAGTTGGCCTTGAGCTGGGTGTTGTAGCTGCAGAGCTTGCACTGGTAGACATCACCCACAACGCAACGCCACTCCTCTTCGGGCAGTGAGCGCTCGGCGCTGACGTGGGCGTTGAGAGCCTCTAGGCTGTCTGTGGAGTAGCAGTTGCACACAGCACACTGGTACAGGCGCAGCAGAGGATCACTGATAGGTGGCGACAAGGAGGAGAGGGAAGGGTCTGATGAGGACATGCCTCCCATTCCACTCGAAGTCACCAGAGACAGGTCATCTGCCATCAGTTGGCCGCTGGCAAGACGCAACTCAGCAGTAAGGTCACTGTTAACTGTTGAGAAAATAAATGAAAACACATGTGAGATAGCTGAAGTGAAGGAATAATTAAGGGTAAAACTTTAATTAAACTTTCTTTTAAATACATATACAGCATACTGAAAACTAACAGCAACTAAAAGCAGGTAGAATTGTGAATTAAGCAAAGGTTATGACAAAAAAAACATTTATGGAAATAATATGTAGAAATGCATATGGAGTGTTACCACACAAAGAAAGGAAAGAGACTTATTCTATTGAATGAAATTAAGTGTGTAAAATAAGTGTCAACCACACAGGCCTCTCCCGCACAAAAGGGGTTTGATAAAATAAAGCTTCACAGAGGACTATGCCTTCTTACAAAGTCTTGTCTATAAAAAACCTTAATAGGATTGAATCAGGATCAATTACAATTATCCTTTTCAACTTGCTAACTCACTCATCAGGTAGCTTTAATTACTGCTCTCAGCAATGGTGGGACAACGGTTTTCGGGCTCAAAGCTTTTCTAATATCCACGCATAGATTTGAAAAGCTGATCAATGTACCACAAACTCTATTTTTCCTCTGTCCACCCACCACAGAACCAAAAAATCCCCAAGCTCTGCTATTCATGCAAATGTAATTAACTCTTTCGTTTGATCCTTTCATTGTCCCTCTATGCATGAATCCAAAGCTTATCATGCCTTCTTTTTCAGATATCACAACACAGTGGGTATAAAGGCTTACAAATTATCTTAATCATTTGTTACAAGATCGTTTTCCCAATTAGAAGGAATATGTTTTTACTTTTTTTATTGATTGTGGGAGATGGCTTAAAAAAAAACCTCACATCTGACAAAGTCTGAGACATATTTGTTGTCTATAAACATATAATTCCTCTGTGGATGGTGATTTGTATTCTTTTGAATCTATAATTGTAAATGAGTGCGTTAGTTTTTATTTATAAATTAATTTCCACTCACACCATTTGAACCTATGTGCAGCTGTGCTCACGATGGGGAGCTGTGTGTTATCAGTGTAATTCGCTGAGAGTACATCTGCTAGCTGGGCTGTGACCTCCACACTAGAGGAGGGAGTGGGTGTGCAACACTGCAGGGTCATTGTTAAATCTCTCTCACTCCTACGGGAATCCGCTTCCTGCTGTTTGTTAGAGTGTGTGTTCTTATGTGTGTGTGTGTTTATATATGTGTATTATCTCCAGGGTGAGTGAAGGCTGGATGGTGTGTCCATGGTGAGGGGATTAAGCTGACTTAAGAAAATTACAAATGAAAGATTAAGAATAATTCTCATGTGGCATCTCATAATCATTTTTTAATCAGAGAGAGGGGTCAATGAAAGGAGACGATGACAAAGGGACCATATGAGAGGAAAGATAAGACAAAAAAAAAAAAAAAAGAGGAGGGCAAGGAATGGGGGCCAATGAAGGAAAAAGACAAAAAGAAGGTGAGAGGGCAGAGGAAAAGATGTAGAGGACCGAAGGTAACACTTGATAAAAAATCAAATGCCTAGATGGCAGCAGATTTAGGAGATAAAACAGGTAAAGCTGGGCAAGTGAAAAATGAGCTGAAAAAGCTAAAGTGGGGGCTGGAGGGGAACAATAAAAAAGAGAATCCAAGTGTTTTGATGTTTTTCACATTTTTAAACTATCACACAAAACCTATCAACATAATCAGATTTTTTGTTTCATGGGAAATCTACTTTTACTCACCTAGACCAGATCCAAGAGCAGCAGCAGTTGCAGGATCTAATTGAAATGGGTTAATCATCATCTGGGTCTCTGGGCCACTGCTACCAGTTGGGTTCTCCAGCTTTACTCCAGCAAGGCCCATATTTTGAGCCAGGTAGTACTGGTAAAGCTCTGCTTCGGCTGGAGCCAGACCCAGATGGAGACTGTGTTGTATCTGCTTCATGTTCTGCTGCAGCAGCATCATGTTGTGCATGTGTTTCTCACTGGTCATATGGATTCGTAAGTTCCGTGCCACATTGGTCTCGTAGTCACAAACCTGTTTTATTCAATGTGAAACAAAAAACAGAAAACATTAGACACTGATAATTCAAATATTAACCAGACATGTATTATTTTTAATTTGAATTATAAGCAATGATTGGGATTGTAGACTAAACTGCTGTGATGGATAATGTTGAGGGATTTTTACAAAAGTTGAAAAATCTTATGGACATCTTATAGGACATTGTTTTGGATATCAGAAGTCAGATGACGTGGCAAAAACATAATAGACAAAGTCACATTGGTAAACAACTGGCTTGTTGTGTGAACACAAACAAGTTAATTGGTATGCTACAGCAACTATGCTACAATGATTCCCTGTTTCCCTCATTACCTCACAGCGCCAAGTGGGCTTCTGTTTGGGCTTGGATGGTGAAGGTGCACTGCAGCCTCCACTAAGGTTGGCACTGGGTACGTGGTTGGCGTGGTTATGGTTGTACTGTGCTTCACTGCCACCATTCTGGAGTGTCTGCACATTGTTCAGATGCTTGTCTGACTGCATGTGGATGCTAAGGTTTCCTTTGGTGGTGGTCGAGTAATTGCATACCTGAAAGGGAATATTTCCTCCAATTAATAGAAAAGTTCATCTTAAAATTCATTTGCATCTAAAACAAGGACTATAAATAATATGTGGTTATTGAGATTTCAGATTTGTAAGTTTAATTAAAGTATCTTTTATCAAGTCATGTACACCTACTGTAATTCCTTTTTTATTTTCGACATTTGATGTGCAGTTAAAGTTTTTGATTACCTCAAAAAATTTGTTTAAAAAAGCCATAAAAGCTATTTGCCATTTTACTCTGTGTTTGATAATAAATTTCAACATGCCAAAATATGCCTAAGACACAACGTAAAAAAAGTAGACAAAAAAAATTCAGGTAAATAATTTTTGAATAAACAATGTATTCAAAACATGTTAAAACATTTGCAATACAAGAACTTCTAAAAATCATCAAGGCAGACAGACCTCACAGCGGAAGGGCTTGTATCCACACGTATAGCTTTCACCTCTGGCTAAACGAGGATGAGGCTGTCCGGTGCGGCAGTAAACACATGATCCACCTGACTCTGGATGTTTTTCCTTCATATGAGCATCCAGTGTCTGCTGGTACTTGTAATGCCAGTTACACTTGGGACACTTCAGTGTTTTGCAGGAGTTGCGGGAATGCATCATTGTCATATGTCCTCCCAGAGACCTTGAGGACCCCAGGACTGTATCACATTTGGGGCACTCTACCCCACTACCTGGGGATCCCTCACCAGGAACAGGAGTACCAGGAGTCCCAGGAGTTCCAGGTGTACTAGGATTTCCTATGTGTTGATGCAGAGGCCCAGGACTCTCATCATCTCTGCGCAACATCATCATATCAAAAGGGTTGGAGGATGGTGACAAACCATCCCTTCCAGCTAGGCCATCACTGGTAGAGTCGTTGCTGCTCTCACGCTCTCTGACAGCTGTCAGAGCAGTGGATAGGTGGCTCTTCTCCATCTCTAGCTTTTCAAATACAGGCAGGGAGGAAGAGGAGGTGGATACAGGGCCTTTGCTGTCACTGTTCAACTTAAGCACACTGTTGGAAAGAGGGGAAATACTTTGGTTTAAGAGAGGGAAATCTTTGCTACTGGTGCTGTCAGCCCGCTGGCCTGTCACCACCATGGACATGGCCTGTTCCTCTTCTTCATCTGCCTCCATCTCTACTCCACTAACTGAGTAAGCATCCTCATCCTGTTCTGGGCTTTCTTCTCCTATTGTACTGGGCTCCCGCTTGATAGGCAGGTAGTGGCTCATGTCCGGCCCATTGGATTGCAAAGTGCATGTGTCCCTAACGTGGCCTTTGCAGTCACTATCAGAGTTCTGACTTTCAAGGCTGCTACCTGTGGCAGCAGCAGAACTCCCAGTACGGGTTCTGTGGGCACCAGCCCCACCCCCGAGGTTTGGGTTGGTCTCGGCCTTTGGCATTGCTTGGGTTCTGGGGGTTTGGTCAGTAGGGGAGCTGCTGGCACTGCCCTTCAGGAAAGCAAAACCAGCCTGAAGAGAATCTGCATTATCCCCACTACTGTGGAAAGCATTCCACAAGCCACGGAGCCCCGCATCTGGCCCTAGGAAGTTGGCAGGTGAGGGAAAATGGGGTAGCACAGAGTTTGGGGGTTTTTTTGGTTCCAGAAAGCTTATAAGAGGTTCTTTGTCCTTGCCAATGCCCTGGATGATAGCAGAGACATGTTTGTTGCTCAACAGCTTCTGCTCCTTCTCATTCAGGGTCATACGGTGGTCATGGACAGCATGTGTCACGAAGGAACGGCTGTAGCCAAAAGACAGCTTGCACAGGAAACACATCAAAACAGGCTTTCGCCGTCCATCAGCTACACAGCCCTCAAACTTGGACAAGTCCACATTGTTGGGAACATCTTTGGACACACAGGAGTTTTTGGCTGCACCATCCGCCGTAAGATAGTCTTTGTCATTCTTGTGGCGGAGGTCATAGACACGAAAACTGTGCAACACAGGACCAGCACCCACCAACCCTCCAGTTGAGGTATTTGGGAAGGAGGGATGGTCGGTGGCTAGAGATTTACTCCCAAAAGAGGAGGCGATGTGGAAGGTGTTGATGATCTGGGGGTAGAAGGACATGGGTGCAGCTGGCTGTTCTGACCGCTCCCCTTCTGGGCTCAGGCCACTCTGACCACTGTTGGCCTGTGCACTGGGGAAGGTCTGGGGGGACAACAGACCCCTCAACTGAAGAGATCCAGGAAGCCCCCCCTGGTTGCCACGCTGCTCTTTGGAGTCCTCCAAGATGAAGGCAGAACCGTCGGGCTGGTAGATGATCTCACCACACAGATTCTCCACATCGCTGTCCTCTTCCATCTCCATCTCACTGTTCATTTCTCCCATTTCTGCAGCACCCACCTCATGGTCTCCTTCATCTTCACTGTCTCCTTCTACCATCCCTTCAACCTCCTCATCCTCAACATGACCTCCAGCAGTAGGTAGGCGGGCACTGGGGCAGTGGTGCTCCATATATTTCTGTAAACTGGAGAAGGAGTTAGAACATTCGTTGCAAGGGATCTCCTTTGCCGGTGCCACAGGTGATGTGGCAGGGGCAGAACAGTCCGAACCCAAAGCTGCTCCTCCTCCACCTCCTGGTAAAGTTACGGTAACACTCCCTTTGTTACCGATAGTAAAGCTTTCTCTCCGACTCTGTTCAGTTACAGAGTCAATGGTTGCACTAACAGTGGTGGGGGTAAAGTTGGACTTAGGTGGGCTCACAACAGATCCTCCGATGCCACTTTCTGGCTCTCCAGTGGCAGCAGCGGATGAATGGTTGTTGGCACTGGTCTCCATTGAGACAACTGAGTTGTCCTCAGCCGCAGCATCCAACCTCTGGCCACCATGTTCCTGCTGCAGCGATGAAACCATAGGAGGAGAGTCAGAAGTTGCCATGACAACCACTACATGGGGATCTCATCTCATCCAGCCCAAAAGGGACCTAAGTTAAGAAGAGAAACAAGAAAGACACCAGATAATTAATATAGTCTCTTAATAATAATCTAATGATTAACATGATCATGTTGATCCAACTTGTATGACCTTAGTTTAGAGACTTGTAAGCAGAAATTAACCTACAAAATATCTATAATGTAACAATGTAAACAATGTGGTATTTCCAACAGCAGGATAAAATTAAAACAAGAGTCAGTGTATATCTCAACGTAGACAAAGTTTATGCAACCCAGGAGAAAAACAAGTCGAGAAAAAAAAACTTTATTTAAAATGATGTTTGCTATAACATATCATCCTTCTGAATAGCAGCCTGCATTTTAACCCATCACCACTTCAATCTTTTGACTTTTAAAAACAAACCCAAAAACATACAATTTAAGAAAATCTCCCAAGCCAATACACACAACACAATCATTTCGCACAGGGAACCAAAGATTATGTTTTAAAAACCTTAGGAATTAAATTTTTATTGTCCCCTTTTTGGATCCTAATGTATTATTCTTTTTTAATATATAAAATATAAAACATTTCTCTGTTCCAATATCTTTGGTCTTTATACAGTTTCAGTTCCTTTCAGATGTCTGTGTGTAAATGCATCAAAGATAGTTTTAAGGAGCCATGTTAACCTTTAACCCAATCCACCTGTTGCTTAATTCCCTATCTCTTTTTCTACACTGACTCTCCCTCACAACAAGCTACAAAGCAATTAGAGAATTAATCTGCAACAATCCCGGGTTAAACAGAGCCAGTGGGCGGAACCGTGAAAGCGTGAGGAATGAAATCAAACATGAGTACGTGTGTTTTGAGTGTGCATGTGTGTGCGTGTGCCTCAATCAGGTTTAATCTGACATATCCCAGAGATGATTCCATGAGACCAATGATAGATTAAAAAATAAAAATTAACTTCTGTTTGTATGTCTCCCTTTGTCTGATCGAGCAGGTTAAAGGAAAAAAAAATTACAAGTCAGAGAAAATTAATTTTGTTGGTTATCAGTTAAGCATGGATTTGTGCAAAGGGGTAGGAAATATACTAAAATATTAACAAACAGAAATAATATTTTGTTCATGCATAAGCAGTTATGATCAGCTTTATGGGATTAAAGGACAGATCTAGACTAAATAATTCCTAGAATTTCCTACAGCAGCAGCAAATGGTTGCATCGATCTTGTGGCTCAATGGAACCTACCTCTAGGTCTATTTTGGTGCAAACCAAGCTATAAAACACAAACACAAGTGTACCTTACCTATTCTAAAATAGGATATAACCAGTACATTACAAAAAGTTGCAGGCATTCACAAAAATATTTTAAAAATAAAAATCTTGTATGTCTCCCATTGAAAAAAATACATTCCCTAATACAGTCTTCTCTGAAAATCATTGGTTCCCAGTTTTGTTCCAATTTAATGTTATATATATAGCCCAATATTACAACAGTAGTAGTCTCTATGGGCTTCAAACTTGATCTGCACCATTACTCTTTAGCGCAGCAGTATTCCTTCAAATTTATTAAAATATTTATAGAATTTTGCAGAGAAGTGGGAAAAATTAGCAAATCTCTTCCAATGTATGTTTACAATTTTGGATTTGCAGCAGTAAGCTTTAAACGGTCTGTCAAATGACTACATAGCCTATGTTTATTATCACAATTCAATTTTAAAATGATTATAAATCTGGATTTTATTGGTTTAAACATAATTTTTTGATAATCTATGTACTGGAGAAAACATCATTCTCAATTATAGTTTATTCATTTTTTTTTTTTTTTGCCACCAACCAGCTGCTAAATGTTAACACAGGGCGAGGACAGTATGGTGTCTACTATAGCTGTTAAACATACACATCATTCCCATATTCCTTCTGCGTCCATCTTCCCAAAGCGCGTATTAAAAGGGATTGTGGGAAAAGTGGTTGGGAAGCAGAGGGTTTGAAGGCTAATGCGACACATGCGACAGGATTTACTACTTGTCAGTTGTGTCATTTCACTGCTTATTTTATTGGGGAGCAACCTCTTTGAATTGTAGCTTGGACATAAAACACTGACTTATGAATTATGCATCTCTTTAAGAATAGAATTATGTCTTTTGGTTAAGCCAGCGTGCTGTGCCTGGCACAGACATACCAATCCCTTAATGCAAACAGGTTAACGGTTGTTTACATGTGTTGCTTGTTACCATAAACTGTCCATTTTTTTTGTACTCTTAAGACAAATTGAAGCCATTATGGTTGCCACAACTCAGAGCACTGACAAAGTAACAAGTGACAAATGCTGGATGTTAAATAAATGTAGGATTTTTTTGCTAAATTGCATTAGTTTAGAGTGCCTTCCTCCACACCAAATGGTATAATTCAAAGTTTTAAGGGTAAAAGTACAATTATAAAGTCTCAGCATAGAAAAAAATGCCATTTATTAAAGGCTAAAATTTAATTTGTAAAGGAGTGTAAAGGTTTTAAACCTCTATGGTAAGACTTTTTTGCACGGTATGGGACCCACCCCAATCAAAATCAGGTATTGGTGTTTTATAAAATGTTCCTGTAGCATTTTTCTCATGATGGAGGACATAAATAGAACAAAAAGAATTACCATAAAATTGCATCTCTGAGTATTTCTTCATTTAAATTGTTGTGAATCCGGAGCAGACAAAAAATGTCATCTGAAAATCTTGTTGGTGTGACGCAGAAAGCTACTACAGTAAGCCACAAGCTCCCTGCTCCCCTCCATTTAGATGCATCCACATGCAGAGAAACAGATCCACATAGGTCTTTGATTTCCTCACCTGAGTTGGCATCTGGCTCAAAATTCTATGGGTGGATAGCTCTGATATTGCTCACCATTTTTGTTGACCTGTAAGCTATCGGGAGAACATGTAAACAGATGAATGTCGGGAAGTAGGGGGAGGCTTACTCCATGCCAACTCAGAGGCAAATTCCTTTTTTTTTTTTTTAAGCCAGCGAGAGAGAGAGATTGATGATGGGAAATTAGGTCAGGCTTACTCCACATTTGCAGTCCCGCCCACAACTCGAAGGCAAATTTCTGATGAACTACTGCCGATTTCTGCAGAAACTATTTCCAAGAAAACAACCATTTTTCTTTTATTTTGGCTAAAAACTGAATAATCAAAATTAAAAGACCACTGGGAACACTTTGACAATAGATCAATATATGACTGGAGTAGGATGGCGATGGCGGAAGTCTTCCTAACAAATTTGATTAAAATGTAAAACTGTTTGCAAACTTCCACAAATTTTTTTAAGAACACAAAACACAACATGTATATTTCATGGCTTTACACCTTTCTCAGTATCACCAACCTGTACTTCTTTTAAGACAGATCATATTACATGTGGCTAAACCAAATTCCTCCTTGTGTCCCCCACTGGCTTCCTCCGCTCTGCTAACCAACCAGACTACTTTCATTTGGGAGAGACCCACACACAGACAGACAGACACACAGAGAGAAACTTACAATGAAGCCCAGGTTTTTCCACTCTGGAAAAAAAAAAACTGTTCCTTCTTTTAACAGGAGAACAAAAGAGATGGCCTGAGCTGCTCCTACCTCTGTTTTTTAATTAAGCATGTCCCTTTGCTTTCACACATATGCACACGGACACAGGCTGACACACACACAGAGGGACACACATAACATTAAAGTAATTAAAGTGGCAGATCAGATCCAGTGAGAGGCAAATAATAGCCCAGGAATGCATGCTTTGGACAATTTTACTTCTGATGGGTGAAAGGGACTAAGAAAGCCCTTAGTCTTTTGTTTTTCTCACCCCCCACATTTTTTTTTTCCTCCTCCCTCTATCTGCTTTTAATCTACTCTTTAAGTAAAAAGATACTGTTTCTAGGTGATTTCTGCCTTACTTAAAATGTGTTTTTTTACATTAATTATGACTATCAGAGGATCATTAATAGGGGGGACAACAAATCCAGCTTCAAATCAACCAACAAAGCCATTTGCAGGAGTCTCCTAAAGTTACTTGTTTTATCTTGTTCTGCTGTATTGAAACTCTTATACAACAAAGTGTTACACAAATATGTTACAGACGTAATGAGCAGGTGGTCATTTCACAGTCTCCTCTTATTTTTGCTCCTTTTTTCAGTTACCATGCATTAGCTGGAGCTAACAGTTATATAACTAACCTATAATTACATCTTACAACATGGATGTCGTTGTTTACTAAGGATATATTAGGTTCAAATTCTTTTGACATTTTCATGCAGAGGTCCATTTGCTGTTCTCGCTGCTGTGAATATTTTATTGCAAACAAAGGAGAAGAGCGGATCTGCACTGTGATAGGGTCCTGTCGATTTTTTGGTTTGGAGGATCTAATAACTGGCAAGATGACATCTGGAGTGAAACTCTCAGCTGACCCAAAAGAGTTAAAGAAAGTCAAACAACAAAGTAAGGGGACAGCATGAAACCACGGCTGTGTTTCTACCTTTGGGTCTCCACGAAGGTTGACACTTTCCCAGCATGTGGGCCGTCAGTCTAACCCCAAATCTTATATCAAAATGTCACAAGGCATTAGACAAAGACAAAAGGAAAGGACGGTGTGAAAGCCTCTGCATCCATCTCCCACTGTCAGCACCATGAATAGGTCCACTCTAGTCTAATTAGAGCTGTTTATGTGTTGCTATGCAGGATGAAAAACCAAGTGGACGAAGGAAGAGAGGAATTATCTCTTTCCTCACAATGCCAGATGAGCTTCGGCAACCATCAAAGTGTACTGATGCTCAAACACACATGTTCAAATAATCACAGAGGAGGGCCTATCTATTTAAAGTCTTAAACGCAAGAAGAGTAAACAGCAATAAGGTTAAGATTGGGAGCTTCTGCATTGCTTTTAGTCTTTTTTACTCCTTCCCCTTACAAAGGGTTTTAATACTGCCCTTGTTTGTCGCCTGGAAGTGTAATATTAGACACAAGATTCAGGAGAGTCTCGCCACTGCCTCCAACACCAACCGTTTCTGTTCACTTGTCCTCTCCTTGCATCTCCCTTGTGAGCAAAGGCCTTCATTACCAAAAGACACCTTATCATTACTGCCCAGCTCAGCCGCGACAGCCTAAAGTGGCACTTCATTTAACACGGGAACCCTGTTCTACAAATTACCTACACTGTTAAAATGCCTTTTAGCAAATCAAAATCAAAATTATTCTTCACATGATAGATGATCTTGATCATAGAAGCGGGCAAATGAAGACGGAGGAGGATTAAAAAAGAACGAGTAACGAGGACAAATGCAGAGGACAGAAGAGACTTTTTTTTTCCCCTTTCCTCAAACAGGCATGCAGGTTTTATCCCTCAGGTTGATGACAACTAAATTGGTCTCATTCGTTACTCAGGTAACATAACACCCGAGCCTCCTCAGGCTCATACCTGATAGTTCATTGTTGGGGAATTAAGAAAGAAAAAAAAAAAAGGTATGACGCTGTGTGAGAGAGGCAACAAACAAAAGAGTGATAGCCTTATAAGCCGTATAAGTTACAACATTAAAAAAAGGATGCAAAATACAAACTACATGACCCATTTTTGATTTTGCAGTGCACTATAGGTCCTCAATTTGATTTGGGATCAAACAGAACCAGACTATTTTAGTTTTTGGGAAGAATAGCTCATTGAGATGTTTTGGATGTACATGCAGAGAAGCCACATTGAGATGGTTTCAACACATTGAGAGAAGGGAGAGTGATAAAAGGATGCTGAGGTTGGAACTACCAGGAATGAGGCCTATGAAGAGACCAAAGAGGAGGTTCATGGATGTAGTAAAGGAGGACATGAGGGTGGTTGGAGTAAGCAAGGAGGATGTAGAGGAGAGAGTTAAATTAAGGGGCGTAGTTTGTTGTTGCGACCCCTAAAGGGAGCATGCCTTAAGCCAAGTTCACACAGCCCTAGGCAACGTTCGTTTAAGTGACCACTTCCAATGAAAAGTCTAGGTAAACGCGCGTATATGCAGGTTTTGGGTTTCTGCGTTTAAAACACTGGCGCATCACTACAAAGGTTTTACGACCATTTTCGGGCTCTACATGCAAAACTTGTGGCCATTGAATGTGCATTGAAAGTTAAACCAAGCTGATCTTTAACCAATCATGGACTTGGATGTGTTGGCAACATATGGAGGATGTCCCTTTGAAATTCACACAAGTGCCAACTGGTTGAAAATTGATCATGGAGGAGAAATTAATAATTGCGGTTTGTGCCGGACCAGAATTACTTGACGCCAATTCTTTGTCAAAGAAAAAGCCTGGATCAAGATTCATGAGATTTGCACCGCTTTGACATGTCACACCAAATATCTTCCAACTGTAGATGGCACATATGCGTTATTAAACAGTAGAAAAAGAAGAAGACGCCTTTCGCTGTATGAACAGCATTATGCTGAAAATGCACTCAAAAATTTTCTTGAATGTGTCTCACATGCCCAGTGTGAACGTAGCTTTACAGTTATTGTTCAGTTCCAAATAATAGTCATTTGGCTTTTTCTTTACCAAATATATGACAGTGTCATAGTTTAATCTGCTTCACAGACAAATTTTACTGGATTAAAGACAACTTTGGCTGGATTTAACATTCCTACAAATGGACTTTGAGCTTCGACTGTCCAGTCTAAATTTATGCACAAGCCTCACGCCTTTGAAGCAGAAATATTTCCAACTAAACTTGAACTGAAACATGAAAATAAACAGTCAAACACTGCTGGGACACAGTCATCACTTACTGCCCTTGCTAAAGATTTATCCAGCATCAAAGGCTAAGCCAATCTACATAGCTAATGCCTCAACTCCCCTTTCCTCCCCCCATTCTCCTTAGTCAAACTCAAAACAGCCAAAGACCAAGGGGTGAGGGAAAAAAGTGGGGATTTTTCTTTTGCCGACAATCTGGAAACACTCTCTAGTTAATTAGGGTTGATTGGAAATGAACCGCACAAACAAAGGGCAGCCTATGTCCTGACAATTATGACCATGCACACACACACACAGACGGTTCCTAAAGCCACATCAGGAGTGCACGCCATGGATGTTCCCAATTTTTTCTCTCTTATCCCCCTAAACATGCAGCATACACACCTTCTCCAAAACGCCATCAATGACCCCCTCCCTCCAAACCACAGAAAAAAAACCTCCCTCAGATTAAGGGAATGCACTGCAGAAGAATGTGTGACGACCTCCACTGCCAAGGAGCAAAACTTCCAGCCCCTGACGCCACAAAAGGCAAAAAGGTAATTAAGTCTGAAAGAATAGAAGCGCTGCCGCAAACAATGCGCTAGTGTCCATGGGGAGGGATATGTGTGTGTGTGTGCGGGGGTTGGGAGGGGGCAAAAAAGCCATTAGCATTCAGTGGACGGGTGAAATGAGGAAGGAGGGCAAAGGGGAACTAAGGATGGTATTCTGTCTCTGTGTGCTTTGCCCTCTCTGTCTCTATCGCAGCACAAGTTGTCGGTTCATTCTCTGTATCTGTCTCTCCTTTTCATTTTCTCCCAATCACCCGAACATCTGGTTCGGACCCCCCCCCCCCCCCCCAGCCCCTCCTACCACAATGCAGCAGCTCTGTACTGCTCATTTAGTTCCTGATCATTCCTTTTTACTCACCAGTCACCCCAGCACAGGTAGTCATCATCTTAAAGTCCCACTCCGATCATGTTTTGATATTTTGTAAAGTTTTCCCAACGGTCTTTTAAATATGATTATGCCGGTTTTAGCCAAAATGTAAAAGCCTGTGTCGTTTTAAAAAACATGGTTTCTACAGAGCGGCAGGAGTTCATCAGAAATTTGCCTCTGAGTTGGCGCGGACTGAGCCTACCTTCACTTCCCATCATCCCTTTGTGTACACTCTTTCCTGCTAGCTTACAGCCCCTCACAACTTCAACCAAACATTACCTGTGCATCAAAAATGGTGAGCAATATGGGAGTTACTGCTGGAGTTTTGAGCCAGATGTTAGTTTGGGCGAAGAAAATGAAGACATTCATGGATCTATTTGCCTGCAAGTGGATGAATCGGAATGGAGTGGAGCAGGCCTGCCGATTGTAGATTTTACCACAACCACTTCAAGCTTTTTCAAATGGCATTGCTCCTGATTCACCACAATTTGAATAAAGAAATACTCAGTTTTGACCTTAATTTTCTTTAAATATGTCTTCCATCATGAGAAAAATGCTGCAGGAAGATGTTCAAAACTGCAAATTTCATTGACGTGGGTCTTTAAGTCCAGTTCATTACTATTTTCTTGTGAAGCCAAACAGCAGATTGAGTCTTCTGGAGAAAACTACAAAAAGCTAAAGACACGACAGTCAGATGCCACCTGAAAGTGCTGGGAACAAACTTGATTAGCACGTTCATACATATAAAGTTTTGCAACACTACAACCCCTCCTTCCAATAAAATCAAACACACACAGGGGGCTTTCATCTTTTTTGCCACATCTCCGGGACATCACTTTAACGCAATTAGTAAAGAATGTAAACTTATTTACAGACTCCCAAGTAATTTGTAACACACACATACACACCCACACAAACTCAGGCAGTTTACACAAACTGTCCTGCTCCCACGTGGTTGGAACTAAGAAAGAAGTATTCATTGCTCACGCATCAGTGTGTGCGTGTTAGAGTGTGTGCATGTGTTCGGACAGTGGAAAGATCATGAGACACATTTACGTCAGATGAGTGAATCAGACAAACCACGGCTAATTTCAATGAGGGATTCTTCCGAGGACGATGGGAGGGTGAAAATGAGAAGTCAAGACTCAGCAAGAGGTGGACAAACAACAAAAATGAAGATGGGAATTTTCTGTCCACCTCTCTCTGTGCACGGCTGACGCTGAGATCAGGCTGCCAACTAATTGTCATGTTGCGGCGTTATGTGTTTAGTAATCTGCCTCTCTTTGTCTCTGCATCTCACCAGAGACATGGATTAGCGCTAAAATGATGACTGCTTAATCCTTGATTTGCCTGTGCTAAATAAATATTAATCTAGCCTGCTCATCATGCTCTTGTAAGGTACAACATACACAATATGAAGGGGTTTAGCTGTTACATAAATCACAGCCTTATCTGCTGGATTGGGCCATACTACATGCACACCATACTCACCTCTTCTCTACATTACCACAGCAAAGGGGGTGGCAGGGTGGGATTATTTGCCAAGCAAAATTAATAATCCTGCTAAAAACAAAGCCTGAAATAATAATAAAAAATGTGTTTTCTTCTGGGATGTGTACGCACACAATTATATGGCAAAAAATACTCGTTTGTGTTTACTTGGGTCATTCTTTATGGCTCAGTCTGCCTCTCAAACACTATTGGTGAGACTGTGGTTGGTGCAGCGCAGAAGAGGTTAAGCAAATACAGTCCACGTCAGTCAAGGGTAATGTGTACACAGTAACAGACAGACACAGAGTGCAGTCTCTGACGCAGGCATTTCATATCCACCTGGCAAATATAAATGCCTGGTTCTTCTGCTCCAACGAAGTCACAGATTCTCCGCATCTATCATAAATGCAGCATTGTTAAACGATTTGTCTGTCTGACTTCTTTAAAGCCTCAAAATAGCACATATGTGTATTTGTTTATTAACGACCTTTTCCTTAAAAACCTGACACATCGTGGCTGAAATTAAAAGTAATTTTCCATCTCTGAGATCTTTTTTGCAAGGCTCCACTGATACTCTGAAGGCTATTATTAAGCATTACAAACTAATGCAGCAACTCCTGCTATATGCTGCCAAATTCCTTTTAAGGAAGCAAAAAAAAAAGTCACAAATGTTTCCCTATTTGGTGAAAGAAATGTATGAGTAGTGACCAAAAAGAAAAACAAAATGTTGGTAGTACAGTTAGTTATAGGACAGTGAGTCTGCTGATTAGACAGCAGCTGTCTTTGCCAGCTGTGTCTTGTTATTATTACTCAATTATGGCTTGAACAGGTAGGAACAGCTTGTCCGTCCGGTGCGTCAAAGTCAGCTGATTTATGTCACCTAAACCTGTGCTTATTAATACCAACTGTAATTACACACCGAAAGAAGAATTAAGAAACACCCTGATAACTGTGGACTTTTTCAAAAAAACAAACAAAAAAACACTTTTTTTAGATCGACGGACTTATTCCTACAATTCTTTACCGGGGAAACAATAAAGTTTAAAGTTCAAACTCCTGCTGTTTTCTAAAGACGGTTCTCAGTGGGACCCTGGCCCTGTCATTATCTTCATAAACATAATCATAGGGCAGGTATCCTGACTGACGCCAAGAGCTATGTGCCCCTCACTTAAACATCTCCTAAGCACTTCTCCGACACGCCATGAAAAAGACCAATAATGTCTCCGACAGGAAAATTGTGCTTACCTTACATTAGAATTAAATAAATGAAAAAACAGAAACAATTGAAACATTTAGTTGAAAAACACATAATGCCTTTTTCAAGTTTGAAAACTCGTGACAGGTCTAATTTCTGGACCTAGGGAATTACTAATTAACTTAAACTTCCAGCTCTCTATTTAATTAGAGAGGTCTCCAAATGAACTTTAGACCAAAGCCATTCGCTTTTTAAACAAACCCCCTTTTTTCCCCCCCTGACAGCTGTTGTGAGTTTGCCCTCTTCTCACAAAAACCACAAGGAAAGCATAGTTGTTATTTGTGCCATCATGGGCTCTTTTTCTGGTTACAGTAGGAGGGAAGAGGGAGAATGAGGAGGACGGGAGGGAGCAAAATGAGAAGAAAAGAGAAAAGGAGTTGAAAAGTGTACGTTTTAATTGGATTTCACCACAAACAAACATCTGTCAGATGTAATTAGCGTGCTTTAAGATTAAGGCTACAATATTTCTTTATCAAATAAACACCATGTCATCTAGATCTAGTACCAGCGTGCTGAGAAGGAACTGAGATAAAGTGGATCCATTACCCAGAGCTCCCTGAAGAAAATCACCACTATTAGATATAAGCAGGATAGTGACATATTTAAATCAAATGTGCAACAACAATAACACCAAAAGTCTATTTATCTTGGTATGTGTGCTCACAATTACGTAAAGCGCTGCTCTTTATGTGACAACTGTGGGGCCATAGAGGCCAAAGTCAGCAATATCTTTTTTCTTTTCAAAGGTTTAAATTCATACAGATTGCGTATGAACAAAGCCACAAAAATGTCCATGACGAGATATTCCATGCCTTTTCATATACCAGTATTCCAAAAGTATGATCTTCTTCAACAAGTGAAGCGAGAGCTGGACGCCGTCTATCACCACACACTTGTTTAAGTATTCTGTTAAGGAGGAGGTCCATTCTTTAACATGCTTTGCTGTTTTTTTTTCTTCTCCGAAACCATTCTATATCTGCTCTTCTCTTCTTTTTTTTTTCTTGATGGGATAAAGCAAAGCAAAGACTCGGCTCTTTATTTAGTCTAGGTGCAGAGAACTGATACATCAGTGAAACCGCTGACAACAACTAGCCCTGTTAATACCTACCATTTCATATACAAGAACATTCCAGCGCCTGCTCTGCTCTTCTTCTTTACTGTCACAAAAAAAGAGTCTTTTTTTTCTTTCTTCCTTCGTTTCTGTTTCTAAAAACAAATAATTAGAGATGATTCCACAGCTGGTGTCAGGCCAGAAGCAGAGGTAGATTTGTGAAGGGGGGGTAGAGTTTTGGCTGAAATCTCTTTGGGGAGTCGTGGGGATGCATGCTTGCTTGTCTGTCTTAGATCAGACGAGGGATCCACAATGATATCTTCACGCTCTTTCAAGCTTTTCCACAACTTCACACACAGACTTTTAAATGCAATTTAAATTAAATGTTGCCTTCAGGATTTATTCACGTTGAAGAATTTTATAGGTTTTTAACAATAATAATAATAATAGCGGCAGTTTTTCATGCAACCCGAATCAAATTCCTTGCCATATTCATTTCATCTCTCATTACATTGTTTGTTTAAGACCACAAGTCATGCATAATTAATTAGCCACTTATTCCCTGACGAACCTTGCCAATGGCCTTGATATCCACATGCTATTGCCTTCAGGAATACTACATGCCAGTCATGTTGTATACCTGGGATGTCCATGCAATCGCAGACACACAAAAGCTCACATGCATACAAATCATTGCCCGAGTTTAAAAAAAAAATTGCAGTTTGATTTATTTTTACAGATTTTTTTCCCCTTCATCTTCGCGTAGGAAAAACTTCCTCCTTATCCCTAGATTTTTCCTCTAGGTCTATTAATGTGCATGTCTTGTGACTGGGCTCTCTGCCTTTTCAATCCTTCCCTTTGTCTTTGGCCAAAAGGGAAGAAAATGCATCATTTGTCATGAGATGTCTTGTGCTATTGTGGTGTGTCTTTTCTCAAACCTGGCGAGACTTAGTCATGCATCTTTTTTCTTTTCTTCCTCTAATCTTGTTCTTTAACTTCTGTTTAAGTTAGACTGTTGTGCATTATTTGTGTTTCTATCTTGCCAACTTTTTTACATTTAAAAATATGTGTGAAGTCAAACAACTTAAGCCCCACATTGTTAGGAAGGGACAAAACTGTCTCAACTAAAGGGTGGCTGAACACTGAATACGTAAGATCAAGACTGAGGAATTTGCATGAACATCAAAAGTTTGCAAGTTTTGGTGTTGTATGTCCAAAAGACACACAATGACAGAGTGAAAGCATCTCTGGCACAACTAAAATGAGTATTAACAAAAGTGTACCTCACAAAAACAGAAATGGACAAAAATATATAGGACAGAGGTCTCATTTTTCCACCTGAATGTCTCATTTGACCTGGACAAGGCCTGTAGTTCCTCTGATCCAACCTGAACATGGCCCCGATTGTTCTTCCCTAACCCTGTAAAATTCCCCCACTTCCAGTTTGCAAAGAATAAACACATTATTTCAAATGAAATATCCTGACCCATGCTTTCCTCGTCTGATATCCTGTATGGCAGAGCTGATGCAAAATAGGCAGGAGAGCCTGAGAACGGGACGGAACATAGAGGGCAGAGAAAAATCCCCTCTTTCTTTTTTCCCCTTCAGAGACAGATGAAGGCTGGCCGAGATGAGAGAGTCAGAGGGGGGGGGGGGGGGGGGGCAGACAGAGACATGAGAGAAAAAGAGAGGGAGAGAGAGGGTAACGCAATCCTGACTGGCGCTGAACCAACAGCAACAAAAACATTTAGATAACCGAGCTCAATAATGAACGATTTCAATGAGGACAAAAATTACATTTCCTACAGATAACATGCCCCCTTCCCATAACAGAGCCTTGAATGCACGTCATGCTTAACAGTGGTGCACTCCAGAATTATGCTAGGGGAGGGGTATAGTAACTATATTAGTGTCCTTTTACCCCACCAGAGACAGTTACTAGTTGTAAGAACATAGAGTTGGTTAAATCTGAGAAGGAACAGGGAGGAATAGACCATATGACAACTTGACCTGCTTCACTGAAAAAGCTACAAATCTCTTCTCAACTGACTTGGTCCCCTCTATAGCACTACCAGCTGTGTGGCTCAAACGATTACCGATCCTCAATACCGGCTACAAGAGCCACTCAAAATAAACCAACACATACACATAACCAAGCATCAGTACAGCACACTTGATCCTCACAGGTGGTGTCACAGTGAAAATGCCGTCCCCACCTTTCCCATCCACTAAGCACTCACTTCCTTTCATGCCAAAGTCTGTCAAATTGCTTGAGAGGGGAAGAGGCAAGAAAAGAGGATATATAGCGTGGAAAGGAGGCAGAGAATAAGAGGGGGAGTCTTTGTCCTCCTCCACTCAGCTTCAGCACGTTTCCTCCTCGGGTCTATCCGCAATTAGCATATGAAAGGGGAGCGAAGGCGTGCAAAAGGTCAAAAAAAGAGGATCCTGTCCAATGAGAGACAACAAAAACAGGCCGCATTGGCCTTTGTGCCGTTCATGTTCTCCAGCACCTCACCTCGTGCCCCTCCCTCAACCTGAATCATTTCCATATGCCAGATGATGACGGTTGATCATAAATTACTTTCAAGTCAGGCTGGGTCATATGGAAGTCAGCGCTGCGCCACGTAATCACGCCCTGTTCTAGCTGGCACCGGCGAAAAAAGCCGAGCTAGGCACACAAGCAGGCGTTGACATAAAACACACCTGCATGGCAATTTCACAGTTGCCCCTGACTGGATGATATCCGATCAAATCCTGAGCAAACACATAAATAAGGCAGAATGTAAGAGCAGCGTAGCTTGAAGTGATCCATGAAAAGCGCTCCCTTCCTTCCCAGTAAATGCTACCTGAGCCACGACCATCCACGACATAATTGTACACTATAGTGTTTTCGGGATATAGTTTAGTATATACATGGAAGGTTAGGAAGTTTACCCGGCCCCACACTTACTCTATTATCAAACATATTGCTGCACAGGACAGCTCCCAGCTGCTCGTGCCCCTAAAAACACCGGCCCTGGAGTTTCCGGGGTCCTGCCACCTACTAGCACCAGCAGCGGCCTGAGACACGAGGGGTAGATGAGCGAGAGGGCGGGAGCCAGTGAAGAGAGGTAGAGCATTTCATCTCTCTTTCATCTCTGTCACCCAGTCAAGCGTTCAATGCCCCATTCAGTGCCTGCCCAGCATTATGCAAAATAATGCTAATCCCCTTTCCCGTGCTTTCACACTTGTATAAACCGCCGTTCCTGCTTCTGAAAAGCAATTATATCAGTTTACGTTCCTGTCAAAAAATGGGATTAGCATGAAAGTACTAGTAGCACCAACTAGGCCCAATCTCTATCCACCTTTGGCTATTGTGCAGCACAAAACAAAAAAATGTTTGTGCACCTCCTGCCCCCCAAAAAAGGAAGTAGAGCTTCTTGGTTGGCGGTAGCAGTCGGTGTGTTGTAATTAGATATTTAAGATAGAATAAAAAAAAGAAAAAACAAAGCAGGTCTGAAAGTTTTGCAGGCAGTGCTCCTCGTCCTTGCTTTTCTCTGCTAGGCCTTCCCTGCCAGAATCTCAGCCTTGTACGATAATCAAAAACAAATTCAGCTACGTTGCTACACTGTGCTATACTGGTTTTGCAGTTCCAGTCTGGCTTCATAGACAGTTTGTGTGTTATACATGTGGCACACAGAGAATAACACACACAGATGAGCTGATGTTTTTTCCCCCCACCGACACATTGCTTCCACATGCGCTCAACCTTGTCTGTGTACTTGCAAACCGAGCAGACGAGGAGAGACGGCGGAGTATTTTTGAATATGCAAATGGTCATGCAAGCAGAACGGGTGTAAATAGGAGTCATTGTGAGCTGGTTTAATGTGGACAGTCGGGTCTATTTCTCTCTAACCATCTTGGGATTTTTCGGGGCAGAGAAAAGACACTAAGCAAACCCACTGCATCTGACAAAAGGGCAAAGGACAAAGGACATTAGTCAGCACAATTAGTTAGGTCGTCATGGTGACTAATAAAATTTGGAAAAGTGGCCAACCATAGACTTAAATGAGCTAGCTGGTTAGGTGATAGCATAAAAGGGGCTTGCTGACTGCTGGCTGGTTGCCTTACTCGCACCCATTATTCTCTTTTCTGCCATGCTGGTACAATAGAGTCACTTGTATCTCAGCCCGATGCCCACCGGCGGTACAAGCTCGCCGCCTGACAATTTGCATATGTTAATATAATTAAGTGCTAATTACACTAAAAATCCCATATTCACAAGCACTCTCACCAGGAGCTAAGTGCAGGCTTGATATCGTTCCAAGTCTTTAACCATCCTCCTCGTCTTCCTCCGTGTGTGTGATAGAGAGATTGTGTTAACGGTGCTGCCCCAAGGCTGACGCAGGACACCCCCTCCCTCCTCCCTTACTCTTTAAAGCATGATGCTAAGCTGAGGAGAACTTCCTGGCTTTTTCTTTAGTCTCCAGAGTCAGGAGACCCTGACGCCACAACTGCAGGTCATCCCACACATAGGGAACATGAAGAGTGCAGGTTATACACAACAGAACAGTGGGTTCCTCATAACAGACCATTCAAGAAAAGCAGGATGTCTCCAGGATGGAGTCAAGACAAATTGTTCCTCTTATAATGTAGACGAGAAAGCAGAGATTGAAATCTTTAGTAAAAATCACCCCTATCAATCAGGTGACAAATAAAAAATTGAGTGTGTTCCATACTGAAAGGAACGCAGAATCAAAAGAAAGAAAAAAAAAGAATCTACATGATTCCCTCCAGGGAGCATGTGTGTATGGATGTGAGAGTGTGTAGCCCTGCCGTTATGATAATGGAGGACAGGCGGTTGTGCTTTTCACATCGTAATGGCCGTGAATCAGGGAGGAAGCCAAGCGGCCGTGCTACAATTAGAATTCTTTTGTGCCTCTTCCTCCGTCTCTTTTTCCCTCTCTTTTCCTGCTTTCAATCTCTGACACTCTACCTATCAAGGGTATGTTAAAACAGTCCACTCCGCTATGCTCCAAAAGGGTGAATGAGGGGTGACGGGGGGGCTGAATGGGAGGGGAGATTCACACTGTGCGGCTGCTGGACACGCACAGACACACGCATGCATTACATGCACCAGATGGCACAGGAAGCAGGGTTTAATAAACATGCATCCGCAGACGTTCACGTATTGGCGGAGAGACGCCTCGACGTGCACTATCCTTTAATGAATGTCTACTGGGAGTCAGAGGGTCCACGCTCATTTAGTTGACTCTCAATGAGATGCAGCATTATGACTATGGTAATACGCTCCTCCCATCCCTAATAATCATACTGCAGGTCATTGTGTCAGAGTGATTCATTTCTATCGCACACATACGCCAGATGTTATTACGCACAAGAGTAAATCTCTCCAATGGGTATCGATGGGCTTCTATGCAAAACGGGTGAAAATCGGAGGAGAAAAGAAAAACGCGTGGTCTTGCAGCCGTCCAGCGTGTTCTGAGCTATACTGTTCACTCAAGCATGACGGCTGGTAATGCAGGTTTGGATGTAGCTCTGCGTGTGTCTCTTTGAGGGGGGAAAGCTTCCCCGCGCTAATACCTGCTTCTCGGATTACCGCAGCGTCTTAAGTATTCAACCAGACTCATATTTTCCCTTTCTGCCTTTTTAGCCAAATTGGCTGTCTTTACACTGTAAAGCAGCGATATAGCCCTCCTTACTAAGGGCCTATGGGGGGGATCCACGCAGACGAACATTAAAATGCAGCGATAGCCTTGTTGCAAAGCTCCTCTCCGTTTCTTTCTCTCCCTTTTTTTGCAGCAAAGGCTTCTAAATCATCCAGCCTCCTCTATTAGACGGGAGACTTATTGAGGTAGAAACCATAAAAAATGAAGAAGGGAAATTTAATCCCTGAAATATTGATTTGCACATTAATATCAGATAGGCAGAGGGCAATCTAGCCGGGTGGAAATGACACATTGTCGACCCCTAGGAGAGGCCTGAGCCAATCTTCTAGTAGCATGTGTCTTAGACCCAGGAGTTATAGGACAGACTCAGCCCCTGTCTCCCTCTTTCTCTCTCCCATCCTCTCCTCCTCCTAGTACCCTCTCATCCCTCTTGCCCCCACCTCCATCCGCACCCTTAATGAAGGCTGCAATGCTGAAAATGCATTAGCTTTTAATAATCAAGAAGAATTTTCAAGCCAACTGCTTTTGTCCTTATAGGGCTGTCGACTTATCCTTCACACTGTGCCTTTTTTTCTCCCCCCCCAATGCCGCTTTGGGTAAAAAATGCCTGTATAGCTTAACTAACAGGAAAAGATATACACACACCAAGACTTTGATAGTGCCAAGACGCAGAAAACAAAAACAAAAACAAAGGGGCCTGGAATACTACAAGCACAAAAAGCCTCTCATTTGTAAAAAATTAAAAAATAAAATAATTTTAAAAAATTACAAAAACAGAAAAATTAATAACGACTTTTTGTTTTTGTTGAATGAGACAATGCCATCATTAACTGATGAAATGCCCTGCAATTAGAGGGCATCATCTTCATACATAGATTTTTTTTTTCCATGTTATCATCACAAGGCCTTGCCTTTGAGTTTTTGAGTTTAAATCCAAGCGTTCAAGAGGATGAAAGCAAAGTGTCCAACAAAACCCATCCACCCAGGCTGAAAATCACAAGTCAAATCTGTTTATATTTTAAAAATCATACTAAATAAAAAAAAAAAGCTAATTAGTTTTAGTACATTCATATAAATATCAATGAAATTATTCGACCATTCTGAATTTAAAACAAAAGGAATTTTTTTCCTATTTGACTTTTGCTGAAAATATATGATGAAAGCATTTAATTTATGTCTTTTGTTTATTTTTCATTTTAAAAACTATAACTCGTTTGGAAACAAATACTAAAAGCTGGTGATTTCGGCAGTTAAATCTGCTCTGAGACATACACAAGGAAAGAAAAGCAATAAAGGGTTATGAGTGGAGACAATCCTGTAAAAAGGTCGCTTATCCCACATTGGCGCACCGTTCATTTGGAGCGAATACACACACATTCACAACACCCTTACAGATTTGGGCTGAACTGGCCCCTTGGCCCCCAATGTTTTGTTTTCTTTTTGTTTTTGGGTGTTTTTTTTTTCCTCCTCCCCATGCGATCGATACCCCCCTCCTCCTCCACCCCCACCACTGTTGCGTCCCCATCCGTAAGTCTCATCTTTAAAAAAAAAAAAAAAGAACGCAAAAAAACGCACAAAATTCTCCCTCCTTTTCAGAATTATTCTAAAACAAAACGCATTTAGTTGTGATGGGAAAGATGTTACAACCCCATCTCTGGGGAAAATAATTTGGATAAATTATCAAAAGAAATAAACACGGAGCAAAAACGAGGGCGAAAAGGGAGAATATTTCAGATTTTGGTGAAACTTAAATGTGTTATTTGGGAGAAATTCAGATAAAGTGGGATGCCGATGCTTTGGAACAGCGGCTGGCTCTGAGGGGACTCTCTGTGCTCTCGGTAGCCCAACGATCGGTCTCCCTTCCTGGGCGATGGAGCCATCCACGCGTCGGTGGAGTGAGACTTTGAAACGGTGCGCGGGCAGGGGTTCGCGCATGTACGCAGTTTTAGTTAAGAAATTCTTAAATATATTAACGTTTGCTTGGGATTAAAAAAAATGACTTATAGCTGAGAGGGGATCGAGTCTGGAAGCTGCTTTACCGCGGCTGCTCGTCGTGGAAAGGTGCATATTAGCCGACTTGTTAAAAGCTGGACTTGTGCGCAGCGGTGCGTCCGGCTCGTGACTTCAAGTGCGATTTCTGAGGGTTAGAAACTGAAAGGAAGTGTCGGGAAGTGGAGGAAACGGCACAGCGGACGACTAGAAAGAAGCAGCTCGCAGCGTAAACGTCCGAGGGAGCGGACTCCAGGAAAGACAACACCATATCCGCACTGCAAAGCCACAGAAGCGGGGAGGAGGGGGGTGGGGGGGGGGACGGTCGTCTTCTTTCATTCTATCTAACCTCATCGCTGCATCCATACACCCCACAATAACATTCGTACGAACTTTCCAAAAAGGTGGATAAGAACGTGGTATCGTACTGTTCCACCGAGGACTCGTGCGTAAGAACGCCTCCAATCCTGTCACTTGCTTCTCTCAGTGGCCAAAACACTGGAGTTGCCCCCCTAACATCACGATTTCCGCTTATTCGGCACACAAAAAAACTCAACACCTGTTATCCAGGCAACCCCAAAAGTCAAAGATCCACCAGCGAGATAGATAATCGATACCCGACCCCTAAACGGAACACCCCAAACTACTCAATAAAAGTTAAAGGGAGAGGTGCAAAGGAAGAAAAAAAAAAAAAAAAACTTACTTTCTTCCCTCTCCAAACCGTCACCTCCGCTCCTCTCTTTGCTCTTGATTTTATAAAACAGTCACATCCAGCGGCTTGCGTAATTACACAACAAAAACGTGGAAAAACAGGGGAAATTACGATAATCCTCCAACTTTATAATGGGAAAAAAGGGGGTAAAATCACAAATGTCAAGCGCTTAGAGAGCTCTATCCCTTATTTTGGTTCCGGTGGCGGTGAAACGACGTGTCGACGGGCTGCCTTGCAGTTTCTCTTGTGGACGAGGGTCGGGGGAAACGGAGGAAAGGAAATGAAAATCCGATATGTCTTTATTCTGCTAATTATTATCGTTTTAGCCCTGTTTAAAAAAATGGCTGATTAAGTTGAGTGCGCATGTCTTTGTGTGTCTATTTCCCGATATGCACTCTGGGAATGGGTAGAGAGACACAGAGAGAGAGAGGGCGAATAGGAGAGAGAGAGGGAGAGAGGGAGAGGAGAGAGAGAAGGAGGGAGGGAGCAAAGGGAGACGGAGAGGGAGGGAGAGAGGAGAGAAGTGTAATTAGTGAGTTGATCAACAGTCTCCACATTGCAAATGACGCGCACACGGAGCCCTGGCGGCCGCATGGGTCTCTGCGCTTTGGAAACCCTTTTGTATGCTCAGGGCCAAATTACGCACAACAATAGGCGCGCGCTTCTTCCACACTAATCGGGATTCCCTTTAGGAAACACTTCCAAGAACACATTTTATGTTTTATTTTTATATTTTATAAACAAATTTGTCATAGGTTTACCTGCAAAAAAAGAACACAAAACAATAAAAAGAAAATAAAAATACGTCTTCTTTTCCACCATATCAGCTTGATTTATTTATTATTGATGATGAAACAGGTGCACTATTTTCCAAAGCGCAGAGAAAACGTTTCAGCTGGAAAATAATAATTGAAATGTTTTTAGTTTTTTTCTTTTCTTTTAAAAGTATATATCTAATAGGTTTAACTACAAGAAAATAAACTGAGCCACAACATGATGCGCATCAAACCGGATCTGCACCTTTAAAGAAAATATCTATTTTTAAAGTAAAAAAACAAGAAAAATCCACCCCACGCGCGGATTTGTATATTCTTTGCTGAAATATTGTTTTTCCTGAAAAATAGGGATTTTACTTTCGATCTGCTGATCTCTGCATGTGGGCTGCGTATAAACAGTTGAGCTTAAAAAAATCCAATCCACAAAGCTTCAGAGTAATCCACCACATGTTGGAAAGTCATCTTTGCCCTTTCGGGACCACTGAGGCCCCGTGTGGGTTCAATAGAGCCAAACTGCAAAATCCAATACAGGGTCACCCAAAAATCCCCCTCTCCTTTCAAAGCTCAATTCACTGGCGTCTACATTTAGTGTTTCTTCCAAAGTGCCCCGGTCTTTTAGCGGTATACTTTTTCAATGCAAACCGTTTACTGTGTTTCCCCCACCGGTTTCTTAATAGAGGCTTTTGGGCAATAGGAAGACTTTCCACAGTCTCAATCGGGGGGGAAATCAAGAGATCTTGTTCGCCTTCATGGAAAAAATCGAAGCTGGGGGTGAATTGAACTGCATGAGCCGGGGCTTGGGATGTGATGATAAGGCTGCTGCTGGCAAGTGAAGTACAAGGTCTCCTTTGCAGCCACATTGACTGGACTGCTCTCATACCAACTGGATCCTTAAGAAACCAAGGGATCCGAGCCCGACCCGACCCGAGGCTGTTTATTCTGGGTGTAGAGCGGTCCTTTTACTGAGAGGGTGGGTGGGTCGAGGTGATGAACACAGAGGCGTCACTTTCCACCCGGATCCAAGGCTCTTACTCTCGCCGCTGCTGCTGCAACTGCCTCCCCTGTCCTTCAGGGGGGTTCTCTAAGCCTGCCAGCCCTGGGAGGCGTCGCTCACACACGGCTTGGAGAGTCGGCTCTACCCGCTGCCGCTACGGACGCGCACCTAGTGGCGCATTGATCTGTCCAAAGCTGCACGGAATGGACCTATTTGTCATTTCTTACACCTTGAACGGAGGACTTATTTGAACACAAAGCAGATTTTCCCCCCCCCCATTTCTTTCTCTTTTTCTGTGCGCATTTCTGCGAGAGGATGCCCTTCTTTCCAGCTTTCCAGTGATTAAACAGCTGCGCGTGCCGCTGCCATTTTCAGCAAAGATGCGTCTGTTATTTATTTATTTTTGTTTGTTTTCCCCGAGAAAATGAGAAAGTGCAAAGCGGATTTAGAGAGCTGATACAGACTGCCGCTTATCTTAACCTCCTGCGTTTTGTAAATCCCCCTGTCCGCCACCCTCCCCTCTCTCCCAGCAGACGATGCTCTTTCTCTGGAGGACCGCTCGACAATAGACCGCCTTAGCTAATATTTCTCCCCATTTCCATATCAGCGGCATCCTCAATTAATTATAGATTTTTATCTGCATTCTCCGGTTTGGCACCGCTGTGCGCGCTTTTGCGCACGAATCAATGTGCGACTTATGTGGGTAAAGAAAATAAACAGCTGAGCTGAGCAACGTCACGGTGGGATCACCGAAAACTTTGATCAAGATGAGTGAAATAAAAATTTTTGGGTGGGATTGTCGTGTAATTATCCGGCATTAAAGGAGTTCCTCTCGCTCTGATGCATCAATACTCTTTTTAAAGGTAGGAGTTAAACCTTGAAGTGATTTTGTGTCACTTCAGCGGATCAATCATGAAATATCAATATATTGGCTGCATCATCACTGTATGATGCCATGTAAAATAACTGTTCAACTGATCAATCAATCAATATTTGATGAGGTCAAAGTCGAAATTCGATTGATTTATTTTTGGCTTTTGCTCAATTTGTTACATTTTTTAATAAATGTCTTAAGTTCTAAGTTATTTTATCCATCCAGTCCAAACACCTGCTCAAATTAATTTTTCTTTTAGTGGATGTCCATCGGACTTCCGCCTTGTTTGTCCAGTGCGTCGGCGCCCTCATGGGGTTACAGAGCTGACCCCCTCCGCCTCACCGGGGCAGACACAAAAGCACGCCAAAAAAGCTCCCAGCTCTGACCCGCAACCCTGCCACAGTGACCCACAAGCCCACTCAACACGCAAAAACAAGCCCCAGAAAGGCCCTAAAAACAAACAATAACAAGTGACACTCTCTAAAGCATAACACCAATGTGAGCCTTTCTCCCAGGATGTGCAGGTAAAGTCAAGAAAACCGCTACAAAAATGTTGAAATTTGCGCAAAAATCAATCGGACAGACCGTACATAATCCAAGAAATCAGAATATATCTCAATTCATAAAAAATCCATGAAATCGTTTACTTTAACAAATACAATCTACAAAAGAGCAGAAGTATAAAAAATAAAAAATAAAGGTGTCACTACATGTTCTTTCAGCTCAGCCTCAGAAGAAAAAGTCCAAAAAAGAAGAAAGCGGCAATTACTGAGAACCATAAAACATGAAAAAAGAAGGAAAACAATAAAACAAGCTAAAGTTTTTGCCTACAAACCATTAAACTATGGAGACATTTTCCCCTTCAGCCCTTAAAGCCACTCAGCAACGGTCGTGTAAAAACTTAAAATTCGCCCTCTCTTACCTTTGTGTTTTTTTTTAATTTTCCCAAACTAAAATAAGGCAGAGCAAAAAGAAGAAACATAAAAATGCAGTCTCGTGGTACCTTTGGTATAAAGCATTCCGTTTTCCTTCTTTTCTGTCTTTCTCTTGCTCAGTAGCGATCCGATAATAGCATATGGAAAGTGTTTTCAAAATGCCCAGATTTGGCACATTGTCATTGAAAAGAGAGGAGCGCAGTGATGCGGTGCTACAACAGGGGAAATGAGTTGCGGATTGGACGCAGCCCGCCTCGGTGCGGACTTATCCCACTTTAATTTAATATTCCGCAATCACACACACTAGTGATGGCATATAATTCAAGGAGAAATTCAGAGGGAAGGAAATGCTTTTGTGTGTGCGTGCGTGCGCGTGTGTGCGCGTTATTTTTTACACCACTTTATTTGATTAAGGAGAGAGGCAGCACAATATTGTCTTTTTAAAGTCTGTTTCCCCCTTCTTTTTCTTTTTTCTCAACTCCTAAATCAGATTTTTTTTGTCTTTAAAAAACATGAAACAATAAGATATTTATTTTTGTTTGTATTCAGGTATTTATTTACAAATCAACTATCTTGACTTCTGTGCGCAACGGTGGCACACTGGAATCTTCCCTAACATAAAATCGAGACCCATAAACGCTTGTTTGTAAAACACTGAACCCAAAATCAATGTATTGGGTCATTTCAATCGATTATATAAACGAAAATCCATACGCAACATGAGACCGGTATCAGCCCACTCTTCCGCTCCCTTTTTAAAGAGAGGGAGGGAGAGGGAAAAAAAAGCAAAGAGAAGAGCAGAAAAAAAGGAAAGCTATTGCGCCTGCATGGGCTAAAAACAAAGAGCTGCTTTTTTGCCTTATAGTCCAAGATCAGAACTTCTTTAACATTTTCACGTGGAGGACTAAAAACAGCACCTTACATCAAGGGGGTATGATTTAATTGGATTATGCCCCTGGGATTTTCAATATTCTTTTTCTTTCTTTCTCTTTTTTGTCATTGATTTAGAATTTCTTCCTGCTGTGACTGAGGTGATACAAGTGAAACCTTTGTTCAGACAATTTACTTGAAATTACAGGGAAATAAAACAATTCCTCATATTGACCCCTACCCCCCCTGCATCCCTCCCCCATGGGCACCCTTGGCCTTGAAGCTTTCTCCAAGTCCGATTTTTGATGCTTATATGTCAAAGTGCTTCCAGATGAACGCGGACAGTCCTGATGACCACAATTAGACGAGTGCCTCTAATCAAAATCAAAGCGGGTGTACACGGGTTTGCGCAGCATTCGGAGGGGGAGAGGAGGATGGGGGGGGGGGGGTCAAGGGGAGTCGTTTCTGCGCACCTCCCCTTCCTGAACTCCATGGAGGACCCCGTTCTATATCTTCCACCTGCACGCCGAAGTATCCCACTTCAGCATCCCACGGCCGAGCCCCTTCAGGCGCTGCAATCACACATGCAAATGCCCAACCCCTAGACGCATGGAGCTGGACAGCCGGTGCGCGCCGTCAAATGAGCTGTTGCATAAACTCTAGTAATATGCAACATGATATTAGGTGAGGGTGGGGGGAGGAGGAGGAAGAGTGGGGGGGGGGGTAAGGACAAGCGGAAGGGTTAAAAATGGGTGGTGCCAGTCATGTAAAATTTACACAGGACCACAGCTGTTGGGGCTCTCGAGCTAGGGAAGACACAGGGAGGTGGAGGAGAGGGATAGAGAGGTGGTGGTGGGGAGGGGTAGCTCTTGAGACTGAGGGGTGAAGGGGGTGGACGGGGGTAAGGGCAAAGGCTGGCGAGGGGTCCTGTCGATGCAGCTCTGCTTATTTGATAAGCACAATCTGACTGGGACGCAAAGGGGGTCGAATCTGCCATGATACCCCCCCCCCCCCCCTCCAATCCAAAAAAAAATATACACAAGTTTCGATACAACCATGAAGAGGATGCGGGGCAAGACGAGACACATGGGGAAAAGGGTGAGTTGCTAGATAAAAAAAATGACCTGAAACGCATGCAAACCTGACGCGCACAGTAATTTTTACTGACTTCACATTTGTTTAAAAAAACAAAAACCCAAATCACCAGCCGTCCAGCCCAAACCATAATCACACCTCAGCAGAAAAGCAAAAAACAAACAAGAACTGAGCGCTTTACTGAAGAACCCACTGGACCATAAATTCTGACTAGAAAGGGTCCCAACGAGGTAACATATAAGTACACACACACACACACACACAAACACACTGACGCAGACGCGCGCGCACAGTTGTTTCCATTCAGCCTCGCTTGGCCCTGCTGCACTCCTCCCACTTACCCTCTTGGTATTCCGATCTTCTTTTATTGTTGAACTCTGCTTAATAGGCACGCGTCTGCAGCGTGTCTTCCAGATATTACAAAAAAAAGTGAATTTGACCGCCTCTCGTCAGAGTAGACAGGAGCGCGCGCATCCACACCCACCCGCGTCAAATCAAACCCAGTTAAACGCTGAACTCCGCATTGATTATCACTCAGATCCTTATGACTCTGCAGACCAAAACAGCACAGGTTTGAATACAGTTTCCTAAAATGGTATGTAAAATAGATATAAATATTTTTTAATTATAAACAATGCAAAAAAAGGATTCCAGTAATCATAAATTAAATATGTTGGATTTACCTATTCAAAAACTGTTTTATGACAACAGCAACAATATTAATAATAATGAAATGAAATGATATAAAATGTTACATTACAGTTTGACTTTACAAGAGGCCTGCTAGTTATTGGCCTAATGAAAGTGAGACCTCTGTCTTTACATGGCTTATTAAATTGCTTTCTTCATGACAACCCAGCAGCTTGAACATGTCAATTAAGTGGTCTGAGAGGTCCTTTCAGATCTCCAAGAGCCCCCGCTCTCCTCTCATGGGGACTGTCACCCCTCCACCTTCCTAGCCCATCATCCATCCATCCGTGTGCCCCCCCCCCCCAACCCCCAACCAACTCTTCATCTCCACACCCTTGCCTTTTCCGTTGCACACTCAGTGGGGCATCCCAAATAACCCAGTCAGCACAGAGGAGTCAGTCCAGTGGTAACAGATTGACATCTTGACCTTCAGGGCAAAAATATTTTCCTACTCTGGCAGTGTTTAGTAAAAAAACTCAAATGCAGTAATAATTAGAAAATATTTATGTTGTCTAAAAAGCCCCAGACAAGGTTTTTGAAAAGGATTTGAAAAAAAGGTTTTAAAAATGTTTTTTGAATGTCTAAGTAATTCTAAGAGAAACGTCTGAACTTAAATAATTATTTATAGATTTATAAAAGTCCCTTGTAGAAGTTAATTGCTTTAATTAATTCATTAAAACCATAATGACATTTTTTTTCTACTGCGAAGAAATTTTTGTTTGTCAAAAAAGCAGTTTTGACCGACTTCCTTTTTCAGCTGCGAGCTTATCCACAATCTACTGCCTGGACTGCATCTAACAAGCTAAACAAGTCAGCCCAAAGACATTGTCAATGCTTGAAAGAAAATTCAGAGTACGGATACAAAAAAGGGAAAGGGATCATCTTTTTTTTTTTTTCTTTTTGAGGCATGACGTGACCCCTGAAAGATGCTCGTTGGCTTTATCACTGCAGCAGAGGAGTCCTTATAAGGACTCTTCATCCTCCTCTCTTAGTGACCATCATTAAACCTGATGACCAGAGTTCAAGCGGCCTGTTCTGTAAACACCTACTGGAGCTGAAGGCCACCACAGAGTCCTGCTGTATGTGAGAATCTGACCTCTGACCTTTAATTTGATTTAAGGCCAAAAACTCTTTTTTTTTTTTTTTTTTTTTTTTTTTTACAAATAAATTAATGTTAACATACAGGAATAGAGCTATTTTTTGTAAAAGCAGGTATATCCTTAAAATGAAATTCAAAAGTTAATCTTTAAGTCTGTTTCAAGGCCCACTAGAAACATAAATTGGTTTTAAAGTTAAAAGATTTTGAAATTTTATATGCAAAACCGACAAAAACGTTAATTGGAAAAAGGTTGATTTATTCTAATCATATCGATCATTTTCATAGTGTCTACATCTGGAAGAAAGATGAAAGCATTTGCTTTCAACACAAATACATTTGCACACCGACTCACACAAGAACACAAACTTTGTTATGTTTTCAATTTGGGTTGAAATGTAGACATTTTCCCTTGGTTGCATAACTGCCATCCGTATCGCTCCTCCCTTCAATTAAATGCTATTTCTCCCAAACAAAATGTCAGAATCATTCCACACAGGGAAGTTCGACTGTGATTTCTTCTGAAAGCTATGTGTCTTTCTCTTAGATGGTGTGTGCATTTGTATGTGTGCGTGTGTGTGTGTGTGTCCCCTGACCTCAAATGTAACTACTGGGATCACAGGGAGATGGAAAAAAGGTGACTAAGAATACACTGATTTCACAAGAAGAAGCAACGCACTAAACAAATCTTTAACAGCATATATGTATATTTATATATATACTAAAATAAATGCATATATGTGAGATACAATTAAATGATATATTTAATTAATATGATTATTAAAAACGGCAGATTTTAGTAATTAAGTACCAAGAAACATCAAATCTAAAAAATAATTTTCATCAATATACCACAGAAAATTTTTTTTTGAAACTTGCATGAAAAATACACAAATGTTTTTAGTGACATTGTTATGTAATTGAAAGCTCAAAAGAAATTATAAACAAAAAGAAAACAATCATTCTGCAATAAACTGTGCTCAGAAAAAATCTGTGCACATTTCATTAAACACATTTTCACCTCATTTAAAGCTCTGAAATGTCTGGGCTGCAGCTGTTCATCTGGTCCATTTCTACACCGGCATGCAGACATGCTCGAATCCACAGAGGGATTCCAAGATGGCCGCACACCTGTCATGGAGGTGGATTGTCCTAGTTATGTACGGAGATAACCTCAAGGCCTCCGCAAACTACGAAGACCCAACAGACATCCCTAAGTTGCTGGTTCAAGCCTGGTCAAACGCCTGCCGCTCGAAAACCATTCACTGCCCCTCACAGAGAAAGAATAAGCCCTTGCTGTGCATCCTTTCCTTTTCCATCCTTCTATCTGTCTGTCTCCCACACCCTCACAAACACACACTTCCTTTTTCTTTCCCTCCATTGCCTCCTCTCTCTGTGTCTCTCACATCTGAAGCGCTGAAATGCACCCCAGGGCCAAATCGCACAGAACAACCCCTCTGAGCCAGAGAAAAAAGCTGGAATCCGTTTGCCCTGATATTTCACCAGCACCAGCCAGGAGCGAGGGGAGAGGGAAAGACAGAGGGAGAGGAGAGAAAGGGAGAGTGAGAGAGGGGGAAAGAGACTGGGGCAGAGAAAAAGGGATAGATGGGAAAAACGGCAGACCAGGGCTGGATATATTGGGGGTGTGAGTGCCGCGCTGTAGGCTGTGGGCCGGTCAGAAGAGTGCAAGGTGTTGCTTCTAGGTGTGGTTGGGTTTGCAGAGAGGGAAGAGCATGCATAGATAGAGTGGTGGAGTAAAAAAAAAAAAAAGAGGGAAAGATGGAAGGATTGGTCATGCGCAAGGTAAGAGTGAGGCTTTGTTTGATTGTATGTGGTGGTGATGGGGGGGGAGGTGGGGAAGTAAGGATTGTATGGTGGGGGCTGAAGCTGTCGTCTGTGGGGTTATTATTATTGCAGGCAATCTTTGTGTGTGTGAGTGTGTGTGTGTCTAAGAGAGGGGAGTAGAGATGAGGAGATTTGAGATTCAGCTGTGAGGCCATTATTTTTTTTCCTGCACATGTCATGTGGCAAAAATAAGGTTTGAGGTCAGACACTTTTTGACATCACCAATTTTCTTTTTCAAGGTTCATTGGCATTTTTAACGAAGAAAGCAAATAAATAAACAAAACAAAAAAACCATGAATACCGGGGTTGACCGGTGCGTTTAGGCCTCTCATTGACTGGCAGGTTCTATTGGGAGAACCGCACTCACGTACAGCGTGTGACGTCCGCTTACACAAACACAAGCAAGGCCTCGCTGATTAACATCAACCTCACAATCCCAGCATTACCCCAAGAACTGCTTTGACAGTGAGAGCGGAACTGATAAGAAAAAAAAAAAAAAAAAGAAAAGAAATACGTACGAAAACCTGAAAGAAATGAAGGGCAGATCAGCAAAAACTGAGTGGGAGAGGAGGTTTTTTTTCCCCCCATTTCACCCAGTTTAATAGGACGACAGTTAATGGGCCCTTTTTTATCGGGCGCAGGCATCAATCAAGAAATGTCAGGCGGCGGCTGAATCTGGGGCTGTGGTCCTCTTCACAGATGACTGATTAGCAAGCCAAAATCACCAGATCCATCTTCCGACGGTCACTTTTATTACAGTCATTTTTAAGGTGACAGCAACCTGCCTTGTCTCACAACACTGGCCACAGCATATATATTCTCATCTTCTCTCGCCCTCTCTGCATCTGTCTTCCTCCCTCTTTCTGTCACTGAGCATTCAGCCAATTGTTTCTTCTTCTAACTACTTTTATCAGGCTTTTCTATTTCTCCTCTCCTCACACCCTGTTGGCACTTATTCTACCATTCCACGGGGCAGGTTTAGGGAAATCAGGGTCAGGGAGGTGTGAAGAAGAGGCAAAGGAAAGACAGGTGGGAGAGGAGAAAGTGGGACCCCTGTGTTCTCCGTTGTACCAGAGGTGTGTTCTGAAGCCCTTACAACCGTTTGCTCTTCAGAAAGGGCAAACAATTTTCTTTTGCACAGTTTTCATGCTGTCTTATATTAGAGGCAGACTCCTCCATTCCAATGCATGAAATGACTGCTAATGAAACTTTTTCCGCAACAAGTTTTTGTCCAGAACTGCCTTTACAAGGCTGCACTTAAAAAAGGACACAGAAAAACATGAGGTTTGCAGGCCAAGAAGTGCTAAAAATTTGTTTTTAGGGCCAGCGTGTAATAATATGTTCCTGGAAGAGGTTTGTCAGGAAATTATCTTGGGGTAAAATTTTCCTTTTGGAGCTTGTCAGTCAAATTTCTCATCTTTTGGCGCTTCACTTTATTTACAGGCTGCATTCAAAATAAATCACTGCATCAAATAATCATTGTGCAATCATTCAAAATGGCAGCTGAGGTATGTTTAACCAGCGGTTCGCGTACGTTTGTGTGTGTGTGTCACTCTGAGTAAGTGTGTATGAGGCCAAACTTGAAAGAGCACTCCTGTGTCTTGGCAGGAGATATGCTAATCGCAACTGACATCAATCTGAAAAATATCAGCCGGAGTAACATGTGTCTGAGATTACATTTACAACCTTCTGAGCAAAGAGGGACAGTGCAACACAAACACACACAGACGCACATGCATAAGTACACACACAGAAAAGGGAAAAGTGGGTCAGGTAAAACAAGCAAACGTATTTCAGAGACAGCCTGCCATTTACAATGTCCTCAAAAAACATCTGACTGAACAGCTTGTCGAAACATTAAGGGCTCAAATTTGAAAGCTTAAGGATCACTCCATCAAACAAATGTATCTTTTGTTTTTCTCTGCAAACCTAAATGCTAAAATTCAGAAACAGAAGAGCGTTTTCGTTTGTTCTGACTTCCAAAGCTTGAATTTTACAGTTTTTTATTTTTTTTCTCAGTGAGGATGGCGCGGAAATATAATATTTTTGGGGGGTCTGTGGCATGCACTATAAGGAAACCCAGGTCACATTTGGCAATGAAGCACCTGAACATCCGTGTCACTAAGATGGATGTAAAATACGTGCCCTGCTAAAGCTGGTTTGGATAGAACCCATAGATTGGTGTAGGCAGATAGAAAGAGACATGCAGACACATATGAAATCGCAATAATAGGGCCAGCAGCTGCGGCTCACTAAGTGAATAGAAGATATAGTGGATCAGTCCTCCCCTAAGGTTAGAATCAGATCTGGGTTTGCGAGTGAGAGATATAACAGGTTGGGTGCATAAAAAGAGCTCCATGTCAGTGTTTATCAACATTTGAAAGTTTGAATTTGCACTTTAATTCTGTCACACACACCTAAACGCTCCGGGTTCTAATTCTCAGCTTGAAAGCATCAAAACGGAGACAAACTTTGTTAGTGGTGTCTTCCCCTCTTTTCTTCCCTCTGCTTCTGCACGCACTCGCAGTTTGGCTGCAGGGCAGAGGAGAACTCTGAGGTCTGACGGTGAATTCGTCCCGAACATCCGCCAATAAAAGATTGCTGCTGCATTTTACGCTAGAAACGTTTGATGACAAGCAGTAACTAGCGTGAAATTCCCCCTAGATTAAATGTCCAAGGAGTTGTATTCCCCATCCGGAACGATGCGCACATCTGTTGGAGTGAACACACACATATGCACGCGCACAAAACCTGTGTAAACCTCACCCGGCACATAGCTACCCCTCAGCAAGGGGGAAGGCACAGGAAGCAAAAATACATTCTCAGAAACAGACATACAGTCTAGTCAGGCACAGCTGCATGCAGACAATGTGACATAAGCAGGCGTACAGTATATGCTCTATAAATCGAATAACACATAAATACATGCATGTTTGTCTGAAAAACACTGACTTACTCTGAGGCGTTCAGACTGAAGACACACTGGGGGGCAAATCATAGCAGACTTGCAATGTGTTTGGCTGATTACCAGTCGAGGAAACAGCAGATAGAGCATGCTCACACAGCCACCTCCATCCTCCTACACAAATATGCACACTCACACACATACCTGAGTGTTGCTTTGTCAATATGCGGATTATATTAATCATCAGAACTTTTATTCGGCATGGTTTTCCTTAATTTTCAAATCTCTTCACGCTCAAGAGTTAAAGCCTGAGAGCATATCGGTCTCAAAGTTGTTTGATTTCTGTTTACAAATACGGCCATGCGTTTCAGGCGAGCGCTTGTACCAAGAGTGAGTGATGGAAATCAAACAGGAGAGAAAAAGAAAGTGGGATAGTTAACATGGTGTTCTGACTCTGACAGCATCCTTCTTTTTCTCACACCTCCTGGTGCGGTAGAGCTCCTCTGCATGTGCGGAGACTTTTAATGGACCGCTAAACCCACAAAGTGTGAGTCTGGTGACAAACACAGCCATAGGCATCAGAAGTTCAGTCTGTCACAGCCTTCAGTTCCTACTAACACTAGACAAGAGTGTTATCATGCAAGAAAAACTAAAGAATCCAACTGTCCTTAAAAAAGGAGTATTTTTGTCAAACAAACAGAAAGTTTGTTGGTATTCAGTTTTAACCTTAGCTAAAATAGCATTTAGGTTTTAAGTAATTCTGATAAAACAAAAGACTTTGTAGTTTTTAAAAGTGGATTTTCCCACATTAAAAAAAGATTAATTCATGTCAAACAAAAGTCAGACTCAACAATTGTGTTTTCTTTCCTCTTTAACTTTTTTTTAAGGTAAAACTGATTTATATCAATTTTTATATCTTTATACCTCTCAGTTTACATCATCTTACTGCAAATGATTAATTCACCCTGATGTTTTACCAAAAAAAATAAATAAATTACACTTTCATAGATGCAAACCTTTCCAAAACCTTAAACATCGCTCCAATGGTTCAAATTACCCTGCACTCACAGTTTGAATGTACTAAATGCTGGAGAACATTAATTCAACCTAAATCTGAAACTCTGTCCCGCCAAGAAACAGTACATGCATCACCATAAATTGAATAAATTCTAAAATCTGACACACTGTGGTCATTTATTTTATACAGTGTGCAGAGACACCTGGTTCCTATGAAAAACTTCCAGATGTTTTCATGCGAACAAAGTCAAGACAGAGTACGAAAAGGTCAGACACAGGTAAGCCTAAATAAAGTCTCTAACAGGGCTGCTTTACAAGCCTTCGTTAAAGATATTGATTCAGTCATAAAAAAGCACCATTCTGCTTAGTGAAGAGAAAGTTGCAGCCCACAGCTTGTCTGTACATATCTCCCCTTTTGGCGTGTGTTTCCCTTACCACAGTTATGCGCCATAATTACATTAGACTTATGACCTTTTTGAAGAGCAAAAGGGACCAAGAACAATCCTTGAACGTCTTAATTCGATCCATTTCAAAGACGAGAGGGACTGAGTTTGAAGAAGGAAGGAAGCGGCTGCACACTCACGGTGAAGGAGGGGGTGCCACGCTTTTTTTATTTTTACTCCATATATTCAGTGAACGCTTCTTCGGTTATGCAAGGGCTAATTGACTTAGATGACAAACATTCCCCAAATATTGGTTTAACAAACTGCCCTTCTTCCTTGTTTTCAAATCAGATTATAGAGAGCGGACACAGCAGGGGGGTGCAGGGTTTGATGATTTGGGACAAACGTGTGTGCACACGGGCGTGCTCAACTCCCTTACAAGAAATTCTCCAAAAAAATCCCACATTCTTTACACCCTAGACTGTGTTATCAACTGTAAAGAGAACCCAAAAAGCATGACTATGACAGAGAAGGATGAAAAGCAATATTTAAAAGGAGGAAGGGACAAGCAGGGAGAGAACAGGACAAAGCACTAACTAGGAAGCAGAATTCAACTGGATACTTTCACAGCTTTAAACACGCTTGAGTTAAAAAGCCGTGTGTGTGTTTGGAAGTGTGTGTTTGCACGATATTGACAAGCTCAGCCCCTTGATCTGTGAAGAGGAGGTGATGGTGTCTTAAGAGTTGGCTGTGTACAAATTGTGTAGATTTAGCCAGTGGAAACAATCACGTAGCGTGTATGTGGATGGAGCTACTGAAAGCACTTCCTCAGAATAACTGGTGAGTTGGACTACCTGCTGGCATGAGCTAAGCTGTAGATCAATAAAAAGTCTGCGTGTGTGTCTGTATATGTGAGAGGGCTTCTTGTATATGTTTATTTGTTTGTGGGTGGGAAGATGTGGGTGCGGGCATTTGTGTGTGTTTGTGTTGGGGCAGCATGGAGCTACTGGAACACTTTCTATATATGGCTCCTATGATGCAAAATCAGGTTTTATGAAAGCAATCCAACTAAATTGCTGCAATAAATCCCCACTAGCCAACGTTTTCTTAAGTGAAGCTAACAAGTGTTAAAATTCTTTCTAAAATTACACGTGAATGAGAACATATTCAATGTTAGCAACAGCATTTAGGTCAATAATACAGTTTAGACAACATGCTGGATCGATACGCGCAGAAACACCCAGCAGTACACACATGCATGCATTCACACCAGTTCAGTTGCCATGGCGGCCGTCTGCTTTTTGGGTTTTCCTGTTGCACCTGTGATGTGTGTCAGTTGCTGAAGGGCATGGTGACCCAAGCGACCGGCAGTTTTTCCTCGGGGGTGACACTTCCATTATGCTCTAACAACATGGACAGCCGGCGCTCAGGCTCACCCCAACCTAAGACAAGCGCTGACAGGCTCCCGGCCTCTCATCTGCATACTAACACACTGCAGCCTCACCACCGAGAATCATTTATAATGGGATTTTGACACATGTTTGTATTTCCTGAGCGTCAGTTCTATTAGTGTCAAAGATAAAACAACCACAGAACGAAGCAGGAGGTCTAGGAAGCCTGTAACTTGTTGCGGAGTTTGACCCAAAGAAAAACACAAACTCCTGTGATGCTACAAAATACTGTAAATAAAGGGTGATCATGCTGGGATAAACACTTAAGATGAATAGCTTACAAAAACAATGTGACCGAAATAAAAATGGTGGCTCAAATGTAAGAAATCAACACTAAATCCTTCAAAATATTGAAATGACATATTTATGCAGCTTTAAATACAAAATAAAAGAAACAAAATTTAGAAATGTAAAATAAATTGTTTCATAGAGACAAAAAAAGCAAAAAAGCAAATCAGTTATTGTGGCTTTTTTTAGGAGTTTAAATACATGCATGTGCAACCACATTGGGCAAGATTTGACATGCCAGGACTCATTTTTTAAGAATCTCAGGGTACAGATTCGTGAAAAAAAACTTTAAAGAGCCACAAACTGAAAAATAAAAAGCAGCGAGTGTGGAGTACATACATCGTGCCATTCTGACGGGCTTTTTTAATAACTGAGATGGTGAAGCTTCAGGAGATGGGCTGCTCCAGCAGAAACTACAGGTACATAGAGGTCCTATGAAGACCACAGCTTAGCAAGAACAAAGAATACTTCATAATTGCTAAAATAAAAAAAATAAACTTTATTTGCATGGCACCTTTCAAGATAAAAATCACAAAGTGCTTCACAGTAAAACACGGTAAAACACAATAAAACACAGAAAACAAAGAGAAAAAAACGAAAAAAGAGGAAAGACAGACAAATTGGCCTTACGCAAAATATAAGTCTGGCTTTATCTCCTTACCACAAATCTGTACACTTATAGTAATAATGTACACAGAATTTTGATGTTAACTTGTGTTAACACCGAATGTTAACTTGTGTTTGCCACAAATATATATATATATGTGTGTGTGTGTGTGTGTGTGTGTGTACGTATGTTTTTGACCTCCCGGTGAGTACATCTTGCAAAAAAAAAAGTGTGGATATATCTGGTTTGACACTAAACATAATCGCTGCTTTAAAACAAGGGGGGAAAGAGTTACGAAGGCCTTTTTGATGTTGTTTGGAGTCAGTAATGAGGATGTTGATTTTTGTTGTTATTATGGGATTTTTGCACTGTTTGTTGATAAAACTCAGCTGTGTCCAACCCTCCTGCTGAGATCCACGGATCCCAACTGTCAACATGTGAATTCAAATTACTCACCATCCAATTAGTCATATTACTCACTCGCGGCAGAAAACATTCAGCACCACAAGAGATAAAATCCTGACCTCCCACACCAAGACCAAGAGATACATCTAACAGGGGGTTAACTAATGAAAACAGCAGCAATGTAGAATCATTCTAGCATCAACCATGTGGATTTCCACAGCCAGTAATTGTATTTTTGCTTTCTGAGGTTTCACAGAATGACCTAAGAATAAGTTGATCATATATTTTTATGTGGGTTTTGTTTTTCATCCATTACTCACATACATCCACCCGCAGGGAAATTGTCTCTGACCTGCTCACAACTTTGCATGATTGTACACAGGCACAATCCATTTACAATGTACAAACTCCAAGGAGGCATCTCCAGTCTCTCTCAAACACTGCGAATTTCAAGATGCACTTAAAAAAGCGGGAGAAACAACTTATATACCCTCAAAGCCTCTTAGCAAAAATGCTAAAATCTGAGCACTCCCATTATACATAATTTAAGGGAATCTATATTCATAGAAGTGCGGGGCGTGTTGTGCTCAATGGGGTAAAACGCCCCTGTGTGGCTAATGGAATGGCCTGAGTTGTGTGATTGAGTGAAATGTGCTGGAAAGATTGGGAGGAATTTTAGTGCAGATAAATAAAGAGGAGAATCTGCCTTTTACTGGGCGTCAGCATTAATGCAGCATCTCTCCAGGTGATCAACACATTCAGATGGAGAGCGTCGACGATGGAGGGATGGAGTGAGAACGCGATGGAGGAAAAGAAACGCAAAGTTAGACTGGGAAACACTGAGGAATGGGGTGAGAGATGGCGGACACAAGTAATAGTCTGTCTCGATCTACTCCACATGCACAAGGACTGTGGTGTAGCATTTCATATATCATTATAATGTTACCATCAAAGAAACCTCCATCAGGGAGCGGGAAAATGAGTCTTTGAAAATTCAAAGTAAAAATAACTGAGGGACACAACAAAGCTTCTGCACTGGATGACGGAGAAGGCCACCACTGTCCTTTATTTTTCTCTTTTTTCCTCCTCTTAGCTCCAATAATTTTATGTCAAATGTGAGTGAGCAGCCCTTTCCTTTCACCTCCCACTTTCCACATCCATTACGTTTGGAGAGATGCAAAGTGAACATTTCAATTGGATTGCAATGGCCAGTTAGCGCTGCTTTGATCCCCACTCTGCTCGTTGAGGGCTCCATTGTTCCTGATTTGCTGCCTTGATTTGCCTACCTTGTGAATGAAGGCCGAGGAACCACAGTCTTGGCTACTGCCATCAACCCATTTATCCTTATAACAGGTATGTGGTTCAAAACGCATATAAGGTAGAATTATGTTATATACCTTTAAGGCATGAGGTCCCTCAGCTCTTCAGTGTGGAAGTATAGCCTCACACAATACCTGAGCATATGGTACAAGACTGACTCAAGTGTTCAATCCCTCTCCAGAACACACACATGTCAGTTTCAAATTATTCTCCAGAACCTGAAAGGCTGCCGGTGTGACAAAGAAGTGGTCGGCGCAGTGCTGTTGGCTCACAGTCCTTTATCTCATCAGTCAAACCCTGACATAATAAATTGGTGCAGAGGTTATTTAAAGCAAAGAGCTTTATCTTCTTCATCTTTCAAATTGTCCAACATCTCCTTTGAGAGTAAAGCAAAATGATATGCATGTTATCTGAATGCGTCTTCAATTCTTTAACAGGAGGCATCTATTAAACTCAGCATGGTCTCCTTTAGAGGAGTCTAGCATGCCCTTTGACATCAAAAAGAATCTCTTATTTTGTCGGTGAAAGAGCTTCAATTTATGTTTCATGATCAAAGCTAAAGGGCCCTTTTTATAATCTGCTGAATGAAAATGGTTCTCTTACATGGGGGAGTGCACACTTTGTTGTCTTACACAGATGTATTTATGTATTATTAGAAAAGACTTCAGCCTCTACCTTGACAGTTAACATCTTTTGACTTCAGGTCACTTTTCTAACCATTCTGTGCTTTTGTGTGATAAGAATATGGACATGTGGTAGTTCGGACTGTTGTTTCCCTGCAGTCTATGAGTACTGCAGATGAGAATCGTGTTCACAATGGAGTGACAAGCAAAATAAAAGCTATATGTTGAATAACCCCTTTTACTGCTTTTTCTGAAGTCATGTTTTCTTTTTGGATTTGCAGCTGCCTGTTTGATTGGAGCATTACTCAGAGAAAATTTGGCATCAGTTCCATAACTTTTGCAGCACTTTTGATGCACATCATTCCACATAGCAGGGTTGGAAGTTATCTTCCAGATGTGTCTGCTCAACATTTCCATAAATTTGCCCCAGAGGTGATCATTGGCTTCCTTCTCTCTCATTTAAACATTTGATTGCATGTGTGGGACGTTCTAAACCAGCAGTTGTCGTATCCTTGTCTTGTTATGCCTTTTTCCACAGCCAACCTTTAAATAACTTTACCGTAGCGCACGTGAGGAGCGGCTGCTGCGAACATTTGCTCAAGTGTCTGGTCTCCTCCTAAACACAAATGAACAATTTGTTTTCCATTTCTTCCCAAACCTTCATCTCAGCCTGTCTGCTTTGAAGTAGAGGGGAGTGGAATGGGGGAGACGGGTTAGGCATAAGGGGGGAGTGTAGATTGAACGATTGTGTGTTTGTCTTCAAAGAGTCCCAGGTTGCTTACAAATGCACCGGCAAATACAACACCTTCAAGGTGAAATTGATAAATCAGGTGGTAAGGTCTTTCAGGGCAGTACTAAGAAGAGTGCATAGATTTTCTTCTTTTTTTTTTTAGATGCAAATGTGGTCAAACACCAGTAGGCAAAGACTAAATTGAACTGCTCCAAGTAGATAAGAAAATATTGAAAAAGCATAGAGTAACATAATTACGTTCATGAACAATATCCATCTAAATCTGGCACTGCTTAGAGACCCATTCCAACGCAAATCGTGTTTTTAACATGTTCTTGTTGCATTTTTGTCATGATAGAGGACATAGATAAAGAAAATTCTGTTTTACATTTTGTGAATCAGGAGCAGACGAAAATGTACCATTGGATAAAGCTTCTAGCAGTGACGTTGGTGCAACAATCGGCTGGCCCCAAGCTTCCTGCTCAGGTCCATTCTGATGCATCCACTTGCAGACAAATGGATCCACTTACATCGCCGTTTTCCTTGTGACAACTGGCTCAAAACTGTACGGCTGGATAGCTCTGATATTGCTCGCCAGTTTTGTTGAACCGTTAATGTTAGGTTGGGGATGTGAGAGGGTGTAAGCTAGTGGGAGAAAGACAGATGATGGGAATTGGGGGCGAGCTTACTTCACATTTACAGTCCACTCCACAACTCACAGGCAAATTTTTAATGAACTACTACAACTCTGCAGAAACTGTTTGCTAGAAAATAACAGAGGATTTTTGGATTTTGCCTAAATCACACAATCATTGATCATTTTAAAAGATGATTGCAGTAGGACTTTAATCGCAGCTGATGGAGCTTTCCACTTTTTGTGCTCAGAACCATCCCATTTGCCCTTTGATTGTCATGAAAGTTGTCCATTTTCAATGAATTTGTTATCCCCTATGGTCCTTCTCTACATATCAAACATATGATCTTATTGTAGTCATTCAGACAGAAAGTTTCTAGAGGCACCAACTGAGTGCAAACAAACAAGCCATGAGGGGAAAAAACAGAAAGACTAAAAGAAAAGGGAGGAAACTCATCAGTTGTCCATCTGGCAGATGACATCCTTTGTAGCCTCTCTGTCATTTCTTTCTCATCTGCTGGGATGGACAGAATCTCCCCTCTCTCAGTCTCTGAGATGCTTCACTGAAGTCCCCGGAGACACCTTTTTCTCCTCTGTATCTCTTGCTTTCAGTAGCTGCTATTTTCCTGAAACTTTATGAATTAGTTACAATCCTTTCTTTCCCCCCCTTCCTCACCTCTTCACTTACATTCTCATCTCCCAGCCTGGAGACAAATTCAACACCTGCCTTGAAAGTGTCCACCTGTCTGTCAACATCCTCCTTCAAACCTTTTCTTTTTCCTGTCCTCAGTCAATGCTGACCAGACCAAAACCCCCCAATGAAAAAGATCAAAAAATAAAACAATTATGGGTGCATATGCTGATAACTAAACAAAGATTTACGTGCATTATTAGAAAGAGAAAAGCTAGTTCTTTAGCGTTCATAAATGAAATGCAGCTGTAGATTGAATGGCCTCCCTGCTATCCGCACCCCTCTTCCACCCACCCCCTTCAGGATTGGGTCCACACAGGGGGTGGCGTGCATGCTTGTCCATGTCTGTGCCTGGGTTTGTGTGTTAAACTCCTTTGTGACCGCTTTCCTCAACCTGAACCTTGCATGCACAAAGGGAAATGGTGGACTGTGGCAACGACATGGCAGTTTTACAGTGCGCCGGGCTGAATGTTAAACTTATATTTAATGTATGACATTTCACACAAATCATCCGGCCACAGACATGACCCTGGGGTATTCCGCAGATTGCTTTTTCAGTGCCTCAGCAACTATGGAATTATTTGTCCCAGCGAGAGAGAGAAGAGGAAAAAGCCTTTTGAGTTCTCTGAAATAATCGCCCTCTGACTGGTCTGGCCGTCCCAGACTGGAAGCTCTTTCCTTCTCTTTTCTCTGTGATATCATGATCGCAGGGCTGTGCCAAATTGAAAACATCTTGGCGGTCTGGAGGCTGTATGAAATAACCATATATTATTTGTAGTACAACATCAGATTGGATAGCAAAACAATTATGCTGTTTTGCAGCCTCAAAAGATTCCTTGTGCCCCTCTAAAAAACCTCAACTATTTTCATTTTTATGTAAAAAAAAAACCTTCAGAGAGGAGTATGATAATTAACTCTGATTTGCGAGTTGAATTTAACTCCATGCCCTCTTCTCGTCTGACTTGAATAAGTCTACATCTGTTTACAGCAGCACTCTAGCAAAGCTATCTGTACAGATGCAAGGGGGAAAAAAATGCTGTAAATATCTCATATTCAGCATCCATCCTGTGAGGCGTGTTTGCTCCGACACGGTGTAGAAACAAAAATAAAGAGTTCATGAATACACAGCATGCTCAAAAGGGTGCCCAAACGCTGCAGCCCTGAAAATAAACACAGGATTGTATTCTTTTATTATTATTTATTTATGAAACAATATGTCAAGCTTTTCAAATTGTAGAGAGCCACAGAGGAAAGAAAAAAAAATCCAGAATTTCTTGCTTACTTGTTGGCTCAGCCTCATACGGCCGATGTATATACGGTATCAGGGATTCTGGAGGCAGGGTCATCAATTTTATCTGATGGGACATTTTTCAGCATTTAGGTTTAGATATGAGAGTTGCAGTGTCCACTACATCAGCGTCACTCTCCTTTCTCAAGGTTATACGGCTGTGGAGTTTCATGAGCGTGAGGGCACAGCTAGCTGTCACACTCAGAAAAACCCAGACGCATGCTTGCACACACAAAACACCCATCATGTGCTCACATGAACACACAACGTCTAACCCTTGCTGGATTTCTATATTTCAAAAGTCGTGTTACCTTGATAGTTGCATTTCTACATCAGATACATGATCATTCAAGTCCAGCTTGGACACTTGGATGTGTAAATGCTACTATCGGATAAATAAGACTACAGTAGATTATCCCCCTTGAACCTTATTTTAATTGCTGCAAAAGTGCCAGAATGCTCTACAGTCAAAACAAAAACAGTTCCAGAACATCTCTTCTCAGCCATTAGAGCTCGTTGTGCCTTCAAGCTTGGATTTAGGGTAAAAAACAAAAAAAGTGTGTGTGCATGTGTGTTTTTGGGTTTCCCTACTTATGATAAACAACTGAGATGAGAGGATTTGCATCTCTGCTTTGTGTTTAATTATGAAGGATCATTTGATACAGCTAACAACGTCACCATTGTAAACATTATGGAAAGATAAAAAAGGATATCATCCTTTGCGTCAGGTCCCCCTGCACCACACACAAATGTGCCCCCACCACCCCCCCACCACCACCACCATCACATATACACACAAGCACAGACACAAACACTGTAAGTCACATCCACAGTCAACAGCATAATTATCAGTTTCCCCACAGGGCGTAAGGAAACCTGTTCCTAATTGGAACCCAGTTGGGACTTTACACGGATTAAAATACATGAGGCTTCTGTAACAAGAAAACACACACACTTACACACACACAAATAAAATAACACACCAGCTCCTTGAGTTACCAATGTTTTTCCCCCAAATTTTTATTTACGCTAAGTCTTGCATGATCCCCATTGTCTCACTACACACGAATCGAGCGCAACAATACGAGTCTCCAAAGCACAATTACGCCACTATTTTTCCCTTGTTTTGTATTCTGTTTTCTTTATTTTTGTTCCAATTTCCTGACTTAAGCTGTTGTCTAATGGACAGCACCGTGACAGAGAGGAGTCTGGTATCAGATTGAAGCCGGTTGCCCTTTTTGCCAATTTGCGAGCAGCCTCCTCTGTACTTGTAAGATGGCCAATTAGCTGACCGTCTGACAGAGGTTCTCTGACTGTGGCTATTAAAACACACACTCATAGCCACACACACACACACACATACTGAGTATGAAGACACACATGCACTGTGTGTGCAAGTTAGCACACACCATGCGGGGCTGCCTCTGCCTGTCTCTATTTGCTATTTTTTTTTGAGACACGTGCCTAGACCTCACCCCCTTATCTTCTGACCACAATTAGAAAGTTACACGTACGGCACCTAATTTTCATTGCCAAAAGATGCTTTCCCCTTTGACCTCACTAAGACCCCTCCCACCTCAACCTGTTTCCTACCAGCCTCCTTTTCTTCACCTCATTCTCAGCATTATCCTCTCCTTCCTGCCTCTCCATTTAATCTTGCCCTTTTCTCCTCCTAACCTCACATTTTCTTCCTGAGTTCCCTCCTTCCTCCTCTCACACTTACTCCTCTCCTCTTCCTCTCCTAGAATCTTCATCCATAAACAGGCATGCACTCTTTCTGACTCCATGCCATTAGTCTGACTCCTTTCATCTTCTCCAGCAGCTTTTTATTTAAAGTCATCTTTATCACATCTATCTGGAATATTGGTCTGTCTCATGTATGCTTTTTCACTATTCAGTGGTGCAGTTTTGCACTTTTTACCACATCTTATGGAAACATTATTTGTTAAGTTGGATTGTTTGGCTCGGTTAGCAAGGCTGGATTTGGTCCATCCATCTCCACTTTTCTCTGTCTCTTCTGTAAGATATGGTTGAAAAATCTGCATCCACATGAATGGAGGGGAGACATTGCAAAGTAGAATTTTAAGCATATAAACCTTTACATTTATGAATCAATTCTAGTTGAAAATAAGCGATAACAACACACTCTGTTAAACTGAATAATGATAGTTGTAGAGGTGTTACCATTCATGTTAACTATGATGTAATTCGTATTGTAATTTGCAGTTTATGGTACAATTCATAGTCACTATTGGTTTATTTTGAACGATCTGATTCACTGAAACCAGGACATCTTTAGCCAAAAATTCAACCAGTGTGACACAGAGATAAATAGCAGGAGACTGAAAAGTGCAGGTAAGGTTTTCCAGATTCCGGTAACGCTTTCTTTTACAGTACAGTACTTACAGTGTACTTAAGTGGTATTTACATGGTACTTATAGTGTAACTACTGGGTACTTTCAGGGTACTTACATGGTACTTTTTATGGAATTTACTGGGTACTTACATGGTACTTACTGTGTATTTATATGGTACTATTTGGTTCATACCTATGTGTTACATACTGGGTATTTATAATATTCTTACTGGGTATTTACATGTTGTGCAAAGGTGTCTTTTATGGTACTTACCACATGTAAGAACAAGGTAAGTACAAATAAAGTACCTTGACCTTTAGGTCTGCACTCGCTGCATGTTTCATGGTATTTACGATGAATTTACCACAGAAACTACCCCTTAAGTACACTGAAACTGTAACTGTAAAAGAAAGTCAGCCCTATTTCCACTCAACTACATGGTACTTTCAGTAGTAAATGCTGGGTATGTTCACTTGAATATTACTTGGTACTTACCCCTTAAGTACAATGAAACTGTAACTGTAAAAGAAAGTCAGCCCTATTTCCACTCAACTACATGGTACTTTCAGTAGTAAATGCTGGGTATGTTCACTTGAATATTACTTGGTACTTACCCCTTAAGTACAATGAAACTGTAACTGTAAAAGAAAGTCAGCCCTATTTCCACTCTATTACATGGTACTTTCAGTAGTAAATGCTGGGTATGTTCACTTGAATATTACTTGGTACTTACCCCTTAAGTACAATGAAACTGTAACTGTAAAAGAAAGTCAGCCCTATTTCCACTCTATTACATGGTACTTTCAGTAGTAAATGCTGGGTATGTTCACTTGAATATTACTTGGTACATACCCCTTAAGTACAATGAAACTGTAACTGTAAAAGAAAGTCAGCCCTATTTCCACTCTATTACATGGTACTTTCAGTAGTAAATGCTGGGTATGTACAGGTATTACCTTCCCGTACAGTGTACATACACACTTGGTCTTCTGACCTCACCACATGAGACAATGCTAACCTGTTGGTAAGGGTAAAGTAACTACGTTGTAAAAACATATTCTGGCCTGATTACTTCTTGTAACATGAGGCAAGTTTAAAGAGAAACAAGACAGCAGTGAAAACAACAATCTTTAATATGATACATGTCTGCAGCATACAAAGTGTCATCACAATGAAATAGGTTTTAAGTACAAAACAGTGCAAAGGAGAATTCTAAAAAACACATTATTGGCCTGAGGGTCGTGCTTTTTGTCCATCAAAATTCTTTCAACAGAGTTTGGTAACGGTGCAGGACTTCTTCAGGGTTTGTAACTGCAAGAAAATTCACAATATGAGCTCAAGTGAACATAAAAAGCAGAACGACTTTGATGAAGTACAAAATATATTTTACTTATTTAATTATTTCTGTAATGAGTTTGATAAATCTCTATGATTTTTTTATCGCTTTGACTGTAATGCTTGAAATTAAACAATTATCCTCATTTAAAAACATGATAATAAATTATTCAAAACTTAACTTTTTTTAAATATTGTTCTAAAAATGAACTTGTTTTAATATATATTATATAATGTCAGGAAAATATGTAAGACAACAAGGCTAAATATTTACTTTTAATACTAAAAACACCCCGAGTGTGTGTTTTTGTTAACTAGGTCGGGTTAAGTAAAGATGCAAATTCCCAGCGCACTTGAATGCAGCACAACTACCCCCAAAGTGAACGTGCAGATTACTCGATTAATCCGGAGAGCCTCGAGGCGCGCGCAACAGTTTGAATTTGTCTTCATCTGGCAGGTAAACCAGTGTTTTTGTTTTTTTTAAATTTTGGATAAATTACATGTAAATATTTAAACTGATCAAACTTTATAAAGAAGCTAACCTCGTGATTTCAAGCCACTATCTCTGTGTTTGAAACGTGACGTAAGAGCATGTCTACCTTACTGCAATAATTTCAGTTATTTCATGTATACATTTTCAAAGTTTGTAATGAAAATCTACAAACATTGTTGTTACTTACCAGGAGTGGGGCACCTGTAAAACAAACACGTAGCCTAAATGATAACGTCTGTTGTTCTGTGCTCGTTTGACTGAGCGCACGTCTTTCTGGGAAAATCAAAGAAAGGCGTTTATTTAAAATAATGATGACGTACTTCCGTCTTTTTACCGCTTTAGATCAGCTGTGGTGAAGAAGACATCCCAGACGAATCCACAGGAGAGTAAGTTAAAGTAAGTTAAATCCACCAAGTGGACATATTATTTACATTAATGAAGAGTTTAACTGCATTTTCCCCATTTTCTTTTCTTTCGCCGTTTTTATTTTATTTTTATTTATTTATGTATTTTCAAATATGATAGAGACAACAATACCACCCAACAGTGAATGTAACTGTTTGAAAATTAAAACATATTTTTGTGAATAACTGTTGAATTTGAAATTGCCTATTTATTTCTTTTTTCCTTTTCTTTTACACTGCAATGTTTTTCATGCTAATGCAAATAGTAGGTGCGAATAATATTTATAAAGAAGAAATACACACAGCAATTGCCAATTAAAACATTGCTTTTGTCATTCTTTGTCTAAACAAATTAGATTTTTTATGGCAATTTTGATTTTTTTTCTTTGATTTCTTTTTTGTTGTTCTTGTTTATGTAAATAAAATATAAAGTTGTGAATAATCTATCATGTTCATAAATGAGGATAATTGATTAATTTCAAGCATTACAGTCAAAGCGAAAAAGAATTCACAGAAATTTATCAAACTCATTACAGAAATGATTAAATAAGTAAAATATATTTTGTACTTCATCAAAGTCGTTCTGCTTTTTATGTTCACTTGAGCTCATATTGTAAATTTTCTTGCAGTTACAAACCCTGAAGAAGTCCTGCACTGTTACCAAACTCTGCTGAAAGAATTTTGATGGACAAAAAGCACGACCCTCAGGCCAATAATGTGTTTTTTAGAATTCTCCTTTGTACTGTTTTGTACTTAAAACCTATTTCATTGTGATGACACTTTGTATGCTGCAGACACGTATCATATTAAAGATTGTTGTTTTCACTGCTGTCTTGTTTCTCTTTAAACTTGCCTCATGTTACAAGAAGTAATCAGGCCAGAATATGTTTTTACAATGTAGTTACTTTACCCTTACCAACAGGTTAGCATTGTCTCATGTGGTGAGGTCAGAAGACCAAGTGTGTATGTACACTGTACGGGAAGGTAATACCTGTACATACCCAGCATTTACTACTGAAAGTACCATGTAATAGAGTGGAAATAGGGCTGACTTTCTTTTACAGTTACAGTTTCATTGTACTTAAGGGGTATGTACCAAGTAATATTCAAGTGAACATACCCAGCATTTACTACTGAAAGTACCATGTAGTTGAGTGGAAATAGGGCTGACTTTCTTTTACAGTTACAGTTTCAGTGTACTTAAGGGGTAGTTTCTGTGGTAAATTCATGGTAAATACCATGAAACATGCAGCGAGTGCAGACCTAAAGGTCAAGGTACTTTATTTGTACTTACCTTGTTCTTACATGTGGTAAGTACCATAAAAGACACCTTTGCACAACATGTAAATACCCAGTAAGAATATTATAAATACCTAGTATGTAACACATAGGTATGAACCAAATAGTACCATATAAATACACAGTAAGTACCATGTAAGTACAGAGTAGACACAAAAAGTACCACGTAAGTACTCAGTAAAGTCCCATAGAAAGTACCATGTAAACACACTGTAAGTACCCAGTAAATTCCATAAAAAGTACCATGTAAGTACCCTGAAAGTACCCAGTAGTTACACTATAAGTACCATGTAAATACCACTTAAGTACACTGTAAGTACTGTACTGTAAAAGGAAGCGTTACCCAGATTCCTTATGTTTCGTGCAAGATCATCAAGTGTAAATTAAATATGGGTACAAACAAACAATTAAACAAGAATTATTGGCAAATCCATTTGCATTGTAGTTTCACAAGTTCAGCTCACTGGCTTGATCATTTGTTGCTGCTATCACACGTGTGTTGTCCACTGTGATGGCACTTGGTTGTTTTTAGTAAAAATAAACCTAATGTGCCTTAATCCTAATAGGACTTTCCAATATCGATATAATCAATTTATTTCATTTTGAAGCAACTTTATAATGGTAGCGGTCCAATTAACAAGTTGCCTCAGACAGATTGATCTGTTTGGATTGTTGAAATACAAATAAACGTATCAATCAAGTTGATTAATCATTACACACCTAAAAATTAGTATATGATGTGGTATTGTAAGAAAAAACAAAAACTTGAACATTTTAAATTGAAGGTGGACACAATCTCACACATGCTCTGCAGCACAACACTGGTAAACAGTGAAAAAGTGCACAAACATTTGCCCTGGAGACCAACCTTTAAGTGACCCCCCCCAACTTGGGTCAACATCCCCCCTTGTCTTTGTTGTCCATCAGAGCGGTTTGTTTAAAGTCTCCGCTCCAGTCCCATCACCTCTCTCTTTTTCTCTCTATGGTCAAGTTCAAGGGTCCTCTACAAACACACAGGGTGGTTGTGTTGGGGGGGTGGGGTTTGAGGTCAAGAGCTTTCTGAGACTATAAACGCTCAAGGCGCAGACACCTGCAGGCTTACATACCTCTGCAGCAGTCGTACAAAACCGACATTTAGCAAGAGTCTCCACCCCGAGTGATGCAAACACACATAAAAGTGTCAAATGAATCGTGCAGAGTGGAATTAAAACAGCATGAATTTCACTTGGATGTATAAAAAACAAAAAACATTTAAGTAGATATAAGGTAGTAACAGCAACACATTCATCCCGGTGCACCTGCATCCTCCCGCTCTGTTCACTCCAGTCAAAATGGTGGACACGACATAACATCAGGCTTATCTTTGATTTCTAATATGGAGGAAACAATTCTATTTCTTACACGCAGGCTATGCAGGTCTTTTCTCCCTTTCACACACAAACGCAGACACATCCTGTCCTCTTCCCGGCATGTTTTTTTTTTCCTCCTATTTTTTGATATATTTGGACATTGAGTGTCGACAAAATCGGAAGGGGGGAGTAAAGAAAAAGCGTCTCTGACACATAAATCCAAAGATTACCGTGCATAGAGTGGTAAAGACTGTCTTTATGCTATGTCTTTTATTAAAAAAATTATAACTTTATAATACAAACTCTGTCTTATAAGCTTTTTTCCCTTCTAAATTCTAGAAAAATTTATATACATTTTAATAAAAAAAATATAAAAAACATAATGACAGAAAGCATGGATTTTACATGCAAAACCATTTTAAGAACTCAAAAAAGTCTCTCAATGTGTTGTTATAGAATAACATTAACAGAAAGAAACTTCTCCCAGACATATTTGCATTGAAAATCCAATCTGCATATCTATCTGAAATTATTTCTAATTAATTTCTTCTAATTCTTGGGAGACTATTTCAGTCCCCGAATTAACACAAAAGAACTTCTTGCCTCAGTTCTCACACCAAAGATAATTATAAAGTTAAGAGGGTTTGCTAATTTAAAAATGCTATCTGCATGATATCAAATATACATCTTTGATCTCATTCTGTCCCTGATGGTTAAATGCCTTTAATTATATTCCTCTCGAGAAAAAAAATGAACTTTCTTTGAATAATTAACAGAGTCCCACGTTTGTTTGTATGCAGAGTGTGTTGCATACTTTCTGCTTAATTAATTCCAAAGATAAACAAACACCCCACCATTCAAATAGGCTGGAACTTCATCAAATGTATATCATCAGATTTGAACTTGACAGTGCATTTGGTTTTCCGTTATGCAATAGGTGCTATACTTTTGCAATTTCACAGACATATGCACTCAGGACAATTTTCTTTAATCTCACAACACCATGAACTCTAATCCTTCCACATTGTGAAAATTGCACAAAGCGAACACATGACCCACACATGTTTCTGACAATCTGAGAGGGAACCTTCTCCATTTCTCATTATTTCCCCCTATAGCATATCACCATTTCCCTAGGTGAAGGTGTATACATATAGGGAAAAAGAGGAAGAGTCAGATGATTCCCATTATCTTTATCACCCTGCCACAGGAGTTGACTTGCAGCCCCTCTTTCGCCCCCACCCCATTATGTAAAAGTATGGATTACGTTTGGTATGCATGCGTCCCGCATTCAGAAGTGTGTGTGTTTTTATGCATGTGTTCGTCTTACTGACTTTATAGCCTCTATTTGAGAGGAAAAAGGGGGAAGCGGGCTGTATACACCTCAATGCATGCATGTATGCATCCATGCAGAGACGCCCCCCTCTGATGCTACCTCTCTCTTCATCTATCATCCATCCATAGGTTTATCAGCTTTGGGAATGAGGTGGGGAGGGAGAGGTAGGGGTGTAGTGTGTGCAGGGGTGAGGGAAATAAATTTAGCCACCCCCCCCCCCACTTTAAAAATGCACATACATTTCCATACATTGGAAAGGCAGTGAGGTGCAGACACCCTTTCTGCTGTATCCCCAATAACACTCTAGCCCCCCTCCCATCCCGGCAACACCCCAACACACACGTAAATACATCTGAAAAGAGCGAACACGGCAAAGATGAATATGAGTGTCCCATTCAGCGGGTGCCAGTGAAAATCCACCTCTTGCCATATTTATCTTCATAAGAGCACAAGGTGTGTGTGTTTGTCTGTGTACACACTGGCTGTGTGCTTGTTGTGATTTTTGCTTTGTCTGTGTGTATGTTAGTTAATTTGGAAAAAAAAAATGCTGCTTCCGCACTGTAAGAAAAAGGCTAAACAACATAGTTTTTTTACCATGAAATGCACATAAAAAAATATCTCGCCGCATATATTGCAAGTTCCAAATAAGCATTCCAGTCAATATCGTTTCTTGGAAGCTTTTAACTTCCTGTGACTTTGCAGCAAATCCACAAGTGCTGAACTCCTTATACATTTTCCTTCCACACTAAAATGCATTTGATGATGCATTGACTCTAAATAGTTTCGAGCTTTTTTGCCATCTGTCATGTAGCACAGTTTTTTGATACCAAAACAACAGACCCGACCTTTTCTTACGGAAACACCCAACACTTTTAGGTAATGACAGGCTGCCGTGAGAGAAGAGAGGAGACACGAGTGTGGTATTATTAAGTGAGACTAGTTTGTTCGAGAGAAATGTTTTTTTGGCTTCTAAAAAGTTCCATTTTGCACTCCCCAGGAGCTGCATTGGGGTACCCCAGGGAAGCGAGTGCGTGCATGCAGACGGGTGCATGATATGTGTGTGTGCACTAAAATATTCAGACCGAGCTGTCTTGCGGCTCACAGAGCAGAGAGATGTGTCCTGTCTCCTGCATTCAAATGTGAGTGGGTTTTGGTGAGCAAAAAGTAAACAGATATGCTTGCTTGAACACACACATGAGAACTCGTGTATGTGCACACCTGCTGTCTCGTATGCATGCACCACACACAGATCCTCTACCAACGCAAGCCCGGGACATGCGAAAACCAGAAGGTGTGTCCATCTGCATTTTGACCTACTTGCCCATCACCCTCATCAAAGCCACGGCTTCGCAGCTTTGCCTCGCTGACAAGTGCGGCGGCGTCATTCAGCCAATAAATATTCAAAAAAACGAATGGTTTACTAAAGAGAATCAACAAAAAGCTGTCCGTCAAAAACATGCGCCGTCATAGCCTGCGAAGCTATGGCAGTGTAAACCTCTGCAGCTCCACATTCTCTCAGTTCACTTCTTAAGCTCTTTAATTCTTTTCCAGATCCCACTCGCAGTATATGGGCTGTAATATAAGATAGCCCGATCCAATGAGCTGTCCAGTTGCTGAGGGGGTTAACTGGCAGTGTTATGAGCGCGGAGGCAGAAGGGATCAAGAGAGGTGTAGTGAAGGGTACAATGGGGCCCTTCAAACAAAATGTGACCCTTAAAAAGTCTTGATTGTGTGACTGGAATCCTCCTTGTTACCTTATTTCCTCCTGCCCTTCGCCGTTTCTGCCCCCCCTTCACATTGCTGTCTCTCCTTCAGTTTACTCTGTCCTCACTCCATCCGTTCACACACAGATGTGCTGTCTGTCAAGACCATGATGATAAATTAGCGCGGGTGCTGCTGGTGAAATAGGAGCTGGTGTCTGAGGGCAGAGGGTGATCCAGTGGACAATGCCAGGGATGAACCACTGATAGTTCAGCTGTGGCTGGAGAAGCAGAGTGGTTGAAAAAGTGTTGGGATCGTATTTGTTGCCACTGTAGTTAGAGTTTTAGTAGTGTAACATGTTTTTAAATTTGGGTAAAAGATGACGTTTTTTTTCTTTTTTATGTTCTTTTGTCCCAAAAAATCAGAAACAGTAAAAAAATTTAAAAGCTCAAACTTTCTTCTCAAAACATCAAATTTAAACCACTATAATTTGTGAACCTTTTGAAAGATTACAATTTTGGCACAATCTTTGGTTACAATTTTACCTGGAGCGCTACAAAAAGTATGTGCTTGTGTGTGTGTGTATGCAAACGGGGGGGGCATGCATGGGTGGACTTTTAGTTTTTTTAGGACGGGTGCAGGAGGAGGGATTGTCGAGCCTTTTACCTGCAGGCTTGAGTTTTTTGTGTACTTGTTTGTGTCTGTGCTTGCATTTGGACATGTGTTTCTTATGAAGGCCCATGCCGGGCAAATTAATTCTCAGAAGTTGCGGTGTGGGGCTCTCCTTGCCTTTGAAATGGGGCATACTTCTCCCTGTAATCAATAAGTCAAGCCATCTCGGCCGCATGTTGCAAACCCCCCGGCACACAGATGAAGAAGCCCAATTTACTCATCATAAATTCTGATTCCCACAATAAATATAAGAGAAGGTCCCACGGTATCTGGAATCTCAGGGGTGTTTGAAGTGCCGGCTGGCCTTTGCCCTGCCGGTTTGCTTTGTTGGTTAGTATAAAAAGAAAAAAAGTTAAATAATAATAATGTTGATTGAGGAATATTTATTTTGATCTGCCAAAAAAAAAAAAAAAGTTTCTAATTCTTTTTTAATACTTTCTTTCTTTTTTTGATGCCAGTGTTTGAACAAAAAGAAAAGAAAGAAAAAAAAAACATCAAATCAAATACATGTTATCATCCTCAAATTACATGCATCACAGACATTTTTGACAAAATTTCTCCAACTATTAAATCAGAGCATTTTCTAATAAAGCCAGACAGGCACCTCCAGACAAGTGGTGACGTGTGCAGGCGAATGCAAGTGACGTTGGGGACATGCTAATCTAACAGACAAGTGCTGTCTCTCCTGTTTAAAGCCCTCTGCTCAGAAGGCCCAGGAACATGACAATGACCTGGGGAGGGAGTAGCGTGGAAAAAACGTGACACACCTACAAAGGGCAGGAAGAGCTTTTGTGAGCCTCCTTGAACGGTAGGTAGTTCAGAAAGGGAAAAAAAAAAGTACATTTTGTTGATGCATGCAAAGAAACGCGCAAATGCAAGTGTTGGAAAATATTACTGCGTTCCTACACATGCCGGAATAACTGATTTAATGCAAAATGGCATCCTCAACACCAGTGGCGCTCCATCTATCTTCTTTTTGGCAAGGACTTCCTGCTCTCCAGAGCGGTTGCGTCAAAACATGACATTTATGAGGCTCCCGTGAGCCGCGGCACATGTTGCCCAGACAACTGAGACAGCTCCAGCACCATGACAACAAAACGCCAAATACTGTCACGGCCCAGTCTGAGTGGCCCACAGCCAACATGTCGGCTGAAACAGTCCAGAAGGGGAACAAAGCAATATTTAAACAAAAGCCTCTTTAAGCTGACGAGAGGAGAAAACACATAAGATGATAAGGACAGAAGACAGGAGTAACTTCAAGAGGAGAGTAAATTTAGAAGGAGCAAACTGGAACTGGAAAACCTTTTTCCGTGCTAGTCAATACAGCTGTCTTCATTTGTAAGGCAGTGTTAAGTGCACTAATTCCTGACCTGCTAGCTACATCTAAGAAAAGAAGAGCTCTGCCGGCTGCTAATCCATACGTTTGCTGCTAAGTGGTTCATCAGCTGGTGCCTGGGATCGAATGTCGCCAATTAAGATGCCAAAACGCCCGGCTAATTGTGCTCAAAGTGTGGAGCTCCGTCTCTCACATGATCTCACCTGATTAGCGGCAGCACGCACACATGCACACACCTAGTTAATCATGGGAGGTTCAGCAGAGAGCCTTGACAACATGAAAGCCTTAAAGTGTACAAGTGAACACACATTGTGATCGGAAAAACAATTTACCTACAAATCCCATCATCAGTAATTAAGATCAAACATTTCAGCCGTTAAAACCAATGGAAGCCTTTAATGGCCACAGATAAGACAACATTATCTTCAACAGGTTAGTGCAAACACACAATTAAGCTAACAACCAATTCAATGAGGTACAGCTTTTGCGAGAAAAAACAAGTGCAGAGATTTTTTTCCTAAAGCTCAAACTTAAAATTTTAATATCTATTTATTTTTATAAAGGTGATTTGGTTGCTCTTTAGTGTTCTGTTTCCTTTTCATTCAATGTGATCCTTTCAATGTGTGTTTGGAGGAGAGATCTTGTTAAGAATGAGAAGAGATACCATCTGCTACCAAGCCGCTCCCTGCCTTGGCCCACAGGTCTGAGGAGCAGAGCGAATTGTGTCTGAAAGGAGATGATACCCATCGGAATGTTAATGGTGCTGAATATTTCAGAGGTGGGATCATCACATGGCAGCAGGAGGATGGGTGGCTTTCCCAAAAGCATTTAGTGGTTCTCTGGTGTTATTGTAAAACCAAGTCGATTTCCCTGCACAGAGTAACAAGGTCCAGTTGCTGTCAAACGACTGTCTGTCTCCCTCTGTCTTTTTGTAATTTAGGAAAAACAAAAAAAGAAGTTATTTTATAAAAGGACAAAATAATTATTCTTCTGTGACTTTTATTACTTTTGCAGTGTTTTGTAATAATGAAACGTCAAAAAAAGTTCAGCACTAAGGCCTTTCTTTTAAGAAAACTTAACGAAAACAAGCGCTCTCATAAACATATTTCAACCACATCATTTTAACCAAAATCGCGGGTTGTGTTGGCCTCAGGGCGGGAACAGGGTAAAAAAGACACAGACTAAGAGCTTTTTTGACCAAAATGAAATTAAAGTTTGAGTGGGAAAAAAAAAGGAAAATATGGAACAGGGGAAAGAAACTAGGTATAAAATTAAGAGAATTATAGCATGCTTCCAGATGTGTGCAGGGAAGATGACCTGGGAAGCTCAAAGTTGTCCCCCATCAATCATTGCCATATGCTTCTAGAGAAATGAATCCTGCAGGACACTTCATATTCCCCCTTCTGATTAGTTCATTTGAGAGATGAAATAGGGAAGAAAAAATGAATGGTGGCGCTCTCTGAAAATGGACGCCCCGGTGTAACCCAAGAACAGAGGGGGTTCAATGTCGAAATTAAGGCCCGCTATTTAAGACCTCAGGGATCATTCTTTTTTGTCGGCCTCTTCGTCTCTCCCACCTCCACCCCTCCCTTCCTCCCGCTCTCCATCTTCCCTTTTCAGAGGTTGGTGTCAGGGAGCGATAGAGGTAGCGCAATGTGTTCTTAACTCTGATCAAAGCATGGAAGGAGGAAAGCTTTTCTACTGACTGGCATTCACTCTCCTTTCTTAATCCATCTCTCCTCTTTCCCTCTCCTGTTCCCCATGCCTCTCCTCCCTCTTTCACTCGACTTTCTCTCTCAGGGCATTGGTAATTATCGGTGAGGTCTTAGTGACTGCAAATGAAATTACCATTTAAGAGAGAGGGAGAAAGAGACATCCCCTTTGCCATAGGAGAGGGCTTAAGTGAGGCAGCTAGGGTTTCAGCTATTGATTTTTAAACTGCTACATCAGAGAGTTTAATGCTTTCATAATTTCAAATAAACTGTCTGGTTACAAAGTACTAATGAGAGAAAGAGTGAGAGCCAACTTTAGGAACTAAGAGAATGACGGTGGCTGAATTTTAAGTGTTAAAACGCACATTAGGAAATCAACCTTATGTGCCGGGAAAGGAAATCTATCAATAATCACTAACCAAACTATGGAAATTAATAAGGGTGACATTTCATATTAACAACAATTCATGTCATAATTTGTGGTTGACGACACGATTCATAGTCAATATTTGTTCATTATGAACGATCCGATTCATTGATCGGCGTGAATCAGATCGACTGATTCAGTGTGACTCGGAGATAAATACCTTGGTACTGACCAGTGCAGGTAAAGTTTTCCAGATTCCTTGCATTTCTTACAGTATTATGAAGTGTAAATTAAATATATGTACAAACAAACAAACATAAAAACAATAACTTTATGAAACTAGCAACATTTTAGTTTTATAAAGTTAAGCCAATTGTTGTTTTCCCACATTAGAACAAAATAATCCAAATGGTATATTCCGATGTCAATAAAGTCAATTTATTTTATTTTAATAAGATTTTAGAATGTTATCGATCAATTTGATTAACAGCTTGCCTCAGACACATCGATCTAGTTGGAAAAAAATCGATTAATTGATTAAGTCGATTATTCGTTACACCTCTAGAAATCAATTAGCAAATGCTGATAATGTGAAATCTGATGTGAGATTTCAAATCTGTGTGCAACCAGATAAAAGTAAAACCCCATGAGTTGTGATTTTTCACATTTTATATCAGAAACCACTATGTTGGCCAGATTCATGCTTGCAAAATAATATCTAATAAGTAGTTACTCATTGCAAATATTGGCCACACGTTTATGTTGAACCTGGAAGTGTGTGATAGAAAAAATACAGTTCCGTCCAAAAAAGTGGCAACTAATTCTTGATTTCTTATCCAAAAGATTAAAGAGACATATTTTTATGGTGTGTGTGGAGGGGGGGGGTTACAGAAAAAAAAAGATGCAATTTTTTTTGGATGACACAGTATAAACCCAAATCTCTCTCCCTCTTTGTTTTTCTCCCCTTCTTACTCTCACCACAGACCGCAGGCCGTTGGAGGCAGCTTAGAAATCTCTTACATCTGGAACAGCCATAATTCGTGGGATTTGGCCTGACAGCCATGACAGGCATTGGGGCGGCCAGCAACAACTGTCTCCTGTGTTAGTAACGCCGTTTGAGTTATCTCCATCTCAGACGAAGGAATGACAATATGCAGTATGTGAGTGTAAACATGAAACTTTTTGTTCCTGCCAGGAACTTGGGAATCGTAGTCACCTGCACAGAGGTTGACCAACTTTCTGATTGTGGAGTTAAAACAAACAAACAAATAAAAAAGCTTCTGTAAATATCTTTTATGCAAATTTAGTATTTTTACATTCTGATGGTAAGAAAACAATCATTTTAAAACAATAGTTTTAAGGCTTTGACACTACATTGTAAAAGGATTTCAATTTTTATGCGTACTTTTCAAAAAAGAACAAAAGGTATTGGCTACATTTCATTATGATTTTCATAAAAAAACAAAAATTTATCCAGCTATCTTTTTCTTTCTTTTGCAAAATCATGTTAATTTCACATTTAGCATTTCTTATTTGGAAAATGTAAAATGATCAAATATCATAAAATTTGATTTATAAGTACTTTAACACTCAGTAACTAAAAGAGGCAGATTTTACACATAAAAAAATAATTTACGGTTTCACACTAAATGATTTTGTATTTTGCAAGATTTAATCTTAAAAGTTATTTTTTTATTTAACTCATGTAGAAGGTATTATTTCACTCTTGTCAATCACCTTAAATGTTCTGAGCTGAGTAAGGTTTGCATATTTTAATTGTGCCTACTTTATTTTTGCACGATTCTTTTGTCTTTGATGCCAGATAAACTGGTATATCTAAATTGTGCATGATTTAAATTTTTGTCTGTGTGAGGCCTCTTGGAGACTTGTAACCTGACCAGGGTTTTACCTGGTTGTGCGCTCAGAAGCAGCTGAGCGAATCACCAGCCTCAGTAACCCAGCGACTGTCACATCAATTTGACAGAGAAATTTGACAAAAGAAATATTCACTCATGATTTGGTTAAACGTTACATGTGCAGAGCTCTCTGGGATGCGATGCATAAATTAAATCTTGCTTGCATTTTTGCAAGTGACTCGAAGCAGAAAAGGCAGCAGAGGCCACGTGTTTCATGGCGTGCCAGGGGCTCCCTAAGTCGGTCCTAAATATTACACACAGACAGTAGCTATCACTTCCAAGTCTGAAATCCCACATTCCACATTCCTGATTCCAACGGCACGCCTGCTAAGCTGAGCTCCACATGATGAGCCATTGTTAGAGAGAGAGGGGTCATGTATCTCTCCTTCTGTCTGTCTCAACCCTCATTCTTTTTCTGCGTTTGTCTCTCAGCCCGTATATCTCTAACTGTCACACTCACTATCTTTCTGTTTTCCCTCTGCCTGTTCCCTCTGTTTTACAGAGTCCCCTCGTCTTCACTCTTTCTGCCTGCTGCTGTGCTTTGTCGCCTGCTTTTCCTCTAGGTTTTTCCAAGATGTTTATTTCTTGTTCCAGCTCCTTTTTCTTGCCCCACTCTGTTTTTTTTTTTTACCTGCTGGCCCTCGTCTCCTTAAGACTATCACTTTGTTTTCTGCTTTTTTTTTTTTTTTTACCTTTGTGTCTCTGCCTCTGTATCCTGCTGTCTTTCACACCATCTCCCTTTCCCTGTGTGTCTCCAGATATTCATGTAGAGATTTTCTCACATGTTAGATATAGATTTATGACCCCAGCCAGATCCCTGTGGCCACTAAATTTGATACAATCCACTAAGCCACATTGTTTTTGTGTGTGCGTGTGTGTTTGTGCTTGTCTGTTGTGTGGGTAAAGTGTGTGTGTGTTCATGCATTACAAGGTGGAGGTGGGTGACTTTTAAAGGGTTAGCTTGGGTATGGCTGGTGCAGAGGAGGAATTTTCAGTTTATTGAAGCACGGCAGTCAGGTATTTTTGTGTGTGTAGGTGTGTGTGTGTGTGTGCATGTGTGTATACATGTGAAACAGAGAAAAAGAAGGGGAGAGAGTGCCTGTGGGTGCCAGGTGACCAGGCTAACCTCTTGGCTGGTGTTTTGGATTTAGCCTTTGGACAGCAGAGAAAAATAAAAATGGAATGCTTTTTCAATTACAGATCAGAGACAGGGAACAAAGGCAAGAGTAAAGAGAAAGATGAGTTATGGAGATCTAATATATATATAGGCTTGACGCACTAAGATCTGAGTGCATTCATTTCGACAATTGGAACATTTTGTGCTTCAGTATTTGGAGAGCTCAGCACGGCTCCTAATCTTGTTCAATTTTCAAAATAATTAATGTCACAAAAGATGATATATTTTTGAAAATGGAGCATGTTTTGATGAAAAAAAAGGCATTTTTCTTGGCATTCATCTAATAATCTAAAAGTATGAGGGGTTTGGTTTCATTGATGCTGTTTGATATGTCAAAAGTGCAAAAGTAAGAGGGGAAAAAATGGCAAGAGGAAAAGGTGCCGTCATGCACACCTGTGCAGAAAAAAAAAGACAGGAACAAGTCTTCCTGTTTCTTTCTTTTTTTGGTTTTTTTACTGCATCTTATTAATTCTGACAGTTGGGCCACTCACCCTCAGACATGCATATTTTATCAGCTGTAGGTGGTATTTGTTGTGTATTTATGTCTTTTTGTTTGAAAACTCAAGTTTTTCAACCCGTCCCACAAGTTGTCAAGGGTGGGGAATTTGAAAATGACATTGCGGAGCAGCGAGGATTACAATGCTTTTCTTTGATATGAAGTGGCTTTTTTTTGGGATGCTTAGCTTTGAGGAAATACACAAAATAAAAGCATTGCAAAGTAAAGCAGTGTTTTTGCACATGTTTGAGTATGCGCTGTATGAAATTGTGTATCTGTCAGTCAGACTTTGTGTGTGTGTGTGTTGTTTGTGCTAGTGTGTGTCTTTGAATGCTTGTGTGTGTGTCAGTGTGTGTCCACGCCTACATCTAAAAGCCATATCTGGCTTCAGATCAAATGGTGTATGAAGGAGGGGAATGACAGAGAGTGAAAGTGATAGCTCTTTAATGTTACCTATCCACTCTCAAACCCAAATATAAGACCAGGAACATACAGAATAGGCAAGTGTGTTTTAGTGGAAAAAGGGGAGACATGAAACACTTATGTAAAAAAGCTCTGAACATGACGTTGGCTTTGTACCAGAGGAAAAACATCCCGTGAAACAGAAAGAAGAAGAGTAAATTGGATGGAAGGAAGAGTGAAAGCAGGAGCAAAGAATAAAACAGCGACACGCACCTCACTGTTTGTTTGTGCATGTCAAGGTTCAGCCGTGTTTTGTATTTCACTGAATGCTAAATTCATCTTTTTCCTCAACTCCTGTGTTAAGGTGTCTAAACTTACTTTTATCGCTGTGTAACTAAGATGTCATCATGGCAGCTGCATTCATGCTTGTACAGTCATGTTGAAAGAAAATGTTTTTAAAAAGTTGCAACAATGGTCAAGTATTACATATCATTACAACTATTTCATTTCTTTTTAACCATTCCTTTTTCTTATTTTATCCATTGTTGGAAAGAAACAAAAGCAAAGATGGAGGACGGTGTTTTTAGATCTCTTTTACTTTCTTTTTGTTTGCTATCTGTTCTAAATAACTGCTCATTGCGTACCAGGAGGACATCTGCTGTACCAAAATAAAGACATTCCAGTCTTCCTTTGCTACTGTACCCTTCTCTTATGTGGTTATTATACTCTCACATGCACCTATAAGGAACCCATGCAGACCCACTCCTCTGAAATCCTCTCAGCGCTGCAGCCACATTGTCTCACTCCTTTTTCCACACCAGAAAATTAACCTTGACATTTCCAAGCCATAATTCCCCTCTTGTAAAAACATGTGTGCAAATATATGAAACAATGGTGAGAAATATTCATTCGAAGAGCCACATGTGACTAGAAGCTACATATCAAAGCTGTAAGCGTCACTGGGGATGGATTTCCTTCCCCTATATCTGCCATCTTAACACAGCCATCATCCAGGATTCAGATTTCTGCCAGGAACATTACTTTGCATTGATCTGTTTAGAACTGAAACCTTCTGCTCAGGTGAATGAACTGTCCTTCATGTATATCCGGTACACTCAAACAACAGCGTTATCATGTCAATATTTCTTGTGGAAAGCACCAGTGACGAAAGCTGACCGACATGAGGTGAGGGCTCACAGAGGAATTAGGGAAAGTGACAGGCTGAAAGGACAAAAGGGCTCGTGACCTTCAGGTAGGGAGAGTGTGCAGCAAATAATTTGGACAGTCAACACTTGTAAACTTGTGCATCTAATTTAGGTATGGAGCCAACAGTCTGGCCTAAAGATATATTTATGGTGGTGGTGTATTTGTTTTTTTCTTACAGGGAGTATCAGTCCACTTAGACCGCAGCAGAAATAGACCTTCTTAACACACTGTGTTCACTACCAGCTGTGCTGTCGACTGAAATTCATAACGGCTGTGTGCTGAGCACCTCTCACTCTTAAACTGGTTTTACAATGTTAAATTATTTATTTGAAACTGCCATGTGTACATCACTCCGTATATATATATGGATCTTTTTCTGTGGCTGCATCCTTCTATCAAGATGGAGAGAGGGACTTGAATCGCAAATGATTGGTTCTAGCATTCGGACATTGGGGGAGAAGCTAAAAATGAGATGAAAGGGGATGAAAGAGAGAGTGGGTGCAAAAGACCGCGAGGAAATCGTCCAGGTAGGTAGCGACGGTGTAATACCATCATGGAGCGCCATCGGTCCCAGTCTGATCAGTCTCATTTTAGGGCAACGGAAGACCAGCGAAAAAGGGAGCAATGGCACATTATTCTCACCTTGGAAAATCACCCTCATGATTTTATTCATGTCTGCAGCACAAACAGAAGCAGAATTTGATTTACACTGTGAATATTCTGGACCACTGACTAAATGAATTATTTGTGAAAATGCCCTGCTGAGGCTCGATAAAATAAAATAAGCTTGTAAAAATAAAAAATGAAAAAGGTGCCTAATGCTTGTATTCTGACAAGGGAAAACAACCATCCTGTATTAGTGGCTTCTAATGAATACCTCTGATCATTTTCCAGTCTTCTGGCATTTCCATAACACAGTCCCACTCTAATCACTAGCTCTTCCTGCTGGGCCTGTGTCATATCCCACTGAGCTCCATGACGGTAACTAGAATGAGGAACATGTATCTCCCACAGATTACACTGCAGAAGTCTCTACGGTCACAGAGGCCCTCACGGTGACAACCATATCTCTGCGTGGCTTTAGATTTTTAACCCGATTGTGTGATAGATAGAGAAGCAGATGGAGATCAGCAGCAAAAGAAAGGAAACACTACAGATGACAATACCCATAAAGAGGATCGAAATAAAAAATGAAGCTGCACAAAAAAAGTGACAGAAGGTAATGTATGAATTCAGAACAATAAAATCAAACATTGGTCCAAGATAGGAGTTCCTATTAAAAATGTATTAAGGGTAAAAGATTCCCCATATATATTAGCTGGAATCCAAAAAGCAGAGTGAGGCTGTTTTCTTAAACTAAATAAATACTTTTAATACCTGCATTTTTCCCCTCTTTATTTTAGGCAGGATGCTTACATTTTTCACTGTAAGGCTTCTTTACTACTTTTGAATTGGAAATTTACATTATATACTGTATGTGTGTTTCTTTTATAGGCAAGATGTGGGCTGACAGAGCTTTTCTTTAATTCCTCTTCGTGCTACCTGATGATATATAGATTATGTTACTTATGAAAGCTTGGTTTGTTTTGAGGGGGTATTCAGATTAGAAAAGTCTGTTGATCTGGATCAAGTCTGCCTAATTTGGTCCGGATTGAGTTCAGAACTTTGTGATTGGTCTGTATTCAGATTGCCTTAGACCAGACTATTCTGTTTCGAACCAAAGCTTTTAAACAAAAAAAACATGTGACTGAAGATCTCTTTAGTCATTGACTAGGAATTACAAGGTAGGGAAAAAGCAGAGAGAATGAATGTGTATCACGTTAAAAGCTGTTTTAATGAGCCCACATTTATCCAACCAAATTTCAATTATTTGCTGTGTCGCGCCAAGTTTTGTCCATGACTTATGTTTGCCTTATTTCTACTCTGTTTACGTCCCGTAATGGCGGGCTATGGTGGGCGTTTGGTCCAGCTGTTCTGCTCGGAGCACGGAACCTATTCAGACCGAGAAAAACTCAGAGCAAACTGGAAAAAAGTCAGATTGAAATCGACCAGAGACCACCCCAAAAGAGCGTCAGAGAGTGGTTCTTGGACCAGGGTGCACTTGGGTGTATTAAGACTGCAAATATGTTCTGGTTTATCTGGGGAAACGAACTCTGGTTCATTTTAAGCGAACCAAATGTGTCCAAATACACCCTTAAACGTCCTTTAATAGCTCTGCTCTGTTCACTCTGTGTGGTTCACTCAATTAGCCTCCATAGAGAACCTGTTCTGTCATAACATTGGACACTCTAAAAACTCCAACAAAAGGAGCACCAATTTTCTGATACTAGCATCACAGAAAAAAAAGTACAAAAAGAAAAAGTTAGTCATGTCCTATTTTTCCTGAGTGGAAGAGACCAAAGCCAATTTGTATTGGGGTGCCTCTTAAAGGTAATCAATGGTGTAAACTTCTCAGACTCTAAAGAGTAACCTTGGGAGTCATACACTGTGTGGTACAGATTGTAAAACTATCCATTTAGAATGGGTGAATTACTTTTTGAATACTTCCATACTTTATTTCTATTGCTATTGCAAAAAATAAATTAATACATAAATCTAAGGGCACAAGACAATCAATCAATCTGAGAAGGTTGGGTGTTTGTAAACATTCCTCACATTCCAGAAAGGGTGATTGTCTTTTTTTGATTAGGAAACCTGGGCAATGCTTTGCCTCCATGCAGGTAGATCAACATCCAACAAACAGACTTAAAAAAACTTGTATATTAAAAGCATACAAACAATATTCATGAAGATGGGATACAGTTGTGGCAACATTCCTTCAGAAATGTATTATTAACTATTAAATGCCAAATAACTACACTCATAAAAAAAGGAGAAAAAATGAACACAAAGTTCAACTATATCACTTTCCTCTGGAGATGTGACAGACCAGTTTGATGTTGAAACACACACTTTGGACATCCATTCCTCCATCCATCTTCTAAACCTGCTTTTTCCCTCTTGGGGTTGTGGGGCAGCTGAAGCCAACCCAGATACTGTTGGCCAAAGGTGGGACACACCCTTAACAGGTTGCCAGTCCATTGGAGAGCCACACACACACCCTTTTACATGCATATCTAGAGAAAATTCGGAGATACAATGTATTCTCTGAATCATGGATTTGGACTGTAGGAGCAAGCAGGAGTCTGCGCAGAAAACCCACATATGTACAAGGACAACATGCAATTTCCACATAGAAAATTCCCAGCCAGGATTTGAACCAGGGCCTTGTCGCTATATGACACAAACGGTAACCACTGTGCCTATGTTGGACATGTTTTCTTAAATTTTGTGGCTATAAAACTGTGTAAGAGTGTTGTAATTGATTCTCCAAAAGTAAGAACTCTCACAGCACTCATCTAAATGAACGAACGGAAAAGTATTCCTTTTTATTTGACAAACCTCTTTTTTTCCCAGGTTGTTGGGCTTGAAATTGTTATATTTACTTTAAATTTGATCTTCATTTCCTTTATTTTTTCTTTCACTTTTGTTGACAGAAAACTTATTTTTTACTGGCCCTATTTAGTTTGAAGAAGTTTAACTGCATCCTGCTGTTTGTTTGTTCTCAGTGGAGGGGGGTATTTTAAATATATCTCATATATCTCTGCGGAAGAAGAACCCTAAAATCCAACTTTTGCTCTACACCCCTTCCTTCTGATGCTATAAAAGAAAATATTGACTTCATAAACACAACAAAAGTAAAAATAAACTTGTAACTGTGCCAATGTCATGTCTAGCTGCAAGCGTCTTTCCTTGTAAAAAATAAAAAATAAAAAACTGGAGTTGAGCGAACTGCAAAAATGTGAAAGTCACTGAATAAAAAAGTATCCCCGGCATGTTTCCGAATACCAATCCTTAAGCAGGCGGGGTTTTTGATGTATAGACTCCTGCCAGTGAATTGTACAGATGAGACACTTAAGGCAAGACAATAGTGTTATAGATTGTGGCAAGAGTTAAATCAATAGACCTTCTGAAGAGTAACAAGACACCCAGTAGCAAGTGCTACTGCTACACACATGCGAGGGGCTGGGGAACAAATAAGGACTGGCAGACTGGCTAAGACCTCTGTGTCACTGACTAGCCATTGGATGTGTGCATCTGGGTGTGTGTGCAGTCCCGCTCTCCTTAGAACATGTGTTATGGATGCATGTAAGTGTATGTGCGAATGTGTTTGTAAGGCATAAGCAAGAGCAGATACCTGTGTTTTGGTTGTTCTTTTATCTCTGCTTCTCGGCCCTGTAATCTCCCACTGGGCATCAAAGCAGAGCTCCATCACTAGCTCTACCACACCCTCATATATCCCCCAGATCCCTGCGAGTGCATGTGTGAGACGGAGAGAGAAAACTTAAATATATATATATATATATATATATATATATATATATATATATATATATATATATATATATATATATATATATATACACACACACATATATATATATATATATATATATATATATATATATATATATATATATATATATATATATATATATATATATATATATATATATATATATATATATATATATATATATATATTGGACTTGACGGGAGAAAGAAAAGTGGGGGAAGCGACAGGGGGGTTGGGGGTTGGAGAATTAAAAAGAAGAAATGAGAAGGCTTTGGATAGTGCTTTAGACCGTCACAGCCATGGCTGTCATCCAAGCCCCAGCCTGTGAGCCCCTCTCCGGGGCAGCTTCTACTAACCCCACCCCCCCAGGTTTTACTCCCTCTTACTCCACCTTCGTTGTCTCTTCCACCTCTGATCCAGGATCAGCGGTTCCAAGGGCCCTGATAGGTGTCAAGGTCCATTAACCTGGAGCAGGTCTTATCATATTCATCAGGAAGATCAGAGATCAGATTTATCTCTGTTTTTATCAGATTTGAGGCCTCAAAAGGCTGCCAGGGATGTCATGGCTCCATGGTAATGTAATGGAGGCTGGTGACAGGCAGCACAGAGTTGCAGGCACATTCTCGGTGGTACAGCTGTACCTCCACACTCGGCACAGAAATTACAGTTTGCACACACACATTTAAAGTCTAAGACATTGCAGAATCTACCAACAGTTCCTTGGACCTTTTTATAGAAGGTTGCCAGGTTTGATTAACTTATGAAACAGGTGTATCTAACCTGCTGACCTTTCTGGCTTTTATTCCAAAGCCAAAACTAATCTAATCTAAAAGCCATTGTGGCGGATGTGCCAACCTTGTGAGGTATCATGAGCATTAAGGGAAAAAAATCTATATGTACACACATAGGCTTCAGGTAGAGGACTTGATATGGGGGGGGGACCACCCACAGAGGGTGAGAAGTGCACTGTTTTTATGTTAGAGATAAATTAGAGTAGTTAAAATAACCTAAAATAAAACTTCAGCGTCAACTTTAGCCTTTACTTAACATTAATTTGGAAATAAATTTTAGGATTAATATGATTCTTAGAATTATTTTCAGAACACTTTAAGATATTTTGTAACAATGTAACAGTATATTAAAACATAACATGTATATAGTTGAAAATATTTTTCTAACTACACTTTGGAACTCTAAAAGACAGTGTTTTTAAATATTTGGCACATCCTTTCTCCTCTGTATTCCCCCAAATGTCAAATATTTTGATGTGCGCATTTCAAGGCTGGCCGCTCATTTTAATTCAGAGGCCAGCACCTCGTACAAGACCTCCAGCCCTGACCCCGATCTCCCCCAGCTGCCATCCCCACTGAGCTCTCGGCCCGCTAATGAATTATTGCTGACTCATCACGGTCAGCTGCGAGTAATCAACTTGACACTTTGGGCTCGTGACACATGGTTGTTCTCCTCAAATCGTCATTTACGCCCGCACTGTCACGTACAGCTGGGACTTTATGAGTGCTCAGGTTTGAAAAAAATAAAAAAATAAGTGAGACTGCAAAACCATGAGAGCGACTTTAAAATTCTGAATTCTTTATTCTGATTGAATGTACAGACAACTGGGTAGCTAAAATATGAATGTGACAATCTAGTTAACTTTTTATTAACCAAGGATACACAAAAATAAACTTTGCTACACTATAAGTTTAATAAATATTAGTTAAATTAGTTCTTCTTTTGTTAAAAGGAAAAAAAAAACATTTTTCTACTATAATCCTTTTCAGAAAAACAAAGAATGAAAATATATTTTTGGTTTAAAATAGATTGTAAAGTTGAAGGGATTGTGGATTTCTAAATGAGATTTGCATGATAAAGGACAGAGATGTTTTTTTTTTTTTTTTTTTTTATATATGTTGATAGGGAGGATGTACAGACCAACCACACACACACAAACACACACACCCCCGCACATCTCTTGCAATCTGGCCCTCATCAACATCCTTCTTGGAAAATCACTGCGGCTCTGAAAAGTCATTTCAGCCACAGTAGCAGCAGGCCCTTAAAGATTCATATTCCTATTTACTATCTCCCTCTCCTATTGCGCGCACACACACACACACACACACACATGTATTCTTCTCACCAAGCTAGCCCAACAGGGATAGGTTCATGAATAAAGGAAGGAATTAGCACGGACCTGGAGAAGTCAGATAGACAGATAGGAAGAGGTACAGGAGAGCGCTATTAGATTGTATGAGCAACATCAGAGGGCTGGGGTAAGTCTATGAGGGGTGGTGGCATTATCCAGCCAGGTCTCACAAAAAACAACCAATAGCTTTGTATGCCTCTTTAAAATAGTCCTCAACATTGTATTTTTGATGGTGCATGCACCTGTATTTATTCATTTTAAATCAAATCTATGTCCCCTTTTTGGTCTCAAATTCCAACTACAAATCTTTTGCTTTCTACCATGAGCCTCTTTTTTTTGGCTCATGGTGAAGTGCATCAGTAAATATTCTTTGGAATAAATAATGTTGGATGAGGCTTGAATTTGGTTTCTTCAGCGTGACAGCAGGCAGTGCTGCTCCGCCATCTATCCATCACTGTCACATCGTTTTATACATAATATGAACGGATAGTATATCAACATTGTTTCACTTTATGCAAAACAGGGATGCAATGATGCTCAAAAAGTGAAACTGGGTTGGAAAAATTGGATAAATAAAGTTTTTTGCAGGAAGTGGTCAGTTTTTTTACCTTTACTGTAACTATTTAATACATTTTTGTGTTCCATGTTGAAAAACCTTGACACCTTTTTTTTTTTACTAGAAAAATGTATAAAAAACAGCTTTTTCTTTAAACCAAACCAGGTAAAGTTAATACAATCCAAACACACCTTCTTGACTGCACAGATACAAAGTAAAAAAAAAAAGAAGGGTATATATATATATATATATATATATATATATATATATATATATATGTATATATACTATGCTTTAAAGCAAAGAGCTCATAAGTAAATAATGCTCACTGACATGAAGCAGATGCCTGCATTACTGAGGTCTGAAATATTATTGAATCATAAAATGACATTGTGTCCACTGAGAAAATTGAGAAAAGAAGCAGAAGGCAGCCGGATGTTAATTTTCTGTAAATTAAAGAAAGAAATTGTGATATGACAAAACAGGAAAAAAAAAACGTTTAAAAAAAGGAAGGTAAACATCCCACAATCACTAGAAAGGCTGCAATCATCACAGTATGCTGTACCTTCAAGATTGTACAATCTGTGCTTCGACTGTGTGTCTGCCAGTGTGTACGTGTGTGTTTCACAGAGGAGACACAGGCGAGAGGCCGTTACCCTGCACCCAGATAATAACCTGGTTTTATAATGTTGCATATCTATATTCAGGCCAATTCCCCCTGGGGGGAGTCGGAATAATAACGCTGGCCATTTTACCCCTCCAAGCGGGCGGCCATTTTCTGCCCTGATTCTCAGCATGGACCTCTCGTCATTCCCAAGGTAGCGCGTAATGGATGCCGCAGTGAGATGGAGTGACATTGTGGTGTCTGAAATGTGAAAAGCCTATTTGCCAACCTGCCCTCCCTCAATGAGGTGGTTGGTGGAGATACGGGAGATGTTTACGCCTAATCCTCTTTGCAGTTCCATATGTTGTCATTTCTGATGATTGTCAGTATTTATGGCAAATTGGCACATTTAGAAATGGTAGCAAAATGGCAGCAAAAATTTCATATCTCTTTGTACAAAGCGAACGCAATCCCGTGGTTGTTCCGAGCATCTTTATGAACATAATGGGATTTCAGGATCCAGATCCTGTGACGTTTGCACATAATGTGACAAGCAAAAAAATTATTTTGTTCAAGTGAAAATGTTAAAGCTCTTCTGACATGTGGCTAAGACACATATTATCAGCAGTTTGAATTTCAATCACGTGTGAAAATTGAGAAAACGGAAAGAAATGGAAAAGTTGGAGATAGATCTTGTCAGAAGAGGTTCACATAAGAGGTTCAGATAAAAAAAAAAAAAAAAAAAAAAAAAAAAAAAGTTTTCCATCGGAGAGCTTCAGAATCAGGAATGACGGACTTCACTCCATACTGTTGTGATGAAATGCTGTCCTCCTGACCAGTCAATTTCAATGAAGCTACAGACAAAGAAAGGTTAGAGCATATGGATTTCCCATTGTATTCATGCTCATGGCTGCACTGTGAGCCGGCAGTGTTTCCCTCTTCTGAACTGTAAATGCTACTCCTATTCTGTGTCCTATCCCTTACCTCTTCAATAATTCACAGACGATAGCTTTCTCCAGTCTTTCAAACCTTTAAAAAATGTAATCCGATTTCAACAAACGCACTGTTCCTGTCATCCCAATGATGACACATGTTTATTCTAGCCCCTTGCTTAATGAGCAGAAGGAGAAAAAATAAAAAGAATGTTCTCCCTAGTCAGAAACTATTGATCAGTATTGACATGTCGATATTATATAAAACAAAAACACACTATGGGTATTTCCAGTGAAACCTGTAGCTTTTTTTGATTCTACATTGTTGATGGCAAATTAATGGGATATTTTTAAATAAACTAAACTCCACAATGGTTTTGGTACTGCTGCTTTAAATGTAAAACTTTCTGGAGAATGGTTCGAAGGCGTCTTCAATATCCAGGGGAAAAAAAAGAAATCTGGTGAAATTTTCTCGTGAAAAAGTTTGAAAACTTACGGACAGTGGCACAGAGTCTACTCTACAGCAGTTTTGTTGAATGTAATAAATCAGTCCAACAGGGCTTGTGAAATGGAGGACAGTTGGAGAGTGGAGTAAAGGCAGTCAGAGAGAACAGGTCTGTCCGAGACAATCATATGATGTATCATTCATACTGTCAGTATGGTGTCTCTCCTCATCCTCCCCTCTCCCGTTCAGTCTCCATGTCTCTGTGTGTCTCTCACACTCTGGGCTCGTCTAGTCTCCTGCTGAGGCTATGATGAAGCCCGGTTCTCTCCATCACACACAGCTCTCCAGCTGCTCAGGGATTACACATTTCAATCATACATCCACACATGCTGCCATTCAAATAGCCTCCTCTGCTGTATGTTTCCCATCTCAATAAACAGACAACCTTTTAAATATGCCACTGGTTTTCTTTGGTAATTGATAGTAAAACGAAGCTTTGTATTTTACATGCTCAACTAAACTTCCAAGGGACATGAGGGATGTAATAACACTCCTTTTCATCTTTAGAGCAGGTCTGGAAGTATGTCTATTAATTTTGGTTCTCATTTTGTACATCTTGGATGGTACAATGTGGTTTTAAAAGAGTGAGTGCTGGCGCTGAATCATTTGACCTCTGTGATTTGCTAATGAATGCTGGGAGCAATCACCATTTCCCAGAAAATGGACAAAAATGATCCCTCATCTGTGAACCTAATCACTTGCTGCCATTACTGTGTGTGTGTGGGTGTGTGTGTGTAGGTGTGTGTATGTGTGTGTGTGTCAGTTTGTGACAGTCTGTCTGATTACTATCCATGAATGAAATAGTTGTTAGGCGGTGGGTGGGTGGATGGGTGGGTGAGTGGGGTGATTTTCAAGGTGAAGAAGCAGAGTGGAGATATGGACAGAGAGAAAAAGGGAACAGAAAATTAAGAACAAGCCCATAATGTGGATCCAATTATGCAGTGCGACACAGCCACAAACCAACATTTATTTTTATTCCAAAGAGGAAGTTGTCAAAATATCAGCAAAGACACACAGCAGAATGAGAGTTTGTAGCTACTTTTTAGATCAAAACTAACATCCACACTTCCACCTCAAAGACCAAGGAAACACCCAAAGCCCCCTAGCTTCCAAAGACAAACACCCAGTTTACACTGTGTTATCTGTTTTATCTACAATCACACCTATGTTCTTGTTATTGTTCTGTTCCCACATTGATTTAGTTCTTAATAAACTGTGTTGAGAGTTCATGTCAAATGTGCTTCAAAGCGGTGTAATGTGTGTGAGGACATGCACAGATCTGAATGCTGCCCCTGAGTGAATACACTGCAGGAAGACAGAGAGACACAGAAATACAGAACCAAAGGAAAGGTCACATTCAGCATTGGGGGATGAACCGAGTCCCTTGAAATCTAATTTCTAAGGCCTAAATCTGATCACCGCTTCAGGTGTGAACAAAAAAATAAAAAACCTGAAAGAGTTGTTCTGAAAGAACAAAGAAAAATCTGTGCAAAATCTGCCACACTTGTATGTAAAAAAATGTAATCTTCCCTTTACAAAAATACTTAATGTGGACAACCATACTACTTCAGGGCCTGCAACAGACTGGCGATCTGTCGAGGGTATACCCTGCCTTTGAACAACAGTGGCCGAGATAGGCTCCCACAACCTGTGACCCGAAAAGAGATACGTGTGTTAAGAAAAGGCATGGATGGATAGATATTAATTCAATTTGTTTCTCATATTTCAATGAGCATGAAACTTCACTCACACTTTCAATTTGAATTTTTTGTACAAACACCTCATAAACCTATAATGCATTTTGCACATTTTCCTTCCTGTCAGCTATGATGCTACGTTCACTTCAAGCTTGGCAACGCATGTTCAAGTGACCACTTCCAATGAAACGTCTAGGTAGACGTGAGTTTATCCATGTTTTGGGCTTATGTATTTAAAACTTTCTTGTCACTACGCAACTTTTTAAGTCCGCTATTGGCCTCTGTATACAAAGTGCACAGCCATTCATTGTTATACCAGTTAAACTTTGACAAATCAGGGATTTGATTTTAGTAGTGACATCCTTTATAACTCACGAAGGTGCCAACTGTTTGAAAAATTGATCATGAATGAGAAATTAATAATTCCTGTTTGTGGCCAGATAGAACTGTGAAAGACAAAGGCAGGAGCAAGATACGCAAGATATACACAGCTTCAACATTTTGCATCAAGACATTTCAGTCCAGTGTGAACCCGTGTGCTAAACAAATATAAATTCTATTCTATTCTATTCTATTCTATTCTATTCTATTCTATTCTATTCTATTCTATTCTATTCTATTCAGTTCATACAAAAGAGGATTAAAAATAAGTTATTGAAGATGAGGTTCTACCCACTATCAGTGGTTTCATTGCTATTGCTATGATGTAAGTGTTATATGGCAGAGTTTATACCCTTACTTTTATTTCCAACATAAACACTATAATCCTTGGCTTTGACACACCCCTTTTCAAGACTGTTTTGTCTTGTGTATCTTAGCATTGGATGTGTTTATATGCCTAGGGTATTTGTGTTCCTCAGCAAGTCCACTACATGTACGTGTGTTTGTGTGTGTGTACTTATGTGTGTGAGTCCTTACAGGGTCATCCATCACTTACCATTTAGAGACCCCCAACAAGGATAAAAATCATCCTCTGAACTTAATCCAGGCTTATATCCTCTTCATCTCCTTACTCACGAAAAAATGTGCACACGCAACTGGACCTAAGCCAACACATGCACAGATGTGAACTTTCAAGACCTGAGAGGAGATCATCATAAACAGCACCAGTCTCCAGTTTTATCCCATAATTTCTTTGTTTAAAAAAAGAAAACAAACAAAACCACTGGAGCCTTTTTTTACTCTATATTTAAAAGTTGTTTTTTTGTCTTTTAAGCAGCTAAATCTTTGCACACATTAGCCGCGGTTACATGTGCAAAATATCTTGATCGGATCAATGGTCAGATTAAAATTCAACCGTGTACATGGGCCCAGAAAAACTTTTTCCGATTAGAACAAACGTTCACATGGGTCTCACTTTCAGTCGGAATAAATCATTTAGGCATGTGCAGTCGTGTTTGAAATACCGGAAGAGGAAATGTGTCACGGTGTAAACAAACTGCCACACAGTAGAAAACTGGCAGTTCGGTAATATACAAGATGATCTTCTAAACGTGCTTTTATTATTGTTAGGGTTAATATGAAGCACCTGTTTGCTCATCATTTTATTTTTAATCCTTGTGGTCAGTACTTTTTTTGTGGTGGGACGGAGCCGGAAGAAGCAAGGGTTAGGAGTGGGCTAACATGCGCTAACAATATTAGCCTTGTTTAAAAAACACAAAATCCATGCGGGAAATGCTGCAATCTGCAGCTTGGCTGCACAAAAATATGTGGGAATAACGCCAACCTTTATTTTGTCGGGACACGACTGGAAACACAAACCCACACAAATCTAAGGACTGAGCGGCATTTCTGTTTTGAAAAGCTAACACCCCCCCAAAGCATGGTTCTGGCACCTCGTAAACCCAGAACGGCGGTAAGGAAGCCTCCCCCTCGGAGCGCACATGTACCAAAGCACTGGACCCCCCTGCCCGCAAACACAAAGCTATCACTCCCGCTGCTCTGCTCAGAGACACGGTTCACTCGCACGGAGCAGCCGGTCGGTCCTGTATGCGTTCCAAACCTTTCTCTGGAGCACCGTCTGTGACGTGACGTAAACCAGAGCAGTAGTGACACATGATCGGAATGAACCGTTTACATGTAACATGATCGGATAAACAATCGGCATAACCCACCTATCTCGATCTGAAAGAAATTTTGATCTGAGCGAGTCTCATCAGGGCAGAGTATTCCGAACGACGTGTTTACATGACGCATTTTTCTTCCGATCAGGCGTTCATTGCGATTACTTTTGTCCATGTATATGCAGCTAATGATACCTTTTGCATAGGCCAAATAGATTTGAACTCTTTTTCTGGATCCTAATGGAAAATACAAAAATACATTCAATATCTATATTGTTTTAATGTTATATTTGTTGTTTCTGAAAAAAAGAGATTTTTTTTCAAAGACAAAAATTTGAATCTGACATTTGGTATTAAATAAATGTTCAACAAATGCTTAATTTATTTAAATTTTTTTCAATTCCAATTTCCAAGGGAGTCAGTGTGTCAGTTAGGTTACAGGTTAATTAAGTTAAGTGAGAATTATCACTAATTAGTCATTTTTGAGTTTTAATGGCCTTTTAACAAAAGAATTAGGTAAACTGAGAATCAACAGTGATACTCACCACCACATAAAAATGATAGCACAGTAAAAAATGTTATTTTTAACTGATCCAAAAGCTGTTCAGTAAACTTTAAAACGTAACTGAATAATTCTATATTTTTATTTTTTAATTTTCTTTATAGGACGATCTGCATTTGGATAATTCCTCATTTTTTTGAGTCATATGACAATCAGCAACATAGAACCTTTATCTCTGGAGTGTTTTGTGCTTGGATTTATTTTTTTCATCTGTTAGAGAGCTTACTCAGAAGGTTTTGGCCGGATTTGGACAGTTTACCAGAGCTTGAACTTTGCTCCCCTTTAAACTGGCTTGTTTGAATGAAAACTTAATATTTAGTATTTCATTTTGTTTTCTTGAATTGGCTGATTGACTCTTTCAAGTCTTTGAAAAACAGGTCAAAATGCATTTCTCAAGAAAAAATTTGGGATAATTATTGATATCTTTCAAAAATGTTAGTGAGGGGATTTGGATTTGTGTTGTAATACTTTTGTTTAGTTTTACCTCTTCTGTTGTATGGAGCCCGTGTCCTGACATTAAAAAAATAAAAAATATCTCGTTCCCACAAATTAATATCTTGTTTGCACAAAATAATATTCCTTTCCCAAAACATAATATTCTGTTCCCACGAAATACTATTTTGTTCCCTCGAAATAATAAAGTTGTGCAAATGAAATAGTATCTTGTTCCCACAAAATAATATTCCGTTCCCACGCATTAATTAATTCGTGTTAATTACAAAGTAATTATTTACGTCTAAGACTTACTCAGCTCCTGGCTTCATAAACACGGATGTGAGTAATAGTTGGATTTACAGCACAAACCTTCACATTTCTTTCTGTGTGTGTCTCATTACGTTGCATTGAAGACATGGAGGATGTTTAGAGATCAGATTTATTTATTTTAAAAAGCTCTACAAAGCATCATTCACGTAAGCAGTCACTTTACATACGAAGGCTAATGGGCTACATGCTACGTATCCCATCTTGCATCACCAGCCAATCATTTGTCTTGTTATTACACTACAGTTATAGGGACACAGTGATTGGTCGAGATGCATTATGGGGAAAATGTGATGCACAATGGGACACGTAGCATGTAGTTCCTTCTGGCCTTCGGCCTTCCTTTTTCACCTATGCGCACACACACACACACACACACACACGCACACACACACACTGATGTCCTTCTGCTGCCTAACACTGGCGCCAACCTATAACCACCAGGAGCAACATCAGTGTCTTGCCCAAGGACACTTTGACGGGAAGGGCGGGAACCAAACCTGCAATCTTCTGATCAGAAGTGAAAGAAAGTTTTTAAATCCATACATGAAACAAAAAAAGATAAATATATTTTAAATAGAAAATGAGTGTCTTTTTTAATTTTAATAAAGAATCTTTTCATATTCATGAATAAAATGTTTTTATCTTTTGGTTTGGAGTGAGCAGTTTTGTGAATCGTTTGTATTGAATGTACCTAGCCACCTAGCCAGACTCTACTGTACTGAAAAGTGAGCCCAGAGGAGCACTTGCTCCAGACAGCCCCAGTTACACTCAGTCACCAACAGTAGAGGACTGTGGTTGCACAGGGCAGCTCCCAGGTGAAAATGTGTGATGCCACAACTGTGAAACAGCACAGTATAGAAAAACAACATGCCAGCTCAGCATTTTATACATCTACTGGATAATTTTTTTTCTTTCAAGGTAAACAAGCCAAGCATCCAAAACACATTTTCTGAAGCTTGGAAGTTTATCATATGCAGTGATACACCCCCTTTACTGAACCTGAAGAAATAAATGAATCTTGCTGATGTAAGAAACAAAGTAGTAATCACACAATGACCTGGGTACCAGACACATTGATTTCAAACTATCTTTCTAAGCAGCCTCAGAGGCGCAAACCATATCTACCTTATGATATTGACCCCGTCTCCAACAAATATGCTTGTATTTATATTGCCTTTCTGACTGAGACAATGCACAGCCTCTCATGGATGGATATTGGATCATACACACATGCTTACCTCCAAATTCAATATTCATTCATTCCCATTTGCGCTTTATCTTTGAAGCAAATATTTATGTTTTGTTTGGCACTAAGCAAGAGAAAAAGGAAAAAAACCCTTAAAACTAAATCGCCTCACTTCAAAAATCAATGCTAAAAACAGAGGCAAAAACTCTGTTTCTAGGTCACATTTAAATATATTTTTTTCTAGTGTTATTGATTTGTTTTGTGTGACCTACCAAGGCCCATTCTTTGTAATTAAAACAGAGAGAGTGTGACCGTGGCGTGGGGGCTGTTGTAATCCCAGCTGGTGCGTATGTGTATCCATATCAGTGTCCTTCTGTTGTTAATGAATGAGAGGCATTTATGACGAAGAGCAGGTGGAACTAACCCCTAAAGAAGATTTATATCATTATAACATGTATTGTATTTTTTGTTGCGAGTGTATAAATCTGCTGGGTTGCTGTAGAAGCACAGATTAATTTTGCACTATTAAATTCAGCATGCAGTCCTGAATGTTTACTCCGAACTATGAAGGTTCAGACCAGACAATCCAATCAGCAAGTAATCGAATGCTTTTCATGATTTAGAGTTTATGAGTTCTTGTTTGGGTTATCGGAGATAGGAAAAGACAAAAGTCAGAAGTATGTCAAATAAAAATGTTCAGGCTTTTACACTCAAACACCTATTGCATGCTCCCTAAAATGTCACACATTTACCAGCTAATTATTAAAGACCCACTCCAATGAAAATCATGTTTTTGGTGTTTTTAACATGTTCTTGTGGGATTGTCTGATGATAAGGGCATATATAAAGAAAATTAAGCTCCAAATTGCATTTCTGACCATTTTTTGAATTCAAATTATTGAGAATCAGGAGCAGATGAAAAAAGGCAGTTTGAAAAATCTTATTTGTGACAGTCAATACACTGGGTGGGCCACAAGCTCCTTGCTCCGAGTTCTCAGCAACAGGAAGGGGATTTTTTTAAATAAACTGCTGCTGCTCTGCAGAAACTATGTCCTAGAAAATTACTAAGATTACTAAAATTTCTAAATTTTGGCTAAAAATGGCAAAATCATAATTAAAAAACCAACAGGAAGGCTTTTAAAACAGATCAAAGATGATTGGAGTGAGTCTCTATCCAGATTGTTACAAAGAAAAAGGTTGATCAATGTTAAAATGGTTGAAAAGCCACTGTACAGATAGTTTGAATTGATGACTCGTATGGGGCTCATCTGTTCCATCACCCTCACTCTGGACCTAAACGAACATTAAATGTTGAAACTCTAAAGTGCAACATGTCTTTGGTTTGTGCACCTCGCTTGGAGTCGATCTCATGTCTTCCTGTCCTTTAGCCCTGGTGTCATCTTCTTTGCCTATATCAGAACCATCCCGGTCCGTTTGAAGTGGCTATTAGCCAGAAATCAAAGCCTCCCATCAAGCCCATCTCAGCCCCGTGCCCTTTTAGAATATTCACCAATGGTCTCCTGGCCTTTTGTGAGCCCCCTGGAATAAAAATAATCAAAATCGGAATGGACCTTCATGTGCAATAATACTCTGTCTACTCTTATGGCCTCCGCTGTCAATGCCATTTATAATTCATGCACCCATACTGACGGGTCCAGGGAACGTTCAAGAGGTCCGCTCCTCACTGTTGCACCACTGTTCATCAATGGCTGCCAGCCAGGTGGGGGACTTTATTATAGAAGAGTGGCCATGCTTCTTTAGATGCAGACACTGTTCTATGATTATTAAACCCTCAAAAAGTTTACACACTCTCTCCATCTCCATAACTCCCTCCATCTGTTTGAACTGACCTCCCTCTTCCTCTCCTCTCTTGTTGTTAATTTTAAACACAGATGTATTCATTCCTCCCTGTAGGTGTCTGTTTTACAATAAAAGGTCATCCTCATTTGTCCGCAGACACAAAAGGGACCACCGTTGGGGCTGAGGTCAGACAATCCGACAGACAAATAGACAGACGGACGGACAAGGCGATGACTGGCGCTACAGGCAGGCACTCAGGATGCAGGGGACAGGAGAAGGGAAAGTGAGATAAGAAGGTAAGATAGATGGAGAGACAGTGAGAGAAAGATAGGAAGAGGTAGAAGGAGTGAGCAAGTTAGAGATTGGAAAGATGGAGGGAGAAGTAGTTGCTGGTGATGGGGCAGGTGGGCGAGGGAGAGGACAGATAACTAATCATGCCATCACCTCTAGTCTTCTTCCTCCTCTCCACTCCTTCATCTCCTCGCTGCTGCTCTGCAGGGATGATTGACGAGGGCACGGTGGACTGAGGTTGTCCCAGTCCCCAGATTAGAAAGCCCTCAAACAAATGAAGCCTGGAAATGTTGCCCCAGGGAGTTGGTAGCCACAGGTAGAGAGACAGGGCACAAACTTGAAGACACATAGATATACTGTGAGGAGGGAGGTTGGGGGGCAGCAAGAAATGACGATCAAGAAGGAAAGAAAAAGGAATATGACACGATTTTAAATTTTTTTTGAGGGGCAAAAGAATCAGGAAAGGCAGGGATCTGAGGTGAAGATGGTTTAAGAGACATTTATAGTGTATGTGTAAGGTGAAAGAAGGAGAAAGCGTGAAGCCATTTTAATTAGGTTTCCCGCAGGGAGGGATGAAATGAGAGGCGAAGAAAGGACTGATGGATAAGAAGGAAGGTAGGATGATACCAAAAAGGGGGAAAATGGACTCTTGACCATACTTTCATGCACCTGTTCTTGTCTTTCTAAAATTACCAGCTGCAGATAATTCTCTTTATGCCCCTCTGCAGATCTGATAGGGAACATTTATCAAAAACTGAGCCTCACTCTGCCTCCTTTGTCTAAACACTAACAGCTTCCACAGCTCTCTACTCACAGCGCTTGAAAAGCAATCATCCTCAATCACAGACCTATAGTTAAAGATTCAAACATTAACAAAAAGAGCGAAGAAGAAAAAAAAGTAAAGCTGTGATATATGTCTATGGATTAGGAAAAAGTTTGATTTTATAGATGTCACGTGACCTCAGTATGAGTGACCTCCATTTTCCCAAATGGCACAGGTCCAGAGGTTTTAATAGAGTCTCTGCGAGCCATATTTCAGAACAGCTTGTCTCGTAAAGCTCTGCTCGGGCCGACCTCACAAACCACCTCCACCTTTATCGTGACACATTGGGCGGTTTTCACGAGCAAGGAATGGACATATTAACAGGGAATGGTTTTAATATAGTCAGAGAGTGAGAAAAGAAAGAACAGGGACATTTCATTTGTTTCTGTGGGTGCCTTAGAATAAATTTGGGATTTTTTTTTGTCTCTCCATCCTTTGTCCTCTATCTGTTTTGTCTCAACCCGTTTCCACCCTCTGCTCTTCTTTTTAATGTCTGTTGAATGTCAGTGCTGCAGCCAACCAACATGACACTTTCTAAAGTTTAGTGAGGAGGCTGACAGAGCACAGAGGAGATTAACCCAGTCGCCTGCCGATGCACCTGTCCTTTTTCCGGTCAGATATAAGGCAACATGTGCTTTCTATACAAGTATTGTTATATAAATTATTTTGAGCAATTTATCTGAGAGTGAAACAGACAATTAAAAAAGACTGAATTCAAGCAAGATGAAAATATTATTTTTTGTTTATTTATTCATTTTTCCCCCCAACTTTGATATAAAAATTTGATATAAAAATCTTTGAAAGTCCCACTCCGATCATCTTTTGATTTATTTCAAAAGTGTTCTCAGTGGTCTTTTAATTATAACCAGGCCGTTTTTAGGCAAAAAAAACATACTTTCTGCAGGCGGCAGTAGTTTATTAGAAATTCAGTGGTGGTGCCATTGGTGTGGAGTAACCTTACACTCCCTTCCCATTATCAATCTGTTTACACTCTCTCCCCTCCCGCTAGCTTACAGCTTTTCACACCCCATACCTCACATTACAGGTATTACAAAATGTGGAGAAATATTGGAGCTATCCAGCCGTACAGTTTTGGAGCCAATGCCACTTTAGACGGGGAAAATGAAAATGTACATGCATCTATTTGTTTGCTTGCAGATGAATGGCATGGAGCAGGGAGCTTGTGGCCCACCAACTGACATCACTGCTACATAGTTTTTCCAACGGCCTTTTTTTCCTCTGCTTCTGATTCACAACAATAAATACATTCTCAGAAATGCAATTTTAACCTCAATTTTCTTTATATATGTCCTTCATCGTGAGAAAAATCCCATAAGAACGTATTAAAAACATAAAAAAAACAGTTTTCATCATAGTGTCTCTTTAAAGGTTCACATTGAAGGTGTTTTGGTTGCGATTCTGAAAAAGTTCAAAAGAATCTGGGGGCTGACGTGCATTTACTGTTAGTCCAAAATGCAGGTAAAGTGTTTATCTCCACTGCTTGGTATCGAAGTGCAGCCCTGCCACAAGACTCCCTGTAGTGTATACTTGTAGCTTTGAACACTTCCTCAAAAGATGAAAAAATAATAAAACATGATATGTAATCTTATTTCTCTTTGCATTGCTCTGCAACAGACCAGAGCCCTGGGAAACATTTGATAAGAGAACACGAGAACAAATACAAATCAAGAAAGTTGTAGACGAAGAACACTGCAGAGCAGGAGCTGCTGCTTCTGCACATTGTATATCTGAAGTAAACACTGAATGACGAGTGAGGCGGTGTTTAAAACATACAGTGCCCCCAGTCAAAGCCTGCTCTTCATCAGTCAGAAAGGAAGAAATAAGAAATGCATCTGAGCGACGCTTTAAAAGGCAAAGTTCAGTAATTGGGAATGACAGACACACACAAAGAATCCATCACTCATGACCTTTCCGTTTCTTCTGCTCTTTCTCTCGTTTTCTTCTCCTGTCTGTCTATTCAGGACAAGGACAAGGAAAGGAAAAAAAGAACAGAAAAGCACATCTTTTTGACAAACCAAACTTAATCGTTCTTGCAAAGCCACATTGTGATGCTATTAACCTGGAGTCAGCTTGAAGCTTCAAATTCTGTGTCCATCATGTGAGCATAAATCAAGATGTTGCACTCTGATTCAAAGGGATTCATTAAAGTATGCATTTTGCTTATGAACATGTGTGTAAAATGTTAGATTTACATCTTCTTTAGAGCAAAAAATATATAAAATAAAGTCAACAGTTTGACCCTGTCTTGTGTTGAAAATTTTAAGGCAAACAAGTTCACGGAAAGTTATCTTTTCCTTTGCTTTTTACCATAAATGTTCTTTCATGGCCACGTTGTTTATTGCCGGCTATCCTTGTCTGTCAGCTTTATTTATTTATTTTTTTCATTCATCCAGCTTTCAACTATAGTAAAATGACCAGATTGTGCAGAAAAAGCATGCCTCACCCTCATGTTGCAGACATCAACACTCCTGTGCACTCTCACAGACACACACAGTTCACATCTGGACTAGTGTTTAATTTTATGTCAAAGTCCGGACAGGAAGCACCTGTCTAGATGAAATTCTGCGAGCAAAAAGAAACGGAGACAGAAAAAAAAAGGGGATGAAGAAGGGTAGGGGAAAACACAAAGAGAGAAAGAAAAAACATTAATCCATCTGTTGTGGAAATGCATGTCACAGGCGTCACATTAAAAGCAAGGTTAACAAACAGAACAAGACCCAAATTGGTTTGGAAAAGGCAAATCATCTGTAATTAAGACAGATTCCGTCCATGCTGTGTGATTGTGCCTGAGTGCAAGGAGCTGAATGCAGCTCTTTCTTTTTCTTCAAGGCTCAGGAGGCTGCTTACTACAGATCTGCAATTACAGAGTAGTAGAACTTCCAGATGTGGGATTATTCTTCACTTCACATTAACAGATTAAAAGATCACTGTCTGGTTAGAGTCACACCTGTCACAAAGGAGGCCTTCGACATTTATGAATTCAGCTTGTCTATTAATGTCAGGATTATTTAAGTCTTGTCATCAAGTTTAATTGATGGGTAGTTATTAATAAAAATATTAAAAAACTAAAATAAAATAAAAACCAAAAAAAAGTATAAAGGCAGAACATTGTGGTGTCCTGAAATATAGTCTCACAATATTAATCTTGGATTACTTTAGATTATATGATGCTTTAAAAATTCTGAATATAAATCTACAAATTCCGTCTGTAGATACGTTTTTATTTCTTTTTTCTTTAAAAAGCATTAGATGGTACTGCTTGATACCACCATTATTAAGACATTGTTAAAAGTTGCCCATCTCAGTCCACAAGCTTTATTGCATTTTGTATTTTTTTTAAATTCCTTTTGTGTTCGATTATGTCAACACTTCAGGTCTAGTAAAAGAGAAAAACTGTTTTAATTATCTATAAAATTCATATAATTTAAATGATCTTAAATTAGAAAAGGATTCATGACAAATCATATTTTGCTTTTTTGACTTATCTTTTATTTTGCAGGTTCGTACACATTTTTATACGCATTAATAAAGATGGGATGAAAAAAGGATGTAAATAAATACATTTTATATTTACTGTTCCTCTTTTTTGAATTGATCATTATTTTTTATGAATTGCATTTTGAAAAGAAGCAAAATAATTGCATGTATTACGTGTGCATCACCTTAGTCATTATATATAAACGATACATTTCCCATTTTGAGGACACATTTCTCAATTGACTTTTAGTTTCTTATCTTGGGAAACTCTTGCCTGCTTGAGTCAAAAAAGAAACTTAAGACAGAAAGCAGTCCAAGAAAGTTAACAACTTCATGTCTTAGTCCCTGCTGTGTGTTTTACTTTCTTCTCTCCCCAGATGTTTCTGTAGCCGTGTCAGAACACATCTGTAAAATGACTGGCGCGGCGCTGTACTTAGGGTATTGTCCCATCACAGGTGAAGACGTCAGCTGCAGGCCACATAAAACTCTGTTCCACTTCAACATGCAGCCCTGCACTACAAAATTTCAGCAATGCCAAGGAGTGTTAGGCTCAACACATGCACTCCAGGTGACAGGGCACAGCTGCTTCTTGATTTTTGAAAAGTTTTTCAGTAGTTTAGTCTTCATGTAATCATACAATTGGGGGTTTATGGTGTCCTTTAATCTGGACAAGTTGTCAGTTGAAATAAACTTTAAGTCTCATGATAAAAAATTGGAACTAGAGTTTCATTTAAACTTTCTCTTCCAATCATAAATAATCAAAATAAAATGCCTCAGATGTCATTTAGGAAATTCTGCATAGTTGGTCAGATAATAATTAGATTGGCCTCCTGAAGAACCTACCACTTAATCGCCTTTTTTATTTGTTTCAAGGACACACAATCCACTTCATATGCTGATTTTACAACACAACTTTACATTTCTCTCAAAATTGATGCTAATTTAAGCACTCACAGATTTGAAAAGAAAGTACTTGCTTCCTTGCTGCGGACGAACATGTCTGGTATTTGGTTTCATTGTTCAGTAAATGATATTGCTTTTATGCATTTTGAAATGCATGACAGTAAATTTTAAGTATTTTTTATTCTTTTTGTTTTTTCAAGGACCATTTAAAAATGTGACATTCAACCCCATGAATGGAGAAACTAAATGAACAGATTCCTCGTAAATTGATGATCCAAGCTGCATGTGCAGAGATGGAGATGTGCACATGCAGTCTTTTGCTAGCCGTCTTCACCTGCTGTTTCTTTTTTCTTTTTCAGATTTACACCTTTATGAGATATCACAAACAACCAGGGGTGGATCTACAGGGGAGCAAAGGGGGCCAGCGCCCCCCCCCCCCCCCCCCCCCCCCCCCTGCAAATTTTGAGTCAATATTAGTTTCATTATCAACAAAGATATAAAGAACAGCACTATAAGGTCCTCTAAGCATTAGCACCCCAACTAAATATGTTTTAATATGAATAATAACCATAATAAAACAGTTTAAAACGCACATTTTTGATCATTTCATTTGTAATATCTTTCAACTCTGCTATTCTCATTTGCCACCGTTCCAAAGTCCCCCCTTCTGCCCCACCATATAAAATGTTGTTGCTCTGCCAATGCAGAAAGAAAAAGACTTTAATGTACATGCTAGAAGGTTTAACAGATATGATGCTTACTAAAACCAAATTAAACAAAAAATACTGATTCAAACTAATCTACCATATTCAGAATATGTTTAAAAAAGGGCGCAGGAAAGTTCAATACTCCATCCATTCATCTGCATCATCTTCTATGTGTCCAGTGTTTGGTACAGCAATAATACACACATTTCTTATTTCTTTTGAACAATTGAAACTTATTTAAATGAAATATTTATCTAAAATAGATTAAACAGAAAAAAATAAGAAAATAAATGTGTTTTTTATTGAAAGGTCACATAATTTGTGCATTAGTCCAAAAAGAAGATTAAAAAACAAAATATTGAGTAGTTACCATAAAATACATTTAAAAAAATCCCATAGAGTTGCAACATCTGACAGTGGCAGTAATGACCACGGTCAGTTCCCTGTTTGTTCCTTCCCTCCTCCTCCTTTTCCTTTCATCTCCTTCAAGGTCAATCGTCAAAGTGAGGCTGCATGTCACCGCTGCTTTGTCTATTCAGATAAAATTGCTGCATTCATTGTATGTCAGATAAACCTCAAAAAACAGACGAGAAGAGGGAGGAATCTGGGTGGGAGAGAGGAAAGGAGGGGTGGAAAAAAGAAGAAAAAAAAAACAACAACAACACACACCTCTATCGTGGCATCCTCCTGCCTGGGCTGTTTTTATCTGCCCGTGACAAATTCAAGCGCTCACTCTCTCCTCTCCTCTTTCCTCCACATTTTCTCCACACCTTATCTACTGTCTCAGCACTGCATCACTTGCCATTTTAGAATAATGTCCTCCCATGTCTATAATGACATTGCCTTTGTGCCTTAGATTACCTTGGGGTTTTTCGGTCTCAACCCCCCTCTTCCTAGCCCGGCACACATGGATGCAGGAATATAGACACAATGGCACACACATGAACGCACAAATATGCAAGTGTCATAGAAAATCTATTCACAAACCTTGAAAGAAACTAGCTGAATCAAAGTACATTATTAACCAGATGCTTTTTTTTATGAAACAGCAACAACAACAGCAGCAAGATCTGCTGTAAAATCTTCTGAGTGATTCGTTTATGCTCAGAGCAGCTGTTTTGAAAGAAAATAAAGTGTTAGAAATGTTGATTTAAAAGTCTACATGTAGCAGTTTAGCAATCTTTGTGCAGTTATGGTGACAATTTCTGATTTTGGATTGATGTTTAGCCAATAAAAGCCTTTATCCGGACACGTAACCCATAAATACTAAACACTGTTGCTCAAATCACAAACAAAAAGATTTTTCTACATAAAAATCTAATGATTAAAGTGTAAAAATTAATCAGTGACCATGGATTAGAAATGCATTAGTGTGTTTCTCTTATGTCTTGTCATAGTAGTCATTCATTTTGCAAGTTAACAATGTATTTATGTCAGGAAAACACTAATTGAAAACTGCATCAATTCAATTTTGACTAAAAAGTTCAGATCAATTTATAGTATATTTTATTTTTGTCTGAAGGGAGAAGAAAAGCTGTATACATACAAAAAGAAGAGCAAGAAATTGCAAAACAAAACGTGTTTTTCTTGATTAATATTGTATATTCTAAATAAAAATAAATCTAAATAATAACTTTTTGAAACACACCCCTAATCATGATTTAAATACATCCTAAATTTTGATTGTTGGTCCTAAAGAGAATTATCACAGCTACAGGATACTTTTTTCTATAACAGCCTCAAAACTCTGATCTTCCTCATATGTTTGTTGATTACATGTGGAATCAGAGGAGTCAGCAAAAGCCATTCACCATTACAGAGATAACTGACAGCCTCCCATGTTTTGGTGATACCAGTGCAGCGCTGTTAATTTAAAATACCACTTATGATTTTGAAACCAACCCAAGCTGTGTTTCATTAGATATCTTGACAGAAAACCTCAAATTTAAAGTAGACAATTTGTACTCTCCAACATCCCTTGCTCATATTTACCAGTAGATATTCTTCCTGTCCATTCTCTCCAATAAAGAAATCATTTCCCTTCAGGTATCATTAGACATGAAACAAGTCTCCTGATTGTATTATTTCTGTGCTCTGATGAGCTCCTTAAACTGTGACAGGTCCTTCTCTCCCCTGCCAAGCCATGCCTCTTAATGAGATGGTAATCAGCCAGTCATCAGCAAAGGGACCGTGCAGGAAACATAATGAGAACATTAGGCTGTATACTGAAAAGACCCCCTGCCTGGTGGACGATCAATGGTCTGGCCTGATGAAAAGAGGAGGATGCAGCTGATGGTTGGAGAGGAAGAGAGAGCAGAGTGTTTCGCTGCTGATTGAACACATTATCTACTGTACCCAGTCTTTTGACTCATAAAAGTCACACAGATCAAACAGCAGAAAAAAAAAAAGATTAGTTTTGCAGCATTAGATGTTTTTATGCCATTTTCAGAACCTTATCAGACCATTTAATCTTGTTTGTATGTTTGAAAACGGATGCATCAAAGCTTTTTTTCTTCTTTTTTTTAAAGCAGAAATGGAAAAAAGGGACTGGCGTCCAAATTAACATTTTTTATTCATTCTAGATAAAAAGGGGACAGGTAGTGAACATTTGATAAGGAGTCACACTTATACAAGAAAGTCATCACCTCACTAAAATTATGTATTTTTGACCTCAATATCATCATCTTTTTGACTTTCCTCTGTTCATTTTACTCAGTTCAACTGTTAACATTTAGGAGATACTTCTGCTAATCATCTGCTTATCAAATGCTTTTTTGGACTCATTTTGCTGTTTTATGTTTTGAGGGAACACATTTTTAGTTCATTTAACAATCACTTCAGTTTAGGAAGGAGGCCTCGAGGAAGGCAAATGAGGAGGCACATGAAGGACATGATGGTGTCTGGTGTGAGTAAGAAGGTTGTAGAGGAAAGGGTTTAATGGAGCTAGCTGGATGATTTGCTGTGGTGACCCCTGAAAAACAAAATCAGCCAAACAGAAATGTAAAATAGACATTTTTCTTAGTAATAATGCATGTAAAGTGTTTGTATATATATTTTTTGACATAGGGCCTTGGAATTTTCAAATGTTTCCAACTTTCAATTTGTTTTTATTTTATTCACTTCATAAAAACTGGTTGACACTTGATAAGTTTTATGAAATAACTCTTTTTCAGGTGTTTGGTCAGCCAAATTAGAAACACATCCAGCTGCTCCTAAAAAGTGCAAATGCACTGTAATCCAATACATACTTTAATAAAATGGGACCACCATGTGGTGCACACCTGTATCCAAAGTCAAAATCAAAAATGCAAACAAGTGATTTCTCATGGAAAACATAAAATAGAGCCTCCTGCAGAAATATTAACTCGACAGAGGAAATCACAGCGGAAGTACTTGCAGCAGTGCAGCAGTTTGCTAACAGGTGATGAAATTATGCTCCCAAGGTAGAGAACAGGAAAACATAGTTGAAGTTTTACAACGATGAGATGGTTTTGCTGCCTCTGGTACCAGTGGCACTTAATATATCAAAAGGAATGAGGAAGTCGAAAGATTACCAAGGCATTTTACAACGCAATGCGTTACCCTGTGTCAGAAAAACTGGGTTTGAGGCAAAAATGACTTCTGAAAACTTCAAAGAGCTTGAACACACAGTCAATGAAATAGTGTCAGAAGCTACCAGACAGAAACTTCAAAATCATCTTGAAGGGATGTTATTTTTTAGGAGGGATGTTTGAAGTAGTGATGAGTAGTTAGTGTCTTACCTGTAGTAGGGAGCAGTCACAGCTCTCAAAAAAAAAAAAGAAATTACAAGAGTTACATATTTCACAACTGTTTTGGGGCAGACGACCACAATACTTTTTTTACATACAATAGTTTTTCTTTCCTGTCAGGTTTTTTCCTGTGGTTATCCAGATTTCCTGGTAGGTTGCTGCATATTTACACAACAATGGTCAAATGAGAAAACGAAATAATTTAGTAAATGGAAAAATATTTTATTGTGAAAATTGATGCTATAGCACAATCTTAAAAGGCACATTGGTTTAAACTCCTATATGAAGTTTTAAAAAAAAGCTTTTTTCTTTTTTTTAAATGAGCCTAATACTTCAAGCAAAACTCATAATATTGATAAATACTCCACAAAATCTGCCCTCCTAATTAATTAATTAAATTGCTTTAAAAATACACTCTAAACAGGATGTGATTACTGCAAGCTAATTCACACAGACATTTAGGTAAACACATCACTTTTTATTTTTAATTTTTATCAGAAATTCTGGTACTTAAAAGTGTCACAAAAGTCTTTAAGTTACTCTTAAACAGCGTATTCTTAACTGTTCTAGATTTATACACAGTTATGAACATTATGTGATAAAAACAAATAAAGAATTCATGACAGGAAGAGAGAAAGTGTAGTTATTTTCAGGGTGAAGGTGCACATATGCTAAACAGGGAAATAAAGACTTCAATCAAACAATGGTACGTATTTTATGGAGTAATAACTGCAGCAAAAATCCCAAGCTTATAAAAATCAATATAGTAATTACTGAGAGCTTACTGAATAAACACAGTTGTAAAACAGTTTTTTTTTTTTTTTTTCTATTGTCTTCCATTTGTGTGTTAGATCAGATAAGATTCAGTCTGGAATATGATTTAAAGAGGGGAAAAAAAAGCAGAAACACGTTTTTTTTAATAAGTATGAATAATTTTGGTCTGCCAGACAGATCTACAGCACAAAACATGTAACCTCTCCCTCCGCTGTGCTCAACCAAAGTTGGCAATTCAGATTTTAAGGATGAACTCTTCCACCTAAGCTTCCCTTCCACATCCAGGCGGTAACCCTTTATGGATTTCACATATGTAGATTCTTATTTATGTTCGCTCTGTCTTCTATCATCTCTATGAAATGCAGTTCCCTGCTTGAATCCGGTCATAAAACTGACTGGAGTCACGTTAATTGTCAGACACAGACACGGTTCTGATCATAAACGCTGTGCTATATACTGCTGCTTTAAATCACAGACAAATCTACCCCTGTGCCCCCCACCCCCTGCTCTCTGGTGCCTTCCACAGTGATTTGGTCTCAATTTGTAATAAAAAGACAGAGAAGGAAAAAAAAAGAAGCAGCACTCGCAACAGACTTCTCTTTTGTGTTTTGAATTTTTTCACCTTTTCTTTCGTTGCGGTGACTGACTTTTAATCTAATAAACATTGCATGAGACTACTGACCAGAACAAAGGGGGAACTTCTCTCTCATTCCTGTAAAAAAAAAAAAGGGGGGGTGTTCCTAACCGGGAATGGGGTAGGGTATAGAGTTTCATTTCAAGATCATAAAATTAAAAATAAAAGGAATTTATTCCACATGACATCACAGAGATTTTTGAAGATGTAATATTGCAGACAAAAAGAAAAAGGAGCAAATGTTTCTATCGTTAACATCATCGCCGCTGTCGTCTGATGGGACAACACAACATTTAAATGGAGCAGGATTATCCTCCCTGCTGCATGAAGTACTTTTTCAGAGTTGCAATAAAAATGTAATATTCTTAGCAGCACTATATGTATACATGATCACAAAGCAAAGAACTTTGCTTGAGGCAGATTTAAATGGATTTCTTACTTGTTAGTTGTGGGCACTGTAAAACTTAACACAAACCTCACTGTGACCCTAGTGGTGAAATCACAAAGCAACTGCTTACACAACAGGGATGATAAATAGCTGTTCATCACCCAACAAACTGCCTCTATGGACTGCAGTACCTTTCCAGTTAAATACTTGCACTTACAACATTCCATCGTATGCATGCTATTAGTGCTGCCCACTAATTTTCACTTAAGATCACAGCCATTATGTGTGCATGGCTGTCAGTCACTCACTATGAGACCAAGTCAAATCAGTCCTGTTTGCTTGACATAAATGATACAGCACTGCAGCATGCTCTAGGGGGTACTAATGGTTGGTCTGAGTAGTTCTCAGCCACAATGTCATAGGAAACACATCATTTCCAACCTGCTCTATTACAAACCCATGCTACACTCCAAGAGATATACATTTGCTAATGGTGAATGCATTGGCTTAAAGAGGTGGATTTGCTACCTATGATGTATACCTCCCATCAACGGTAACTCTGCACATGTGGGAGAGAGGAGGAGGATTGTGCTCAGCGACTGTTAAATATAAATCATCAGCGTATTCGCCAACATATGAAAGGTATTATTCCTCCCAGCATGTCTCATGCCACATTCTGAGGTGCTGTAATGGACAGAGGGCCATTAATAATCATCAGTGGCAATTAAATACCTCACATTTATCTGCTGCATTAGAGCATCTGCATAAAACAAACAAGGACTCGAAGCCACAGCAAGCCATTATTAACAAAGTATAAGAAAATTTAATTTCATTTTTCTCCCTTTCTCTGAGAAATGTGACACATCATCTAAAGCTGTATTGTGTTGCCCGGGGTTAAGGCCCTGCACAGTAGATGGACCACTGTAATTTCTCATCTATCAAATTATGGTTTATTGTTCAGCACAGTAACCGCAGGCTACACACAACCCTGTGCACTGACAGTTATGAAACATTATATTTCCACTGTCATTGTCCAGACCCAAGACAAAGCTTAAGGACCAAAAAGTGAAAGAAAACAGAAAGAAATAAAAACTCCAAAGTTATATTAGCACACACATCATGTCAACATCTACCTTAAACAAAGCTTTGATCATCCTTGTCCGAGCCACCATTGCTATTTCTGGGGTTTGCTAACAACATTAGGTTACTCAAATTGCCATTAGCCACTGCTATATAAGGTTGTTTATTATTGCTATGGTAATGATTTTTCTGCCAAATGAAATTTGTCGGCAGGAAATTGTGTTTAATGCTGTTCTAATGAGTCTGCTGTAAATTAGCTGGCATGCCAGCGTGGATGACTAAAAGGCCTTTAAGTAACCTTTGGTCTTTGTTAAGGGTAATTTGATAGTGCCACTGATGATTCACTTAGGGCGTCTAAAAGCTATAGTCTTGCATTTGAAGAAGGACATGTGAAACTACTATCGCTCTTAAACAAGAGGAGAATGCCAGTTTAATCAAATTGACTCGCCACTGGATAACTTTCAGACAATGAATGTGAACTCCTCACCATAGTCAAACTAATTTGGCCTTTTTGTCACCAAAGTCAACAGAAAATTTTCATGTCCAGCTCGTTCCCTTTTGGCTTTAAATTTAGTCTTTTTGCATTTGCTTATAGCGAAATGTACCGGTACATACAAAGAATGCAGCACATGCTAATAGTTGGGGATATTTTGTGTTGTTTTGTGCATATGGAGTGATTTTGACATTTGTTTAAAATCAAGATGATGTAAAAACCACCTGTATTTTTTTGGAAAAGACTGAGTAGCACTAAAGTAGAGAAAACCCATAAAACAGTGAATATATATAGGTTTATTTTATTTATCAAACAGCAAGATAAGGATTCTAGTAGGTTAAAGCAAAACAGACAATTTGAAACACTTTTTTTGAAAATTTTTCTTTTCCTTTTGTTTAGCTTCAACTTTTATCACCAAAGAATAAATAAGAATAAAACACACACAGGCAAGCAGAGACGTGCGCAACAAACATAACAGAACATTTCTAAATCAGACTCTGATAATTAAAAAATTCATTTAAAAATCTCAAAAATGTATTTGATAAAAAAGCATAAGGAATGCAATCTACAAAAGATATGACTCAAATTTATCTTAGAAATGCACAAAAAAAAAAGAATTTACAGTACTTTCTTGGAGCACATCAATATGAAGGCTGTGATGAGCTTTTTATGCTGAAGGTCTTCTGCCCCTTCAATAAAAAGCTAAGGTAAAAGGACAAAAAAACTGAAACATTTAAAGTATTAGATGGATGGATAATCTGTTAGTCTGTCGGAGGCATTCTTTATAGGTAAGTGTCCTTACATGTAGTGTGCAACAAATAAACAGTTTCCCAGAAACAAATCGACTCGTATGAAGTCTTGCAGTATACATTAAATTACAAGATCAGAATGCTATATTTAACATTGGACAAAACATTGTCTAAAGCTTAACTGTGCTTTTAGAAGATATAAAACAGCAAAAGACAATGTGCTATATGAAAAGAATAAATTGTTTAAAGACCCACTCTGATGAAAGTTGTGTTTTTGGTGTTAGTAATATGTTCTTGTGGCATTTTCCTAATGATGGAGGAAAAAAATAAAGTTTTAAAAATGCATTTCTGGGTAATTCTTTACTCTAACCATTGAGAATCAGGACCAAGATACCTTTTGAAAAAGAGTTCATTTTGAAAAACTTTTGGGTGGGCCTTAAGGTCACTTCTCTGCTTCATTCTGATACATCCACTCATAGACTACGAGTACCACGTACGTCCAAACTGACATGTGGCTCAAAACTGTATGAATGGATAGCTCCTATTTCGCTTGCCATTTTTGGGAGAACATGTAAACAGATAGCTCAGTGAGTGGTAAAGGGAAGGGGGGGACGTAGATGCTCCTCACCACCAGTCCTGCCCACAACTTTGAGACGAATTTCTGATAACCTACTGCGCTCTACAGAAACTATGTCCAAATCCAAATTTTTCCCCTAACCCTCCGATTTCTCCTTATCCCTCCAATTGTATGGGCAATTTGGAGGGATGGGGGATCCAAAATAGTTTTTTTGAATGGGAAACCCGGCTCTATATTCATCTGCCACGAGGGTAATCCGCTTTGCGTTGCCCTGCGGAAGAGAAACACATTTCTTCCTGTGTGTGTTCTCCGATGCACACAAGTTTACGTGTAATGAATTTTTGTTTTAGCGTGACTTTTTAAAGTTCTAAAACTGATGTTATGCATTTTTCGAGCGCCGGCAGATACTCGGTAATGTGGATGATTTGCGGCTATTGATGACGTCATCGAGTGGGAGTGACATCTGAATTAGAAGACACTATTTTTCTATAATTCTCCATTCGGAGGGCTTTCTGTAGGTGTAGGAACAAGCCGTAGGGGTAGGGAAGAATTTTTGGTTTCAGCCTATGTCCTGGAAAATGACACAGGTTTTCTTTTTTATTTTGGATGAAAGACCTCTGGGAACACTTTGAAAATAGATGAAAAGATGATCAGAGTGGGTCTTTAATGACATGTTGGGTAACAAATTATAGCTGAAGAAACGTTACAAAAACAAACAGAAACTGCAAAGTGGTTAAAGGGATAAAGAACATATCGGAATTTTAGATTTCAAACTGCTAAAATCTTTTACACCAAGGTTAAGATCTAAACAATAACTAGGTGCACCGAAGTCTTAAAAAGGTTAACACCTACAACACTTTGATAGTACATAAATGTCTGGGGAAATGATATCTTTTTAGCATGAATTGCTGAGTTAGAGTTTAGACGGAGACAAAAAATCCCAAATGGCATTAGATACATCTCTGGCACCCCTGCAGGTCTGCTGAAGCACACGGGTATTCCATGTTGAAGTTACCATGTGTTGTCACCGTCATGGCAGACACACCTCCTGGCATACTCTGCTGAGATCTGATAAGAGGTGTGTGTCCTGACTTTTTAACAGTACAGCATTTCTCTTTAACGCAGGTGGTCCCTCGAAATGAAATCCCTTCCTCTTTAGCCCGTGCATGTTTAGTACCACCCCCCACCGTGTCCCCATCCAACCTCTCATTTCCTTGCACCTCCCACTGCACTTTGCCCACCCATGTCAGTCCTCCTCCTCCTCCTCCTCCTCCTCCTGCAACACGTGCCCTCTCTTAGTGCCAACATGCCCTCATTCCCAAGCTCCTTACTCTCCCCTCCCCATCTCTGTTTTTCCCACGCCTTTCTGTCATCACACAGTAGGAGTGGTATCCCCGCACGTGCCCCCTTTTAGTACCAACAAGCCCCCCTACACACACGTCGTCGTCTTTGCCCCCCGCCTCACAGCTTTCACCCCCTTTTTCACTTTCCTCACACTGTGCATCTCATCACTATGTAAGTGGGGATGCCAGACTGTTTTGCATAACGCTGTTTAGTCCTTTGTGGCAGGCGGGGCGGCATGCAAATATGCAAAACGATGATGGGGAGGCATTTTGTAGAGTGATGAGGAAGGGGAGAGGGCGGCATTGGGAATGATGCCGCTGTGTGTGCATGTGCTTGTGTTTTTGTCTTTTTTTAACAAGAGTCTTTGGTAATAGGAGCGATGGTGGGAGTGGGTACCATCCGAACAAAAGCGAAGTTGAACAACATGGTGATGGAATCACGCTGCCTTACATCCAACGTGGAAGGATCCCTCTTTTTTTTGGCCTTTTTTACACTTAATGGACACTTTCTTGTTTTTTTTACTTGCTTTGTGACTGCCATCCTTTGCATCATTTTTGTAAATCCAAACAGGGCGGAATCAGAACATTTCAGCGGCAAATTAAGAAGAAAGAAACGGGGAAGTTCTTTTTCGCTTACCCCTCCTCTTCAGCCATGTTCTTTGCTCTCCTACTTATCTGTGGCAGAGAGTCCATGGCTCATTATAATTGGCCGTTGTCATCATGCAGATGACACACAGTCAGCGCTCTGAATATCATTAGCGCCTTTGCATACCTCCGCTCTTTTTCTTTTTTGTCCTTTCTTCTCGTTTCTTCATTCCAAGGCTCGTTTCGCGATTTCGATATTCCAGCAGGTAATTATCATCCACGGAGCAGCCTATCAATATGCGCAGATTGGCATAATACGGAAAAAAGTGCATGTCTGATTGTCGTTCTCTCTTTTGCTGAACAAATGTAGAACCATCTCCCAGCCAGTAAAGAAGAGTAAGACTGTATTTGTATGATTGCAGTGGACTCCAATGCAAATCTCCGTGGCTACAGAGTGTTCTTTACTCTCCTCCTCTCTCTCGTCTCTCTCTCGTTTGCATACACCAGCAGCTCCTTGGGTAGAATAATATGCCTTAATTCTTCTCTTCAGCTTTTTCTTTCTGATCCATAACAAGGAGGAAAAAAACAGCCAGTCAGTTCATTTGCATACTCCCCATAATGATGAGATGTGTTTTGCAGACTCCCTAATTACCATGTCCTCCAGTCACTATATCTCCTCTTGCAGCTTTTCCTTTTAACCCTTATTTGCCCGTTCGCCATCTCTTCGTCTCCATGGAAAACAATTGTCGCACTCAGTTTTAATTCATCTGGAGGGCGGCGTAGAAACAATAAAGAAATGAGAAAAAAACGGTAGCATATTGCGGTGAAGACCGGTTCGCTCATTCACCTTCGTTTATTCCACTGTCTGTGTTTATTGGCTAATTTGCGTCTCGTCTCGCTCGCGGCGACTCTTCTTAAGCTACCCTCTTTGTCTCTGCCTTTGAAATTTACAAAATCTTACAAGAAATCAATACTCAATTGATTATTCACTTTCCTGCAGCCTCAAATGACTGGTGAGTGCACGTGTGAATTAAATCCAGCCTGTGTCTGCTTGTATGTGTGAGTGAGTTCCTAGTAGATCCCATTGTATTCCCAGTTCTTTCGAGGCAGCAGGCGGACGAGGCGGCAGGGAGCTCTGAGAGAAAAACTCTGCAGCATCTCAGTGCATGCCTGTATGTGAGTGAGTGTGTGTGAGTGTGTGTAAGAGTGTGTGGGCATAGGAGACGTACCAAGGTCCCGTCAATAGAACGAACCAGGAAAGTTCCAGGATTTAAAGGTGGTTTACTTCTTTGCATTTTTCCCCAAACAGCAGGATCTATCCATAGAAGAGGAGAGATGGAAATAAGCAACCACAACAACAACAACAACAACTTCCATGTGAACATAGGAAGCTCAGTGGGCTCCAAGAAGCATGTAGAAGGGACTGGATCCTCCTTTTTAAGGCTTTTTTCTTTCTATGCATTTCTTTGTCTTCAGTCCTGTCTTCATGAGGCAACCAGGGCAAGATGCCATCCGGACCCTTTAGAGAACTCTGACATGGTGGGTGCGGAAAATAGGGGGGGGGGGGGGGGGGGGGGTGAAAAGAAGGGTGCAAGGAGGAGGAGAGATGGGTAAAGGGCGCCTGGCGCCTGCCTCTGATATGGCATATGAATGGCAGTCACGTAATGATGGCAAGTGTACAGCAGATTGGCTTTGAAGGAGGACAGACAGGAAAATGGGGGATTCAGCTGGCCTTATGCCAACAACCCTCCCCTGTGCAATCTGCTCTGACACTTGTTGCCGTTTATGCTTAGGAGACACTTCACGATTCTACAAGTCCACCAGAAAACTCTAGTTTATATCATCTAACCAATGTTGGTTAAAGGAAGGCAAGGAACTCATCTTTTATCCATGTGATTTACCATTTCACTACTAAGGTAGTATTTAATGTAGGGTTAGGGGGTTTGCGTAAATCTATATGATATGTTAGCCTTGCACCAAATATGAGGTAAAGGATGCAGTACAGCCCACAAATGCTACTTCTATCTATTTATCTAGACAAGGTACAATCATTAGCTCTTCTTTTTTTCTTGACCATCAAAAGTAGATGTTGCAACCCATCTACACTATGTATCTTTTTTGATAATGGTTCAGGAAGGCTTGATTTTTTTATCTTTTTCTTAGCAGGCTTCATGAATAAAAATTGCTTGCCTCTGTTAGTTTATGACAGGTAAACGGACGGCAGCTAGATAGAGTATTATGATGTTCATATTGAAATGTGCTGAGCAAACATTTTCCTGCACCAGCAGACATGCTCAGTGCATGTGAGAGAAGGAAAGAGGGGGCGAGAGGATTGCCCTTGTGTTGCACAAAACGCACACTGAGCTGTCGTCTTGTCTGGAGGACGTACAACAGGAAGAAAAAGTTTAAATATCAAAAGGCAAAGCAAGAATCACATTTAGATTGCATAGGTTTGCTTAATGTACATGACGCCTACAGAAAAAGGTTATTTTTTAAAGGTTATTGGATATAAATAGCTTTTTTATTTTTAAATGGTTGTTGGGAGATTGGATTTAATGTATCAGGTTTTACATATGTGTGATAAATAACAAAGTCAAGTGGAAGACAAAGAAGAGCTCAGTTTGTTGCAGATAAAGAGAAATGTCATACATTAAGTGTTATCATACGGGTCTTTGTTTAGGTTTGGCTGTGAGGGGGCGGGCGGTTGTCAACCAAATCAAATAGCTCATTTAAATAAGAACAATCAGAGTCCCCAAAATGGGGCTGAGATGCACAAGAGGGAGAAACAGCGAGGCGATTTGACTTGCGAATCAGCAGATGCATATCTGCATGCTAATTACGTTACAAGAAGAGGGAAAAGAGTGGAAAGCGCCCCACAAGCTCCAGACAGATAGCGACTGAGGGAGGAAAGACATAACAGAGAGAAAGAAGGGGGACGAGGGACCCAACAAACGGACAAACAAACGAAGGAATCAAAGGGAGCTACAAATGAGATGGGTAATTAATTCCCTATCAGGCTTTATTCAACAGCATTTGATTTTCTTTGGAAACAAATCGATTCGCGCTGAGGAGAAGAAACGAGGAAAAAGCATGGGACGAATGTAAGGACTGCAGCGGGGTTGGGGGGCATCCGAAAATTAAAATTATTGATTGATCTTAAGATGCTGGGGGTTGTGAAGCAGAGGGCATTTTGAGGATGTAATTAGAGCGGACTGGGACCAAGGCTGGAATCATAATAGATGACATTGGATTTCTCCATGGCGATCGACCATTAATCTCCATTAACGCACGAACCGGGATATTAAAAATTCTAATTGGACGGACAAAAATTATGTGGATGGTGTGCAAATGTGTGGTGGTCTTGGGAGTTTTGTTATAATTGCCAACTTGTGGGGATTGCATTTGCAGGTATCATGTCTCGACTGTGATTGGGAATGCGATCCCTCCAAACTAATATTGAATTTATCTTCCTGCAGTACATTTCTCTTTGAACTTGAATTAGAACAGTGTTGCAATGACTGTGTCCTAAACTTAGAGAATATGCTTTGAATACTGACTTTTATGATAATGTGCATTCAACTGACTGTAGATAAAGTATGGCTGAAAATGTTTGTGTAGATGCACAGTAGAAAAATAATTGTTGCAAATGCTTTCTATTTTATTTTGTTTACATTGTGATTACATTACAACTTAAAAGTACTTTATTTAAGCATTTTATAACCTTGTAATTTGACCACTGTTATGTTTTCTGTAAATAAACATTTTTTTACATCTTTTTATTTTGATGCGTGCTATATTTTGTTATTGGAAATTAATAAAAAAGAACTTTGTGTGGATACCACCCCACTGCAGCAGAACAATCCCCACACTGACAGTGGTTACAATGACGTCATCAGCTCTCGACTCTTACATGGACCCGAATTAGGGAGAACGGGTGACTGTCCAATACCATGTTTGTCAATATTCCACCATCTTGCATGAGTGTACTATGGCACTGTCAATAGATTATGAAATCACACTCTGTCAGCTATTCAATATTACAAATTGCTAGGGTAGTCAGCAAATGTTCCCTCTGGTGTTTGTGGCCCATGACAGAAATATTCAAGAGGTTAATGCATATGTTCCTGTAATGTCTCCATGAATTCACTCTGCATGATTAGGAACTGTCCTTGAATTAATAAGATGAAATGGAAAACCCCTCCTAACAATACTGAAACCTTTTTTATGCACAAAGCCAAATATAAACAAGAACAAATATTGTTTAATAAGATCACCATGACAATGTGGATATATTTTATTAAGTATTACATATTAAAAAGGGCTTTGTGCACGAAAAGCATGTCAGTCCAAACATGCTTTTGTGTTTGCTGAGAGGGTGGATTAGATGGTCTTACGTGATGTCATTTCGTTAATGGTATTTCACTGGGGGTGGTCATTAAACGAGGGTATTAAAAGAGTTGGCTGTTTTTATATGCATTTAAGGTGATGTGAGGGGTCAGTGTTTCTTGAAGTCATCCTTCAAGCACAATGGGTTGACAAATATGCACAGGGTTAAAATCGTAAATACAACACAGCAACGCTGTCCTTTTTTTTGTATAAGGTAGCATCTTTAGAAAAGACTGTACTTAGTGAGATTGAGCCCTGGTACTTATGAGATGCATTTTGTATGCGTATTTTAATATTATTGCATTTTGGTCCTGATTGAAAACATTACAACTGACAGAGGCAGAGGTATCACTGCCTTAATCATTACATTGGTTTTATTAATGCAGACAGCTTTTTGCCAGAGGTAACACCCCAGGACAGATTAAAAATTTTTTTTTAGCCAATTAATATATCAAGACCAGGCTTATTTGTGGGGGATTGTTTTTATATATCAATCCATCCATGCATCTTCTTAGTCTCATGTGGGGCATGGGGGTTGCCAGTCCCAATTGCTTCAGGGTAAACGCAGGGTACACCCTGAAAGTTACCTTGTCCATCACAGGGAAACGCATTTAAGTCTTGTTTCTACTGAGCAGTATGGTCCGGTCCGCTCCAGCTTAGAATGGTCCAGGCAATTTAGGTGAGCGTTTCAGCACATGCGGGTGAATCTAACAACAACAAAAATGGAGGTCATCCAGCACAGTTCATTTTTTTTCCGCTTGGCTTTTAGTACTTCGTATTTACAAAGTATTTAATTTTGTTTGAGAGAAGATTTCGGTTGGTAAATAGAAATACAGCTGCTTTCTTGGCGCTTTCTTTTGTCATAATTACTTTCCGCCAATAAACAGGTTTCAATAGCTCCGCCCCAACCGGGCCATTTCATTCACCGCACTGGTCTGGGTCAGACCGTAGCATATTGCTCAGTGGAAACAAGGCCCCAGTCAACCTATTACACCTGCTTTTGGACAGCTGGATTTCCTGGAGTAAACATGAACGCACAGGGAGAACAGGACAAATCTACACTAAAAGGACCCGGCAAGGATTTCAACCAAGGCCTTCTCGATGTGAGGCGAGAATGCCAACCACTACATCACTTACAAATGTATGTTTACCATTGGTCCATATTATTACAGGGGCGATGGAAAAACTAATTTAGTGATACAACCACTAAAAAAGGAAGGATTTGTGGCCTCATAAGAAATAAAGAGAATAAAACTACTAATACTTGCAGAGTTTGGGGTAAAATCTTATTTTGAAAATAATATTAGCAAAACTTTTTATGAAACAACATAACAAAAAAATCAGGGGTTGAATTCTTGTGAAGCATTTCACATGAGTTCACAAAGCATTGTAACTGGAAACATCACAAACAGGAATAAGATGTGCTTGACCCCAGCAGGAAACACTGCAGAGGGTGATTAAAACCGCTCCAAATAAAAGTGATACCCATCTACAGAGCATCAGATATATGAGTAAAGCAAGATGTCCTGGCAGAGCCCAAAGGATACCAAATTATTAAACCCACCCCAGCTGCAGTCTGCTCATTCTGCTGCAGGTCAGCATGGGATACAAAATGGCACAGCACTAATGGCACCCTGCTGCAGTACTTCTGGTCATATTATGTCTTTTTCTATCATCTTGTGACTTTAGACTGTGCTTTCCCTGGTAAAATACAGACTTATAAAGAATAAAATGTTGGTGTTAAGCTGCTTGTGTAATTTCTGCTTATCACTGAACTAATTTAAAATGTCTTAAGAAAATCCAGAACAAAATTTACTGCAGACCTATGAAAACACGTGACAGGCGATGTCAAAAATCATTATGTGATGGCTTAATGAAGATTTAAAGTCTAAATGCCATGAATCAACTTCACTAATAAGACAAAGAAGTTTAAAATAGTTCATGTCATCACTTTTAGCTTGAGCATGTCTGTTGCAGTATGCAACAATAAGAACTTAAATAGGCGATTCCTGTAGAAATTGACCCTTTCAGTGTTCTGCAATGAGTACTTTATTCTAAAGGCCATGTCACACAGCCACAACTTACATTTTGCACATTTTGCACGTATGAAATTTTTGTCTTTTGTGATACACGCGTGATATACGTAATGCAGAAGTGTTTCTTGCGTTCGTCATTTGTCAATGTCTGCAGATGTCAGTCGAGGATTTCGGACGATGGGTTTGTACGTGTTTGGTTTTGAACTGTTCAAAATTTTTGGACAGTTGAGAATCAGGCAGTTAACGCGTATTGTACATTGTTTATAAGCATTAGGACATCAATTGTACACAATTGTGTGTGATTTTTGTGAGATGCATATACAAATTTGTGGCTTTCCAAGACTGTTGAATAAATGAATGTTGAAGTATGTCTAACGGAATTTTCACGCATGTAGCATCAATGTGTGTCTTTTATATTGCGCATAGGGCACACATATAACGTTAAGATTTCATTATTGATGCACTAATTACTAGCGAATTGCATATAAACAGCACAATAATCACGCAGAGTTCATATTCTACATTGATTTACGTATTCTTTGTGCGCTTTACCCTTACTTCTATGGTTTAACGTGGTTCATTCATGATAGATCTGTGAAAATTTCAAAGAAAGAACCACAACCTTTCTGACTTTTTCCATGAACCTAAACATGACCAATTTTAATCCTGCAATATGCCCAAAATGTACATCGTGGCTAAGAAACATGACCTTAAGGCACAGTTTTCAGACATATTTTTTGTTTTTAAGTAAAATATTGTTAGTCTAATCAATGCAAACTAAGAACGGGCTTTAAAAAACTAATTGTACACGCAAGAACTGCATGACCATAAAGATTAACAGCAGAGCTTCAGTTAGAGGAGATGAGTGAATCAGCTATGATCAAGGTCAGTTCAAACATAGAAAAAACAAATACATTTGGGAAGAAAACTGTGACATACATTTAAATATACACATTTGACAGACATAATATCTAAACATTTTTCTTTCAATTGACAATGGATCCAAATGACAAAAATCATAAAGTTAAATGTGAATTTTGAGCGGTGCAAAGACAAGGGGCATACAGTTTAAACAATTTGTTGCAACTTTCATTAAAAGGGATCGGTAACATAAAAAAGGAAATATTTAGGAATGCTATTTTGCTTTCTATTACCTAAAGTTAAGAAAAATATGTCAATATGACAAAAAGATGTCTAAAAAGAAGAGCAAAAAACAAAACAAAAAATTACAGCTACTGGGGCCAATAAAAAAGAAAGCCTCAATCAAGGGCATTAATCTCTTAAACATGCACTATGACCTGTAAGTAACTATGTGTGACTGAAACAAAGCAAATTAACAATGGCATGCAATTCCTCAATGTGTCTGTCCCTATGAACATGCAGACAATCCAGCCTATGAGCTCCGTCTCTGTGGCTGGATGTGACCAGGCTAAAGTAACCATTGCAGGGTTGATTATGGATTCTGGAAGCACCACTGGACTCAGAGCCAGAGATTATTATAAATTTGGTCATTGGCAACGTGGACACTGCAGGGGAGGGAAAAACAAATATTAGGGCCCCCTTCCATGCAGGGATGAACGTTAGCTGTTTTCCATTTTAATGTATTATGTGTGTGTAGGGGAAAAAGGGAAAATGAGGTTTTTTTTTTGTGGGCATGTGTTTGTGTGTGAGATTCAACAAACTCAGATTTACATTTCCCTTGCTCTGCCTGTGAAATGTTTTCAGACGCGGTCAGCGTGACTGAAATTATATATCAGTCTCATTCTTCTGGGCTTGCCCACCCTCTTTGTCATTGTATAAACTTTACATACATTTATATCATTATATAGATTCACACAAAAAGTGGACGAAGGCAGTTTAGAAGAATAACGTCCTTGTGATGTTTATTTTCTCTTAACAGAATAAAGTTTAGCTTCCTAACCTCTGATTTTTCTGTTATTCCATGTAAACCAAAGTAGTTTGTGCTAAAAATATATGTGATGTAGATTTTAAAAGGAAAGGTTTCAATATTTTATGTTATAAATACATTTTTGACTAAATATAACATTTGTTCTTAAACAAAGTTTTTAATATACTTTATTTAACAATTGTGATAATATTTCATGTTTACATTTTTGTAAAGTTAATAATTGTAAACTTATTCTTGACCAAATGTGAAGTTTTACTTTGTTTTCTGGGGTTGACTTTTAATGATTCTGTCCATGCAAATTGGTGGTATTTATTGTAATTACATACAGTGTGTGCTGTAGGTAAATCAAAGCTGATAGGAATGTTAAGATGATAGAATCAAATAAATCAAAAATGATAGAATCAACATAGTTAAACAAATCCACAATAAATTTATATATATGTTATTCACCATTTGTAGCTAATACATATTGGTGAAATAATACAAGCCTAAGCTAGTACTGGTATGTTTACATGTATTGATAGTAAATAACAACAACGAAATAAAATAAAGAAATAAGAAATTTGGTGTCATTGTATGACTTTTTGGTACACTTTTTAATTTTTGCAACACTAGCAATACAGAACACATAAAAATATAGGGTAATTCATGTCATCTACACTCTGTTGTCCGGTAATTCTCCATGAGTTGCTTTGCTTAGCAGGTTGTCACAATGGCAATTACATTGACTTTTTCAGGCTGCCTCTAATACTGTATATTGAAAGAGTGTAAAGTAATTAAAATCCAAAGTGTAATATCAGCACGCACAAAAAGATTGATCGCATCATTGATAATGTAATTGCATCTCATGAGCAGATAGATGCTCAAATCCACAGTGTATCTCTTAAAGGTAGCTTTATTTTACTGGTTGTCTCTTCTTCGTGGTATGTTCAGGTGTTTTGTTGCTGGAAATACCAATGCCCATGGGGTTAAAATTTGCTAGGGTCCATCTATCTGCATAACCAAAATCACAACCGTAAAATATCTACACATCCATCTTAACACGGCAGAGCTACCCTGGGGCAGTGTGCCTGCATGAGCACCATCTAAGCACTTTGTCATTTTAAGTGTAACTCAGGTATTGATTCTATAGGTTTGATTTCTAAATGCAATGATGCCTTCCTATGAGAGCTGATTAAAGTCTTTTGGTATTGATGCACTGCCCTCCCCCCGACTGTGTGCATATGTGTGGGGGTACAGGGTATATAATATAAGTATAGTTTGTGTCCATGTATGCATTCATAAAAAAATATATATATATATAGCCTTTGCTTTACAAAAAGTCCCGTGAGGCACAGAGCAAAGTTTAGTTATCCTTCAGGAAGGTTAAGAATGGTAGCAGTGCTGTTATGTTACTGAGCTAGCTAAAATGCAAATATTTAACAATAAACCACTGAATATGCTTATTTTTAAATATCAATTTCCAACAGTTTCTAGCTGCCAAAGGACATTTATACTAAGCAGTGGATGCAGTAAAAAACGATCAGAGCGACAACCCAACTGTGGAGGTTTTGTGTATTTGGGCAATTTTTTCAAGGTATATATATATATCCTTAATCAAGCAAAATGGCGTAGGTTGCATCTGTGCTTCCATGATTCTTCCCAGAAAGAAAATACAGTTTGGGGGATAAGTGTACTATTTGAGATCCTGTCTTAGTAGAAATTTCAACTCAAGACACATTTCTGTCTGTATGTTAGGCAAAAAAATAATATTATATCCTCATAAAAAGAGAAATTGTTTACTTTTATTTTGTCATAAAAAAACAATGTAACTAGAAAGATAAAATATAACTAAGAAGATTGCCAGAAACTCCTCAAATCTACTGTTACTGAGCACTTAAACATTCAAAATTCCATCAAGGTTTTAATTAAAACACAGATCCATGCAAAAGGAAAATACAACCTGTCAACAGTGCAGCTCAATCCAATTTTCATTCTGGATGGTCTATTTGCAGAACCAAAGCAACTCTTCTTAACAAGAAAGAAATTTGATAATTATTTAAGACATGACTCTTCTATGTTTGTTTTGAGCAAATATTATAAAAGGGTAAAAAAGGAAACAAATAGGTTTTTTTTATTTTTTTTATGTGGTTTAAGGCAACCTTCCCTGATCTCATTAAAGTCACACTCCGATCATCTTTTGATATTGTATAAGCCTTCCCTGTGGCCTTTTAATTTTGATTATCCAGTTTTTTTAGCCAAATAAAATAAAAAAAAATAATAAAACAACTGTTGTGTTCTAGGAAATAATTTCTGCAGACCGGCAGGAGTTCATCACAATTTTGCCTCTGAGTTGTGGGCGGGGCTATTGCCGCAGAAGTACGGCTTAACTTGTTTACCATGATCTCTTTGTGTACACTCTCTCTCACTAGCTTACAGCCCCTCACAACCCCAAACTAACATTTGCGGTGGAACAAAACTGGCGAGCAATATAAGAGCTATTCAGCCGGATAGCTGCATCGGAATGGAGCGAAGCAGGGAGACTTGTTTCTGTCACAACTACAAGATTTTTCAAACAACTTTTTTCACCTGCCCCTGATTCACTACATTTTCAATAAAGAAATACTCATAATAGTACTCAGAATTTCAAACTTAAATTATTTTATAAATGTTCTTGATCATAAGAAAAAAGCTACAAGGACATGTTGAAACTACCAATAATATAATTTATATTGGAGTGGGTCTTTAACCTGTGAGCTTCTTGCAGACAAACATTTATAAACACACAATTCTCAAAATGTTTCTTTAACAGTTTTATCAAGAAACTGTAATGCTTTAATAAAGTGCATAAGGAAGTCAAAGAGTTTTAAGAAGAAAATTGATAAGCATCTTGCCATTGTGTGCTGTTTGTTTGATTATCTTGTAGTTGTTTATAGTTGCACTCCACATGCTTCCAGAACTCAGACTGAATTGCAAAGTCATTATCATTCTCAACATGGCATTGGGTTACAGCCCCTTGTGAAAAATAAGGAACTGCCACTGATGGATGATGTTTATGATAACTCAATTTTCTGTGGTAATTATCCGTATCATCTCCTTCACCTTACATCAAACTGATCCCATGCATTACAAGGCGATATGATGTTAAGTTTGCATGTATATCTGCAAAAAAGGAAAATTCTAATCTTAAGAAAATGTTTTCTTGAGCAGAAGAGTCCAGCTACTGTTGAATGTCCCACCAGAAAGAACTAAAAACCTCCTAGTTTACAACTCCATCTATGGTAGTATGTCAGATTAGCAGAACCGGAATCATCAGGTATGTAGTAATATATTTCAACACCTTAATATATAGCTTATGACTGGCCTAGAACTGTGAGACAAACATTCTGTCTCAACTTTATTAAATGCAGTAGCTCTTAAATGCCAACATGAACTGTGCTGCATCATATCATTTATTTAGCCAATGAAAAATATAAAGAAAAGGGGTGGAAAATCACAAAAAGACCACCTTTATACAAGCATTAACTTGAACCACAATTCTGCACTCAGTGTAGCATGCATCTCAGTGATAAGAGTAATCTCTGCTTCACAGTGTAGGCTAAATAAGGGCAGATTTCACGGGTCAGTAGATTTGTTCTTTAAGAAATAGTCTATGTCCCTGAAAAGCGACATGGGATTTTAATTTTGGCACAATACAGATGATGTGAGAGAAAGCAGGAGAGTTTCTCTGTGTATGTCATGCAGACATGCACACTCTAATACACACAGACATGCACATACACCTTGCCCAGGTCCCAGAAGCTAATTAAAGGGAAGGTAGGCGAGCAGAGATGTGATAACTCTGTGAATCATGTAGAATAGTTGTAATGGGTAACCTTTTTTTCTCTCCCCGTGCAGCCGGCAGAAATCTCATTTGAGAGTGAGCCATTCCAATTTGCTGCGGCGAGGCAGGTGTCAAAGTCTCAAGCAGGCAGAAAAACATCCCTTGGTGCCTTCTCCTTTGTTTGAGATCATGTGTGAAAATGCAAAGAGCTACTGAAACAAGGGTTTGTATTTCATCTTAAGATGGTTCTCTCATACGTCTGTTCTCCTTCTGAGCTTGGACTTAATCTAAAGAAACAAAGAGTGTTTTCTGACCACATGTTTTGTGTATAGAAAAGATTATGTTAGTGATCAGAGCAAACATGAGAATTATAAACACAGTCGATCTTCATTAGGCTGCAGGCCAGATATTACTGGGCTGGACAGCCTGGAATGTTTGGTCATCCATTTAGCCAAGGGCAGGAGCAGAAGGGCTGCTGTGCAGCGCTCCAACTCCCTTTGATCCTCTGTTAACATGTGTGTGTGTGTTTGCACGCCGGTGCGTCTGCGAGTGCAATGCAATTTCACAACCCAAGTACACCAGCTGGTCCACGTTAAAGTTCCAAGGTAACCATGGCGCCCTGCGGCTGGTGGAGTGTGTGTGCTTGTGTGTGGACATCACACTGTGTGTGTACGTGTGCGATAACATGTGGTATATGTTTGGATGCGCTCCTCCACCCCCATACCCCTTTGGCTTTGACTTTTAAGGAGCTTCGACACTGAGCTTTTGCCTCTATCAGGTAAACAGGATACGGGTCACTGATAAAACAGTATATACACACACACTGCCTACCACCATGGGAGGATAGATGTGTATCCCCCTAACCACTGAACACTCTGTTTGGGTCACCTAAAATAGTTTTCTCTACGTGATTTATTTTTTATTTTTTTATTAAGATTTTTAGCAGGACATAGTAGTCTGCCGCGATGAGTGTCTGTCAAACACACTGACAGGCTTAACAAGGATCGAACCAACCAGTGCTCACATTTAATAGTAGTATTCAATTAATTTTTTTTTCTTATAATTTGATTTTCAGTAAATGTAAAAGCATTTTGAAGAAGACAATAATATATTAAGCATTTCTTGAATTATTAATTGTACATGAATCTATCATCCATTTTTTTCTTGGACTCAAACTTGGCAAATCCAAGTAACTCTTCAAGCTCTTCTGGAGGGTCACGGATGGGTTTCGTTTCATCTTTCCACTGAGACCTAAAAATTGCCCTTAAGGGACATTGTCTGAAAAACAACAACCGTAGTCGCTGGCTGGATGTCCTTCAGAACAAATGCCTTGGCACTTCGACAAGGTCCATTGATAAATCATAAATCAGCTATCCACCAATACCTAGGATTGACTCTTATCTCCTCATCCTATTCTTAATGCTAAGCCAATGGAGTGGTCAGAAAGAGCCCATTTGATCTACTTCCATTTGCGTGTTCATGTCTTTGGTGAATGGCATCATCTGTTGTCCAAAGCAAAGGGTTTGGGGATGTAAAAACATCAAGCTTTGCTGCACTAGAACCCATCAACCCATCAAAGAGGCACAGCATCCACCCTGTGGAAGCATCCCATTCTGCCTGCCAATTTTGACCTCTGTTTAACTTCCTGTTGTGATAAAGATTGAGATGTCCTCCACTTGAGGCTTCAATTATTTCCCAGCGCAGATTGTGCAATTCCGCTTTTTTCCCCTCCAAAACAGAAAGATGCATCTGCACAAAACAATCCTTCATGTAAAGATGTGCAATGGGGCAGCAAAACGGAAATCTTAAGGAGTCACATTTAAGTCCACAAAGCCCTTTGATAATCTGAGACTTTTATTTTGTTGTGAGGGTTTAAAAAACATACCCCCCACTTTTTATTAAATAGAAGAATAACTCCTTTGTTCACCTAAATAAGAGTTTATTTTTTTATGCATCCATTTTTATTTACAAAGTACTTTGGACCCATCAGACCATGGTAATGTTCAAAGAAAAATAATAAATACTTAAAACTTTAAAAATGTCATGTATGCATCATTCAAACATGAAAAAAAATCAAAATAACATTGAAAATAGAATACATGCCTTAAAGTAAATGTCAAGTAAAGTTTAAAAATAAATTGCAAAATAATTAAATGTATAGTAAATGGAATTAATGTTTTCCAGAATATGTAGTGTGTAATAGTTCAGAGATGACAGAAATGTGGCTAATAGATAAATACGTTTTTTAACAAAACAAATATTAGAAACAAACAGTACAACAAATGCCCACCTTTTATTTTCTTTTTTGCAAGAGTAGTAACCATAATTTGCTGTTATATTAAATTTGAAGAGATGTACAAACTCCAATTTTGATTTCGAAAAAATTGATGTATTTTTCTATCACTTAAAATAATTGAAAGTCTCAAACATTTCTCTTTCTTAATGCACCAATGTTTTTTCACTCTATTACTTTTCTTGTCCGTTTATCAGTCTTTGATTTGCTCGTTCTTTAACAGTAACCAGTTGAAGGACATGATGAAGAGGACAGAAGAAAATGCAGCATATTTCCCATGAATCTTTAGTCCTAAATCTCTCACTGTATAGGCTATATCTATTTAACATATCTCTCTGAAATAATGCTTCACAAATATAAGCCTTACTCAGATCTATTTCTTTTCAATTAAACCATAAATGTGCTATAAATTTTGCCCTTCAGTAGCTGTGTTGGCTCCAGTGTCCCTGTGACCCTGAATGGAAATAAAGCGAGGTTAGAAATTGGATGGATGTGTTAATAAAGTTTAAGTAATTTGAATTTTGAAAAGATTCTTACTGCCTTATTAAACATAGATACACGTTTTAGTTTTTTTCTCTTTAAAAAAAAAAATGTTCATTTGTTTGTGAGATGTAGCTTCTTCAGAAATAGTGTTGCAGTTGACATATAAAAAAAACAAAAAAAAAAAAAAACAACCCTTGTGGTCCACCCAAGGGATGCAACCTTCAAAGCACAGAGTGCACAAACACAGAATACCCCTCAATCCCTGCATCTGCTGTGACTTCCCATTTCTTTTTGTAAACAGCCAAAAGCCAAAAGGGGGCCAGCAGCGTGCTGCAGTGATGAAAAAGACCTTCAGGATTTTTACATTTTATTTGCACATGTTTTACCTTTACTAACTTTTTGAAGTGTGTGAAACTGAACAATCCTAGAAACGCTTAACTTTGATCCCCCATCACTGTGAAATTTATCTGAACTCTTCACTGACATCCATGAAAATGTTTAATCTCTTTTTTTAAATGAAAAATGATCTGGCCATTAAGCTGTCCATTGCTGAGAGGAAAACCTAATGAAAATATAGTGCTACATATTGATAATGATATTCCGTATCTTTCTATCCCCACCTAATCAGAGGTAGAATACAGGGCTGAATCTGCCCTCTCTCCTGCCATGACAGCCACAATTCATCACAGCTTTAATTTAGTATGTTACTGGGGTGTCAATAGGAAGAGCACTGGCTGCCGACCCCTTTTCTCTCTTTCACTGTCACATGCACGCACCCACACATGCAATAATGCAGCCAGGAAGGTGCATTTTTACCGACAACTGTGCACGGAATAGACAATCATCAGAGCTTCACAAAAAAGCGTCCATCTCTCCCCTTTTTTGTTAAAAAACCCTGCTCATAAAAGTAAATATATGCCACGGTACTCCCTTCATCCAGTGGTGCAGTCTGGTGTGTGTTTGGTCGTGGCCCCTACCTCAAGGCCCTTTTCTTTAGATGTATCATCAGTCATTTAAAGCAATTAAGCACTTCTCAATGAGAATAGCTCGTTCTTCCTTGAGTAAGACGAAGAGAGGCGATTCACAAAGCCATTTTCTACCAAATCCTATTAAAGGCGGGAAAAGGAGGGGAAAAACGAGGTTGAAGACTTAAAATGGAGGGCTTTTATTTAAGGACTAGGAGGTATTACAGGCCAGATTACTCCTGCCTTATGTTCCTAGTCTGGGAAATTGCATTCCCACTTTTTTTTTTCTTTTTTTTTTGGGAAGGGCCCAGGCTTTGGAGTAGAAGATGAGAATCACCTTAAGTCTCTCTTGTTTTTTACTTCTCTTCTTAGTTGTAGTTCTTGTTGTGTTTTGCTCGAAAGATAACAGTTTTTCCACTTTTATTGGCACCATTGAGCTGATAGATTCTACCTGAGCTCTGTTTTAAGGGAAAGGCTTTGTGTCGATTCTGTTTGGTTCTTTCATGGGAAATTACTTTTTCCACTTCAAGATCCAGTCTTAATTATTGATACCAAACGAAACACTTTCCTGGGGTAAAAGTGCTGGGCTTAAATGTTTTCAGTTTTCAAAATCACAACAATTTAAAGCTGTAGTGAGTTTTCAATTAAGTAACAAGTAAAAGAAAAATAACAATAAAAGGGCTTTTATTGTTTTTAGGTTAGAATGAAATAATCACAATGTTCTTCCAAATTTTAAAAAAAGAAGAACAAAAATCTTATATTTGATGTTTTTTGTAATACATTTCCATTAAAAAATATTTTGAAAAATGTGTTGATTTTATTGGGCAACCTCACTCCACATTTTCTTGAGTAAAAAAAAGTCCTTTAGCTTTCTAATTATTAATAAAAGAGTCACACATAGCGAAATAAACAAAAATCACACTTTTATGAGTGGAATTGTCTTAACAAAACCTGCATCACAGAATCCGGTTTCACAACAAAAAAGTTAGGAAAAAAATGTATTAGAATAAACAAAACATTTGTAAGTCACCTAAATAAATATTTGTATCAAACCCTTAAATTTCCTTAAATACTAGAATAGAATAAAAGTGCAAAAAAGCAGGGATGGATGTAAAAGAACAAACTTTGTTAAGAGCAAAAATACTACAAATAAAACACAACTCAGGCAAACATATCAAGTACAAAACAGATGTGTGATAAGTTAAAAACAAAAGAAGTACAGGTCGCTGATCAGGATACCTTTTCAATATCTTAAATATAACAAACACCTGTCTGTGTCTATGAGTTCATACTGTACCTTTTCTAAAAAACATAGATTAATGGCATTTTTAAATGCAAACCTTTATCTTTTGTACGTTTCCTAAATCTTCTGTACATTTAGAGAGCTTCTTCATGTTCTAAAACATTGATCTTTATCATTATTATCTTTTGTTTTTTGAATGGTAACAATTCAATTTCCCAAATGTGCAATCAATTAAAGTTTTACCTATCCATCATTCGCCCTTCCATCCATTCACCTGAACACAAGTTTCTTGTGTTCTAAAAAAAGATTAGTTATGTAATTGTCTTATTTTTTTTTCCAGTATTCACCATTTTTGAGAAGTAGTTTTAACACATATTTCATCATAATAATGATTAATTAGGAAAATGTTAAAAATTAAAATCAATGAAGAATCTCTTTTTTTTTCATTTTTCCAAGATTATCTTTGTTTTTTTTTGTCTTTTAGTCTCCTGTTGATTGTCCAGAGAGATTTTGGTCTAAAAAAAAACAAGCATAACAGATGTTGTTTATGGTGCTACTTTAAATATAAACTTCACTGTAAGGCCAAAACATTCCAGTATTTCTATCATCAGGTGTCGATTGAAAAAAAAAATATATACCATCATTTCCAGGCTATAGAGCACACCTGATTACAAGCCGCACCCATTACATTTTTAAAGGATAAACCATTTTGTACATACATAAGCCGCACCGGTCTGTAAGCCGTTTGTGCCCACATTGAAACATGTGTTGTAGAATGAGGATGTGTATGTGCTGAAACGCGAGCGTGTGTAAGGAGGAGGAGGAAGCGGAAGGAGGGGAGAGCGCGTGTGCAGCGCAAGAAGGAGTGAGACAGAAAGGGAGTGAGAGGGGGTGAGTAAGAGCAGTGAAAGTGTGTTGGGAGTGCGCTATTATCTGAAAGAGAAGTTTAATAAAAGAAGGTTTCCCCCAGAAGAACGATGAATGATTCTTTATTAACCCACTCTGAAGGCTCTAATGGTCCGAACGGGGAAGTGAACAACCAAAGGAAGATCCGCCTTCAGCAGAGAGGAAAGAAAGAAAAAAAGTAATCGCAGGAAAGTTCAACACATGATATATTTACAAAGTAAGATGGTACACAGAAAGAGTATTCAAAGTTTTAATGATATACCTGAGCTTCTCTTTCCAAAGAGTGCCTATATCAGAGTTCACAGTGGTGTCCAGCAGTAACTTATGGGTGTGCTCCTCAGCGTCAGAGATTCTTCGCCTCACACTCAGTGTCTCCTTCGTTGTCGCCATCAGTGTCACTCTCATCCTGAGGCAAATTCAAATTCACTCCTGAGCTTGAGCTGTCCTCTCCGTCACGCAGCAGACCGGCTTTTCCAAACAGCCAGTTTATGTATGGGACACAGACAGCTCTCCAGGACAGCCAGTTGATTGGCAGCTCAGTTGACTGTCGGTTTGGCTCTCGTTCTCCCCGCTAATCACAAAGCGGAAAGTAACATAAAACTTGCGTCTTCTTCAACACATATACCATATTCCCCCTGTCTCACGCTAACCTTTTCTGCTCGGGCGCCCCCAGCGGCCTTTAGAAAAAATGCATAAATTAGCCGCATCATTGAATGAGCCGCAGCGTTGAAAGCGTGACAAAAGTCCGGAAATTACGGTATATATAGTGAAGAATGCGGATGTATTTATGAGGATGCTGGACATAGCATCTCATTTATAAATTGTCTGTTTTTGCATTGGTTTGGCCAAATTCTAAAGTTTTAAAAAATCACCAACCTCTAAGAAATCCCTTTAAAGTAGTTACCCCATCCATTGATCAGAAACTGTGCAAGCAAAGGCTCTGCTGTTAGCTTCTATGGCATAGGACACATTATTATTGGACTTGCAGCCAAGACAGCCTGTCAACACCCTTTGACAAAAGAGCATTTTTCCCTCAAAACACTGAAAAAGGATACATGAAGCAAGTCACAGTACGTGTGTCAGACCATTGGTGTGTATGCGTGTTTGTGTAGATGTGTGCTGAAAATCTATGTACTGTAGCTGTGTCCTTTCCTTTGCCAAATCGTAAAACAGGTTGGTGGTTTATTTTTGTTGTGTGAAAGCAAGGCTCACCACAGCTGAAACAGACATCTGCAAAGAATAGACCTACTCATTTGGCGTTAATCAAAACAGCCTGACTTTATTCGTGTAACTGCAGTGTTATGCATGCCTCTGGCAAGAGTGGAGAGAGGAAAAACACAGATGTGTGAATGTTACACAGACACATATACACAGAGACATTTGAATAAAAGGTCAAATAGCTTTATCAATAACTATGGAAAATGTGTTTTGCGAGGAGAAGGAGCAGCTGATCTGACAGTGGCCACCGCCCTGATGAATAACCGCCAGCAGAATCAATAGGGAAGAGGAGCTGAGGTGGAGTGCGGGAACGTTTTGTCATCCAACAGTACACTCCAATATCTAAGCTCATCCATCAAAGGCAGCAATGGCACTTCGTCCTCCGCTTTAATTGAAAGCACACTGAAACAAGTTATTTACATGACGGGATGGATTTGAACGGGTGCACGTCAACTGGCAGCTTTGTTGTTGTGCGCTTGCTAAATGTTTGTTTCATGAGCTGACGCTTCACTGTCTCTCAGCATGGTTGACAGTCAGCTAACGACGGAAATGAAATATTACAATAAATGTATCAAATCTTACACAAGAATGTTGTTGTTTTATTTTTCCTTTTTTACAGTCTGTACAAACCTTGAAATATTTTTTCATAAGATTGCAAAAACATTACCACGCAGATCACTATAAAGGACAATATGTTAACATTTGGATTATCTGAAATTATCCAGTTTTTTGTTGGGTAAAAAAAAATGTGTTTTGAGGCAACCAAGCTTTTGTATTGTTTGTTTAGTCGTCTTTTTCTCCTTTCTACAGGCAATACACATTTTAGGAACCTTTAACTCTTCAAATTTTACTGGGTTTAACTTCATTTACATACAGATGCATCAAGGGTTAAAGTTCTGTTTCTATACATCTGACTTTAAATGAATTTTGCCATTTTCCTTGACAGAATGCTCCTTCAAATAATATATATATATACCGGTATATACTGAAAATTACATTTTGGATGCGCACCCAAACTTTTGAATGATCTTTTCAAAACTTATCACATTGTGCAGACTTTTAATTTTGGGTCCATTCCGTTCATACCTTAAAGCAGTGAAGACTGGAAATTCTTTCTCCAGACAGTTTGCTCCCAAGTAGCTGTACAATCAATAAGGTACAGCTGATTTCTTCTCCTTAGGGTCTATTCCATAAAGTGTGTGTTGGATGTTTTTGGTGGTAGCCTCAAGTGAAAAATAAAAACCTCACCGAGCAAATGTTGTTAACACATCTCAGTCTTACCAGCCGCAACTACCTCTTCTATGTTCCAATGTGCCAATATACGCAAAGTTTAGTAGTCAAAAAGGGAAAAATACTATAAAGTATTTGTTTATACTGTAGGAAAGAAAGCCAACATATTTTCAAGAGCCTTTCGCAATTATCCATTTCAAAGATGTGGGAGGTCCTGAAAGACTGGGTGATGTACGGCTTGGTATCACGTTTGCCCTGGGTGACCTTGTCTGAACTCCCGGTGCTTCTGTGTGTCACTGTGTCACAAACATAGCCAAAAAGGCCAGGGGGAGGAGAGCCTGTCTGCCTGGAAGTTGGCAAACATCTGTCAAGCATATTCACATGTGTAGCAGACACAGAGAGAGCCTCTTCAGACCACACGGACTCCACACTACACCGCGCCACAGAGACCAAAAATGTTGGAAACAAAACAGAGAGTGTTTTTAGTTTAAACAGACACAGCCAATGCCAGACAGACTACGCCAACACTCATTCACACCATGAGAAAAAACCCAATTTCCACCCTCAGGGCAAAATAGACTTTTGCTTTACTTGTGCAATTATGATGAGTTTCTAACTAGTTTATGTTCAACATTTAAGCCTACTGCTTGCTTAGTTTTTTGAACATACTGGGTTTACTCTTGGCTGGCACATTTCCTGTGATGACATTTTTAAGTAAAATGTTTATATTTGAATATCTGCATAAAGAAGTTAAGCCTGCTTATCGAAAAAAAAAATTAAGTTCTTACTGTGTTTTTCTGCCACTTGATCAGTTAAATAAAGAACAGGTTGAGGTAATACAGTTTAGACTTATAGGAGCCCTGCATTTACGGATCAAACACATGTTTCTCGGTAAGGGATGAAATTGTCAGCCAGTTCATTCCAAAATGTTCTAAATATGCTTTCCGGTTATTTCCTTTATCCACTCTGGATCCTGGACAACAGAAGAGGGAATGGGAATGTACTGGGAAACCACATTGATGCAGTGCTGGCCAAGTTCAACAGGGAGTTCAAGGCTAAATCAATGCATAGTTCTCTTTAAGTGGGGAAGAGGCTAGCTAGCCAAATGTACAGTCTTCCCTTTATGCAACAGGGTAGCTTAACATCCAGAGGGTTCTTTTTCGCAAAAGATAACTGCTGTCCAAAAACTCAGATGGTTGTTTTTTTTTGTTTGGCTAAACTGGCTGTCTAACTTGTTGGCGAGGCAGGACTCTGAGCCACTGTTTGTCTAAGGCTGCTGCTCTCAAAGGCTTTTGCAGACTACGTGAGGAAACCTTGGCCAACTTTTCTAAATATGTTTTTACTAAACTGTCCGGTTATATTTTCTCCACGGTCAGAGCTCTGAAACAGCCTTGGCTCACTTGGACTCTGTACATGTGTTAATGCTGAAGAGGTCCAGTTATTTCTGTGACGCATTTGATAGCATGTTGACATATGTGCTATTCTGGCCAAATGCTGCGTCACCACAGTACAGACTGTTCTGGTTTTAGTTGACTCCGGAGTTCATGGTATGTTTTATTATGGCATCCAGTTAATGTCTGCAAAGATGACATCTGTTGTCTGTATACATTCATCTCTGGAACTACTGCATCTGGGAAAGAAGGATGCTGTGTGCATGCAAAATACATTTCCATTTTGAAGAAATAAGAGGAATATACAAAGAATTGCTGACTTAGTTTAGAATTCAGAATTGAAAAATGGGAACTGATGTTTTGAAGGTTATTTGCCCACATCATTGAGTCTGTGCGGTAAATGAGCCTTGACGATTATTTTCATAAAAGGCAATAAAGAGCAGTAATTATAAAAATGCCAATAAGAATTCATCTTTCAAAAATCTATAAAGCTATTAAGTCTGTAATTAAAAAGATGAGCAGCTAAGTCTAAGAAAATTGCATTTTCCTGCCCAAGCAACTGAGCAGCCTCATCATGCGTTTGTTTTGCAAATTCCTGAACAAAAACATTAACTTTGAAATATTAATCTGATTTTTGGTATTGATGGGAATCTCCCATTAAAAAAGCAGACGCCTGTACTTCATACACACATGCTTCATTAGCCTCACATCGGCTGCTGATCCAAGGGGTCATTAAGCTTCCATCCGGACAATTACACTCCCACACGCAATAAAAGCTCAGAGAAATTGCCACTATACTCCTCAACCTGCTAAAAGGTGTAAAACAATTTATTTTGCTTTCTTTGTGCTAATGAGTATGACATTAACAGCAAGAAATCAACATTATTTCACTGTGAACAATTTACAGCCTTTTCTAAAGGATTTTAATTTTTTAATGAGGAAATTTATGTTCAGGAAACATATTTAAAGTCATTTTGAATCATTTTTGTTGCTTTAGACCTGGCTGACCATCATTTTAAGGGGATTGATGATATGATGGTCTGGTGTTGGAGTCCTGAGGAAGAAATGACAACAACATATGATAATAAAAGAGTTACAAGAAGTCTTACAAGGTAGGATGTGAATTATAAATGTCTCCCTCCTGTTACTGCAGAATTTGGAATGATGCTTACCTCTTATCTTAGACTGCATGGCATCTTGTTTGCAGTTTGTGCATTAGTGTGTATGTGCATCCTACTCCCATCCTAATGTTTTGATCTAGTCTGTGTGTTCGGTGTGTGTTCACAGTGGACATTAGGCAATCTCTCAGACCAGTAATGGGCTTTGATTCCCCAGGGTTGCAGTGAGATGGCCACTTCTTACATTAGCCAGTCAGGTATGACAGCGCCATGGCTTGCGTTCCCCTCGGCCAGCCTGGATAAATAATAAATGAAAGTGGTATTTCAGTCCTCCAAATCATCCGCAGGGTCAAGACTCCCTTCTCACAGTGAACTTTGTAAGATGCGCCGAAGCGCAGCGAGATGCTAAAGGTTAGCGTCTTGGACAAGACAATCGTGCATTCGGCCTGCAAGCACAAGTAGTTTATAAACATCTACCACAATGTCCCTCCTTCCAGTAGTTGGTGAGGAGTGGCTTTTTCCTGTCCCTCCCTCTACCTTTGTCTGAAAGTGTGCAGACATTAGAAGGGAAAGTTAGCATTTTTTACAGAGCATATGTCTCCTGCTAAACTGGGATTCTGCCTTGATTTATTACTGGAGCCTGTAATTTGGAAAGCTTGTAACAGAAGATGAAGTAAATAAGATTTTATTTGCTCAAATGGTTTCAGATTGGATTGCATTAAGATTAAATTGTGCAGAAAGACAAATTTAGATAAGAAAGCAACTATTTTACCTATATGTTTTTGGACCTGGTGTCAGAATATATTAACACTGTTCTATAACTAAGACCCATAAATGGACTTTAGAACATGGAGACTCTTAGAGTATTTTAAATGTTTTACACCTTGTTGACAATCCTTAAAGTCCCACTCCACTTATCTTTTGATCAATTTTCAAAGTTTTCCCAGCTGTCTTTTCCTTGTGATAATGCAATTTTTAGGCAAAAAAACCCCCAAAACACCTGTGTTTTCTAGGATATAATTTCTGCAGGACGACAGGAGTTCATTACGCATTCACCTCAGAGTTGTGGGCAGGACTGTTAGAGCAGAGTAAGCCTTCCCCCATTTCCCATCATCCCTCTGTTTATATGCTCTCCAAGTACCTTACAGCACCTCTCCACAACCTAACTTTAGCAGTGCAACAACAAAGGTAATCAATATTGGAGCTATCCAGCCGTGCAGTTTTTGAGCCAGATGCCAGCAACAAGGAAAACGAAGACGTACATTACATGGAACTGTCTGGCAGAATGGAGCTTGTGGCTTGCCGCCGTAATTTTTATGTCACAGCTTCAAGCTTTTTCCAAAAGCTTTTCACGTCTGCTCCTCATTCACCACAATCTGAATAAAGAAATCCTCAGAAATACAATTTTATGCTTAATTTTCTTTACGTACGTCCTCCATTATGAGAAAAATGCCACAAGAATGTCATAAAAACACCAAAAACACAATTTTCTTCAGAGTGGTTCTTTAATGTAATGTGGATGTGCTCATCTTTAAAGAAACTCTGTTTACTTTGAGCCCATTTTAACATTAACATCAACAGTTTAATGCTGATTCCATCATTTACACCTAGAGACTATGTCCATCTTGGTCTGTCAAAAATGCCTTTGGAAATGGCATCAATCTAACTGGTGACATGTAAATGAAGTTGGTTTAATCTGGGGCAGACTTTTCAAAATAATTAAACTAGTTAATTTCCCAGTAGTATCCCAGGCATTCCTAAGAGAACAAATTAACAATTGTCTTTAGCTGTTTTGGTATTCTTTACTGCAACAAAACTAACTTCATAGTTGCGACCTTTGACAGGTTCCCTTGAGTGCCAGCAAGTTCCAGAGTTAATGAACAAATGTTTATAACCTCAGACAGCCATTGTGCCTCACTTTTTTTCCTTTACCCTGGAAGGTGAAGTTAACCTTCTTCAGCTCATTGTAGCCAGAGGAAAATGACAAGGATTAGAGTTTTGGTCATGCTGAAATGACTGCACATACAGCACATAGCAAAACTCACCTGCATTGGCAAAAATTTCCATATGGCAGCTTCTTATGAACTCCAGAATTAGCCACTATTTGTTTGGTTATTTATTTGAAAGGATTATATTTATGCATACACATTTTTGTTTGTTTAAGGCTTTAACCTGCAAATAAAAATTAATGAATCAAAATTATGATGCAGTTTTTCCAAATAAAACATGTATACATTTTTGCCCTTTTTGTGCACATTTTACCAAACATTAGCACTCATGTCAATCTCCTTTTTTCCATTTTGTGTTCAACCATTCTTGCATCTATCAATCAAGTGGACCACTCAAGCCAGAAGCTCATCAGAGAAACGCAATCAGCTTTGTGCATCAGTCTTGTTTTCATTATAGAAACAAAGTGTGTGTCCATTAGTGTCTGCAGGGCTTATTAACTGAAGTCAGCTAATTATTCAACCAGATGAGTGAAGGTCATTGTGCTTGTCTGTCTTTGTGACAACAGTCTGCACCTGATTGAGATAAGTATTCCACTTCATACATTCTGTCATCCATCAAACTGATTATGGAAACTCACATAAGTGACAGCATATCCACATATTTAAACTGTGAGTTTTTCAAAATCTTAATTTACGTGGGCATGTTTTGTGTAATACTTGAATTAAATGATGTAAAAATTAGTCCTTTGGACAGAGGTTTCAAAGTATTTATCCATCTGTTTGTCTATCTGTAAATTTAAGATATAGTTACTAAAACTGAAATATTTTTACATTTCTAAAGTACACAAAAAATACCTTTCTAGGGAAGATAAAAAAAAGAAATCAAAGGCTGCTGCAATGGAGATTCACCAAGCCTGAAGTCATTGCTACAAGTGAAGGAATCGACAAGAGGAATCAACTTTTCTTTATTACTTAAAACCTTGTTTGTCTACATTAAACATGGAACACACTGTGTTACCATACCCTCCAGAGCTTTATCTAAACCGTATTGTAAGTAAGCCAATACACCATGGAAGAAAGAAAGACCATATTGACAATGTATGTCATTCCTAAAGAAAAAATGCAAAGACAATCAAGGTGTCAGTACGTACAGTTTTCAATGCCAAAAATGGGGGGAGACTGGCAGACCCAAAGTCACAACTAAATCATAAGACAAAATTCTGGGAATTGAATCTTGCATGAAAGGCAACTTATGGGACAACAGCTTTCACCGCTAAATCAGTTTGTTGGGGTCGGAAATACAATGGACAGTCTGTCGCAGGGCCCACGAAGCTGGAGCAATCGCGATCACCTCTCCGGCTCAAGGGAGGCGAGCTGGTGGCCAGGCAGAGAACCGCTGTGGGATGGGGAGCCAGCCAGCTCTGGCCTCCTGAACTCCATGACATCTTTCTTATTTTCATTGAGACAGTTATTATTCTTGTTTTTTATTTTTACCCTCTCTGGTTAATATGGGACAGCAAGCCTTCAAACTCGGTCAGAGAGAGACAGACAAAGACGGTGGAAGCGGGTGACCATCATTAGACACAGCAGCAGGACCGAACCTCTTTGTACTAGGAGAATCTCTGAATGATCTCATGAACTCAGGAAAAGTGATAACCGGTGTTTTTGTAGAGCTCCTTAAAATCGCACAGCGAACAAGAGGTGGGCAATGCAAATTTACTGTGCAAATTGTGTTTGGTGTGAACGCAGCTGAAGACAAATAGGCTTGCTAGGGTCAAGAAACACCACCGCTGGACTCTGCACTCTGAAAAACTGGTTTCACACTGTGTGAAATTAACTATTCGTAGAGGAGGAAGTGTGATGGTATAGGGTGGAAGGCAACTAGTTTGATGAATTATGAGTCTATGTTACTTCAGAGGGCAACAATAAATACGCACACGAGAATGGCCATGTCAAAATTCTAAACTGTACAGAGCAGGGCAATTTATACAGGAGTCAGGCTAAACTGCATTTACCACACCTAATGATAACTTTTGAATAACAATTACTTACATGGACACCTAATGAATTGAAGCTCTTTTTTCTTATAGGATCAGCATTTTAAGTGATACAGAGAGAGAGAGAGAGAGAGAGAGAGAGGGAGAGAGAGAGAGGTAGAGATAGAGATAGATAGATTTCTTTGAATGCAGAATATATAAATGATCTTGGTCTAGGGAAAACATTTTGCATCCACATCTTTCTTAAGTTAATTAGTATGCTGTGACAATTTTCAATTAAACGTTTCATGTAAGTTTGGTTAATAGAACTGACAAACATTTGGAATGATGTCACCATGTATCTCAATTAAAGAAAAACTGAAAAACACTCTACCAGTAACTGAATATTTTCTTAGAAGAAACTGTGTGTCTAAGAAATAATTTAAATAAATCAAATAAACAAATTATCTTTTTTTTTTTTACTTGGCCTAGTCCCTGTCAGGTGCCCTCTGCAAGCCCCAGTTCCAAGACCCCACATCTCTAACAAGCAACGGATACAGTGCTGGATTACTGTAGGCGTTAAATCAATAGCTGCTGGTCTCCCAGGCACAGCTATAGATTATGAATCAGTGTTGGTGAGCAGAGTGCCATAGTGGCAAAAGGAAATAAAAAGAGAGCAAAGAGAGAGGAAAAGAAAAAAAGCAGACATAGGTGGAACTACCAATCATCAAGTAGCTTTTAAATACACATATCCTTATGTATGAATGTAAACATGAAGATCTATTAACTTATATTGTTTGTTCTTTTATCAAAACGAGAGAGCTGCTTCAATTGCAATTTGACTGAAAATCATGAAACTTGAAAAAGCGACTAGTTTTATTATATTTAAATAATGATTCAGTGTTGACGTTCACAGACTGTTCAAATAGTAGTCACATTAGATTCTTAGCAATTGCAACAATCATTTTTTAGATTTTCAGCAGAGCCGTGCCAATATCTATATAACTGATCTATGACCACAGAGCCCATTAACCTGGATGAACCTCTGGTAATCTCTACAGTGGGCTACAATGTTTCCAGCCTTCAGTTTAATTCAAGGCCCTCTGACTCCTGTTTACAGATGGTATCTAAGTGGCTTGATTCAGCTGCCAATGAATATTGGCATGTGTCTACACCCCATAGACCTTGCTATTAGGGGAGGAGACAGTGGGGTTAGCTAAACACAAACTGAACATGACATCTCCCTCAGCCCTTCGAGACACACATTCATGCAAAAACCTGCAAGTCCAAAGACTGTGCATGTTAAAAGAAGCTAATGAATTCATCTGAAATATGCAAATGTTAATTCAATGCTCAAAAACTACAAGAAACCAAAACATCTGCGTCTACTTGTAAATATAAACAAGCACACACAAGCTGTAAAACCTTGCTGTTGGGCAACTTGCTAGACCCATACTGCCCCCTGGCCTACCTCACCTCCCTCTGTTTGTGGAGCAGCAAAGATGCCCGAGGAATAACTTGTCTCTAACCACAGATTCAGAGTCAGATTACCCCAGACTGGCTCCTTAACCTTAACCATTAGACGGATAAGAAAGTATCTGTTCTGGGATCAGTAGCTCCAGGGATGAAGATGATATTGAGGAACTATTAGAGGTGACTGGGTTCAGGGTCAGGGCCCCTGGAGGTGTGGGGTGGGATTCAACCATGAAGAACCTAATTTAAAGTAAGAAAAATAACAATGCTGCTATGGTCCCAATTATCTTGTAATTCATAAAAAGAGCTTAATGAATGCATACGGTATTGTCTTGGAAGAAAAGACTGCAATGGCTTATACTTAAGGAGGCAAACTAGGCTATAAAAGTTCCTTAGAACTATTAATGAGGGTCTATCTTAAGCTGTTAATTATACAGCAAGTTGTTTAAACATTTTCTGAAGAATTATGTTAATTCAATTCAATTGCAAAGCATGTGCTTGTTAAGTGGTCTCTGCAGATAATTTTAGGGCACAGACCGTGTTAACTATGAGCTGCAGACTTTAGCGGCCACAAGCCACCAGCTGTGTCTGAATGACTGAGTCTCCAAGGTGGCTGCTGTGAAGCTGTCAAGGTCAGCACATGCACACACACTTACTCTAGCTCCCAGATATCCAGAAACATATCAACACACATGCACACGGGCACCAAGCACCAGAATGATTAATCTGTCAATCATTGTTCCCATTTCCTACAGTGAGCCCTCCTCTTTACCCCAAGAAATTCACACGAACAGAAATTAGAGCTTGCTTGGATGCATGTGTGTGTGTGTTTCACGTTTTTAAAATGTGTGTTTGATTCCTGCAATTAGAGACCATTGAATGTACTTCCTTCACAACTAAAATGTAGAACACTGCACTTTGATATCCACCATCCTCTGCATTAGACAGTTAGTAAACGAATATCTAATGGGCCACAAAAACACCGTATTAGAACTGGAGTCACAAAACTATAGCCTCACTCATCTGTATTAAAAAAACACCTTAAATTAAGACATGTTTAAAAATAAATCAAAATTTCTATATAGTAGTTGGCATTTTATTTGTTAAGCCCCGTACCTGAATTTGATTTGATTCTAATTTTGCAAATGAGCCAAAAATCTACCTTATGTTCAACCAATATTTCTGATGTCAAACAGAAGTTTTCTATTTTTCAATTGAAGGGGGGAAAAAAAGAATCACCAATATTCAATTTGTTAAAATTTGGGGGAAAAAAAATTTTTAATCCAACATATCAACAAATTTTTATGCTTTTTTCCATTATTAAAAGCTTGTTGCCCTAATTAAAATAGGGCAAATTAAAAGAAAAGTCAACTTTCACTATTACTGATTTTATTTTATTATTTGATTTATTATTTTGCAAGCTAAATATATCAAGAAACCAATTAAATCAATGTTAATACGGTTGAACCTTAAAATTCATAAGATGCCAGAGCATAAAATGGCTTAGTTAACATTTCCCTTTTGTGATGATCATTTTACAGTGCATTTATAAGTGCTATAGATATAGTTAATATGACCGCAAAACCAGTAATTTCCATATACTTCTACTGTAGTTAATACTGCTTTAAAAAAGACAACTATTGCTTTGTTTAGAATATTAATGTAATATTAAAAACTTTATATTATTTTTGGTCTTATCGCATCAAAATTATTACCAATTACATTCCTGTAGCCATAAACACGGTTAAAAACATGTTTTAACACAAAAGAAAAAAACAGATATTTATTAAAAATGAATATAAAAACAAATCTGTAAACACTGTTCAGGGAACAGTTTAGGGTACTTTTTATTTTGTTAATGATCTTTGAAAGCGAAGTTGAGGTAATGACTAAATTTCTATGATTTCTTTCTTTTACATGTTCACACATTTACTCTTCCACACAGATATGATCATCACATATGAGAATTGTTTTTTTTAATTTCGTGGACACAGAAAAACACCTTGAAAAACACAGGACCAACCCTTACAGCTTCATCTAAAATGCTAAAACGGTTAGTATTGTTCCATGTGATCCAATCCGAGTCAATCACATTGGGAAAATTGAATTCCTGAATAAGGAAATCCCATGAGGGAGGTTAGGCTGTCTATCTGGATCAGCAGAAGATATTTCTTCTCCTCTCCCTCTCTGCTGTCTTTCATTCCCTCCACTGAGGCACTGTGCGTGGAGAGATTCTGTTCTCACTTTAGTGAACCAATAGGCCCATAATAAGTATTGATTAAGCTATTAGCCAACATTACCCAGGCACTGGCAGAGACTGTGTTTAGAATCGGCACCTCAGGAGTCTGTCACACCATGTCACAGACACGTACACAAGGACACCTCCACACACACACACACACACACCAGTTTTAGAGGCTGATTGGGTCTGTTGGGAAGTCAGTTAGTTACTGAGCCGACTAAACTACTACTCTCTTGTCTGTTTCCCTCTGCCCCCCCTACGCATCTTCTACCACTCTATCTATCCCCGTAACTCAACTCCAATCAAGCAGGTCCACTGTCCAGAATACATGCTGTTTCAATGAGAAGGGCGAGACTATAGCATTCGCACACACAGGCACACACACCGAAACAAAGGGGAAGCATCACCTAAAAGACGCTAGATTACAGAGGAAAAGGGCATCACAGGAGCGACACATGTTTGGACCAAGCTTTCAGAGTCGAGGAGCACAAACACAAATCACTTTCTGACCCTTCACTGATAAACAAACACTAAAACTAAATCATTAAGGGTCAGACAAGTATTGGAATAAGCTGCCACCAAAGCTCGGAACTGCCATGTTTTGAATACATTTTTCAAGAGTTTGTCTCACTGACTGATTTTCAATACATTGTCAGGACAAATTACCTCCACTTAATAAGATCCTTGGTGGAAGCAAAGAACGGCGACTCAGAGAGGAGGAGACAAAATGACAAGTATTAATTTGGGATTTCTCACAAACTGACACTGAAGTCTCCATCCTCAGGCCCTGGGGCAGTGTCACTTCTTACCCATACTGGCACAAACACACACACACACCCCTAAGTCTCCCTCTGTTGTTCCCCTTCCCTCCATGGCTCCCTCCTCCTTCCTTCTGATCATGGAAGAAATTTTGTGGTGTTGCAATTACCTAAGTCTTTTATCAGTCATTTCAAAGGAGGAAAATTAGAGCAATTGTGTCAGGATGGTCATATGGGCAGAAATTGTACACTTATTGGGTGCACTTATGCCTGTGACTCTGCTCTCTGCACTGATGGGGTCCATTGTTAGGGGATGGTGCCTTCGAGCCCACTGATTGGGGCTGAGAGCAGATGCATGCTCCCAACCCATACCCTCTGTACCCCTGTTGTTGATCTATAGTCTCTTTCTTAGTCCAACACTCTCCTTTCACAATGCACCAAGCCTTTGTCTTGATAAGACACCCCCCCAACAATAAGCACCTGTCTTTCTCCCTAACTTTGATATAATTTACACTAATGTGTCTTTTTATGTGGACTATCATCAAAGTTAATACATACTACCATCTCCTTTGATGGATAATTAATTTAACCCACCTCCACTTGTCCTCCGCTGTAGCACGTCATTTACATTCTGCTCTGGTCACTGTGGCTTGGATTTTATTTTGAAAATATAAAGATTAAGGCAATAAGCTTTTTTTTCTGGTTTGGAGTCTGTCAGTAGAATGAAATACCTCAGTGAAGGCATCTTTTCTTTCTCTAAATTTATACTCAAGTGAATAAAATATATCCTTAGGAAACTATCACTGAAATCAATGATAGGCATTTTCTATGCTTCCCAGATTCAGGTAATTATGATGAATTGATAAACCAGTTCAGAATAACAGCAACTGAGATAACATGACCTTTGGCAACCCTTTTTTTATTGCAAATGTCATCTGAATTCCAATCTTCCAGCAACATTCTGCAGCATATTGATGAAAAACAGCATGGTCAGCATGGTCAGTAAATGTTATGTTGAATCCCTTATGCCACTTCATGGCCACCAAAGATGATGGACCACTCTGCTCAGAAGTTATGCTTGTACCTAATAGAAACACAGTCTTCTCTCAGGGATCTTTCCCTAAATGCTAACTAGATTCAGGCAGTGAATCCTAGTAGTAAATGCTAAGACTATGGCTTAATCGTTGACTCTAGCTCCTTCACACTGCGGGGAGCTGCCAGACCTCTCTATTCCCACTCCACTGGCCACACATCTCCACTCAATCTGTCTTAGCATATTGATTTCCCAGCTGTCTCATTGGTTCCTAACATAATTATGGCTGGCTATGCTAGGGGCACAGGCGCAGGGCTAATACATTTACACTGGGCCCCATCAGCACAGGCTTATATTCATGTCATTGGGTGAGGCTAGAAATTGGATGCCTCTAAGCGGCAGATCTACTAAGAGAATTTGGGGGGGCTTTGCTCTAATGAAAAAGGAGAATTAGCTGGATCGACCTCCTTCACATTGCAAGATCAATAGCAACATTCATGAAAACATTCAGGTCAAAATGAAATTAACAAAAAAACTATTTTTTACCCCCAAAATGTTATTCATTCTCACAAATTTGAGTTGATTTTTACATGCAATGTCATTTCTATCTTAATGTTTCATTGTTTCATATATGTATATCTTAAATATTCTCAGTTTTAATCCTCTCAAAAAAGGAAAAAAGGAAATAAATTAAAGGAAGTACGGGGTAGGAGATAGGATGAGAGTGGAGGTGGGGGTCATAGTCTATCTATTTCGTTCTGCCTAATTGTTGTCAGAAGCTGACCTAAAACACAGAGACAGTATTTTTCAAAGTCAAGGCAGAGGTAAAGGAGGGGTTGGCAATTCATCATGGTATCTCCCATCCTCCTCCACTCAGCATCCAGAACCAGAGAAGCTCCACTTGGTTATTTAATTCCACAGATCGGGCCTTTAACAGCAAACTCCAGCCCTATAAATTAGACACACGCTCGATTAGGATGTCTGGAGTAGAAGGTATGATGCTGACATATAAGGTCATTTAGGTTTTTTAACACCCACTGCAATTAATGATCATTAGAGTAAAACTAAGGTGGATAGACTTTGGCTTTGTCAGCAGCTTACAGGTCAGTTAAGCCAACACTGAATGTGGATGTCCTGTGCTTTGGAATAAAAGTGATTTCAAGTGTTATTTCCTTAGGAATGCAGTAAATGTTGAATAATAAAAATATTAGGTAAATTGTACTCATTATTTTTATTAGAATCCAAATTAAACTATCAGTGCGGACATTTGTTCAAAGTTCTTAAATTAATGAACATTATTTACAGTTGTTGATGGATCCTTAAGTTGCATGTAAGACAAAATGTAAACAATGCAGCCAGGTAGCAAAAAGAAAAAGAAATCTTATATGTTAGCAGTTGAATTGCTTTGTTCTCTATTATAGATCCTTAACAGTAATTCTCAACTTACCTCTACACCCATTATTTTTGCTTTATTCCAAGGACTACAGTAGAATTTAGCTGGTAGAATTTAGAATATTTCTTGTGTTTATATATTAGGTTTTTCCTTTTTTTGGGGGGTCTTCATGGTATTCTGGGCAGTTCCGAGCAACTGCTGACAGTTATTTTGGCTTCTGGCAGCACAGACATTGACTGTCAACGGGATGTCTCCTTTCTTTTATTCATTTCTTCTTTCCTGCTAGATGATGCTGAATGCATGTCCGTTTTTTTTTCCTCTCTAGAGGGTGGGGTGGCTAAAAGGGGTGGGATGAGCAGTGAGGCAGGACAGTAGTGGTGGGGGTGAAGGGGCAGGCAGAGGAAAAGAGCTGCAGGAGGGGTTTGTCAGGCCAGGAAGGTGTGGTGTGTTGAGCTGCAAAATGTATTTTTGTGCAGTGAGTGTATATGTGTGTGTGTTTGTCAAGGGCTATTCAGTAGGACACACTTACAACCATCAGATCAGCCTGCACTCTGGCATTCCAGTACTTCCTCGTTGTGAAAAGACAACCACATACTCTATAAATGCTGGAATGCAAGTGTGTCTGGGCATATAACAAAAAAAAATGTGTGTGCAAAAACAAAAATATCAGTCTATGTGTGTCAGAGCTTGAAACAAAATGATAAGAGCTTACGTATGAAGGGAGAGTGTCTTGTCTGCTATGCGACCTGTGTATGTGTGTATTCACATGTGTGTGGAATAATTGGGATGTTGCGTGTCAGGGGAACACCAGCATATTTTTTCTTTTCTTTTTTTTTTTAAGCAAGCCAGCCAGTCAGAGACCATAATGGGTGTTTCTGCTTGATGAAAGTCTCAAAGCAGAGGTCCGGTGTCTGTTTTGATAAAGGGAATGAGCATGCCAGTGAGTGAACCCAGCATTGATGCTCGGATAAAACACATGATCAATAAAATAAACAGCACATCACCTCTATTAGTGACACAACACCGGGATCAAGGTATGTGGAAATGGAAACAGAGAGGCAGGTAGCTCTGCAGAGGCTTCAGATTTTTTAGGCAGAATGAGATGCCATGGTGGGTATTGAAGCTGTGTGATTACTGAACATGAAGTAATGGAGTCAGGGATCATTGAGAAAAAAAAGCAGCAAATAATAAGCATGCCTTGCTGCAGCTAGTGTGAGTGAAATCAAATTTGCTGTTTACATGTACAGTCAATTTGGCTTGAAATGAAATGGATACAGAATTTGGAAGCACCATAACATAAGTGGACTCATATGACAAAGTCGTCTATATGATTAGCAAATATCAACAAACTGTAAGGCAAACAGCTTAAGCTGCATGCAGACTCTAAAAGCCCTGAGAGTGTAGTTCCACACTCATCCAAATTGATATCTGTTTGCTCGCGTTCTGTTTACAAGGTGTGTGGATTAATTTGCAACATGCCCCAACACATCCACTAAAACTACCCCACAACCCCCCAAAATCAAGACAGCTTTTTCTGAGAGCAGTAAGGATGAAATAATGACCCTGATTAGATTACTATTCTTAAGAATCCATTAGTCAAAAATGACACCCAGGAAATCACACAGTGCATTTTGGCCTAATGCAATAAGGTGCCAATTATAACACTCATGTGGAATAAGTGGGCTTCTTTTCCTGTTGGCCGAGAAGAACACAAATCATCATTACCTTGAATTTCTTAATGCAATCTGCACTGAGAGGCATTAAGAACAGACTAATAAGTTTAGCCCTTGCAAACAGGGCGCAGCAGCGTGCTCCACTTTCCCACTCTTTCCACTTCCTCTTCTCATCAACTTTTGAAACTTGGAAGTTTGTCTTTTGTTTGTTCATCTTTTAGTGTTTGTACATCAGTCAAGGCCCAGATGCCTGTCATAGCAAACATGATATTACATGGCATTTGGTTTTCTAACATCCAACCTTTAGAGCAGAAAAGAAATAAACAAAACACAACTCTGTCAGTGGGCATTTCTTCTTAAGCTACGTTCACTCTTGGCTTGGAAATGTGTGGACATTTGAGTGACCATTTTCAATAAAAGGTCAATGTAAACACACAGATATGCGCGTTTTGGACTTCCGCGTTCAAAACTCTTGCGTTTAAGTCATTTTTCTGGCTCTACATACAAAGCCCATGTCGATTGGGCATGCATTGAAAGTCAAACCAGTTGAACTTTGACCAATCAGAGACTCAGATTTGGCAGTGACTTTTGGGTAGTGTCTTTTTAAAAACATGGAAGTGCCAACCGGTTAAAATTCGATCACAAAGGAGAAATTAATTATTGCGGTTTGTGTCCAGCCAGAATTATATGACGGTAAGTGATTCATATATCAGATCACAGCTATGAAAGAAAAAGCCTGGAGCAATATTAGCAAAATTTGCACCGCTTTGACATTTCACACCAAGTCTCTTGGCTTGACATGCACTAGTAAACAGTAAAAAACAAAAGAAGAAGCCCCTCTCTGATTTTCCAGTGTGACCACCGTATGCTAAAAGCACATCCGTGAAACCTGGAATAGTGCGTTCTTGATCATGAAACACATGCCCAGTGTGTACATGGCATTCATTTTGTTTATATCACTAAACCAAATCAAGTAAATAGTCACAGTCTGGGAAGCAAGCAGTCATTCTACATTTGACTGCTTTAACCAACTGTAATTTTAAGCCATTAGCTATGGGTATGGAAAAAGCTGCAGAGCTAATAACATTGTCCGACTTTGCCACCAGTGGCCCGCTAGTGGGTTGTTAGAAGCCTGCCAACTGGGAAGGGTATTAACTGCTAAAAAGGATCCTGTTGGGCAGGAGCAACTTTGCCAAACTTCATCTCATTGGATGAAAAGACAAAAAGAAGGAAAGAGAGTTTGATGGAAGGAAGGCTAAGCCGTGGGGAATCTAAGACAATGATGAAAGCAAAGTCTTGAAAAGCCACAAAACACCACGCACACCCCTCCTTTACATCAAGGGGAAAGCAAAGAGAATTATAATAACACTGCCTTTTTATTTTTTAATTAATGAACACTGTTATTTTGGTAGGAGGCAGGGCAAGCTGTAAGGGATCTTGGATGACTGGCAAACATCAAACAAAAACGCTGTGTGTATCTGAGACACTCTGTACACATGCATCCAGAGTGTGATTGCATGAATTTGACTTGAAGTGTGTGTGCATTTGTTTCAGGCCAGACATACTCGTTGCCTTTAGTAAATAACACATGCTCATCAATGGTGTGCGGACTTTGGTATTTGTCTTTTGTGTGAGTGGAGCCTTTGCTTTTCTGCATTAACGATTGAAGTGGGGGAAATGAGGAGAAGAAAACATTATTCATACAACACATTATACAAGTTATAGAGACTTTGAGAACTTCCCCTGCTTCTACTGAAGGTGGTTTTAATAAGGTTCCATGGGAGTTGGTGCTTCAGGGTGTTGACTAACGGTGTGTGTGCATATTGGAACGGGTGTGTGTATCTCTTGTCTGAATGAATGTGCTCAACAGTGGGACGGCACGTGGTATGTATTACACATCAAAGAAAGGTCAGGCTGAAGCGTGGAGTTAGGCTAAAGGTTATGGCACAGCTCCATATAGAACAGAGAGAGGGATGAGGCTTATCAAAGCTATCATTTGGAGAGAGACTTCTAGAGGTCACCAAACCCTTGACATGACGTTCAGATCTAATGTCTTCGCCGGGGATCAATAAGACTACACAGACAAACCAGATAGGCTCTACATCAGTGTTGCCCCACAAGCCACTGAAACCGAACCCCCCCTCCCCCCTGCATCCTTCCACTCTGGTGGACGCAGATGAAAAAAAAAAAAAAAAAAAAGGGAAGGATGTGAAATAAAATGAAAAAGACAAATAATCAATTAAACAAGAGCAGAGGGATGAATAAAAGAAAGGTTTCTTTGGATGCAAACAAGCACTGGGAAAAGAGTTTTTTTTTTCTTTTTTCAAAAGTGAAAATTTGATAGTGAATATATTCAAGGCATCAGATGGAATAAAACATTAAATAATGCAGATCAGAGGTGTTGGGAGATCAATGCAGCAGATTAACATGCATCCATTTTAGGCATAAAATACATTGATTTGCCTGATTGACAGATAGAGATGAGACAATTAAGTATGTAATTAATGGATCTCTGTCTTCTTGTACTTAATGGCCTATTTGTTTCATGCAGTGCTCTCTTTTCAGGACTTTAAACTCGGAATTTCTCATAATGTAAGGTAGACTGGCTTTAGCTCTGAAAAAAAGGAGGGGGGTGGCACCATCCTTCTTCCTTGTGAATTCTATTTGCCTCTGTGTTCCAGAAAGTGACAGGACGCAGTGTGTTTTTTGCTTACTCATCAATATTTCAGAGCACTACACATGGGATGCTCCAGTGATTTTAAATATAAGGCTAGTGTACACACCTCCTCCCTCTTCCTTAGTGATATAACATCAAGAAAGGAGCAGTGAAAGTTGAAAGGCCCTTGCATCAACTTCTTTCCTGCTTATCTAATGCAATCTGTAGGAGTATAGGAAAAAAATAAACATGTGAAAGGAGTTTTTTTTAAACTGAGATTTTAGTAAGATTCCTATAAAATCATTAAAAAAATTGACATAAGTAAAGCTAACCACATTCAAAGTTACTTAAAATTGCTGTGTTTGGATGCACTCATAGAAACCAAAAGATTTATTATGTTAAACTTACAGCTCACAATATCTTTAAGATGATGGAAGCCCACCCAAGGAGAAACAAGTCACGGTAACAATTGAGAAAAAATACTGTGAGGTGGATGCATTTCCAAAAAGCACCTACAGTTCTCGTGCATACATGTCTTTGTGCTTATGGTTGTGTGCTTTGGTCTGTGTCATTCTGAAGCTTAAAGTCAATTTATCAAGAGCAAAAGAGCCCCAAAGTGTCAGAGACTAATGGACATGGTCCCATCCTCTGATTCCCCCACCCCCTTTGACCGTTCTCAGAAATTAATTAGAAATAACGAATAGACCGCCTTTTTTTTCCCTCCACTCTCATTTATTACAATGGTAATTGCTCTTCCTTCATTGTAGCTTAAGTCTTTAAATACTGTCTTACGCTAAGACATGCTCATCCTCACCATCTATAATTCATGATATACTTTGCACCAAGCAAAGCTGTTAAATATTTAGTGAATCATTGCCTTAAACTTAATCACCCTTTGATAAATGCATGTGTTTTTTCCCCCCTTGCTCTAACCATCTTGCTTTCTGCTCTCCAATCAAGAGAAAACACATTCCAACTAGTTGTATAATGTATTTTTAATTTTTCCAGCAGAAATTAACATAACACAGTTTAGCATAATGTATTAATTACAGAACATGGCTAAGTGCTACATTATGTTTCTGTGAAACAAGCTATTATCATTGTACTTCATGAAGTATTAAATCTAATCTATTTTTAAAGAATACTTAAACATTAATTTGTTAGACTTGGTGCTAACGTCTTTTCTCATCACAATCAATTCTCCCACAGCTGCTAACTATAGCACCAACTTTGCACGTTTTTTGATTACATATGGACTTCCTTTAAACATTGCAAAGTATTGTTTGTTCCATTTACACTTTTGAGAGAAGTGCAAATGGCTGATTGTCATGTACTAAAATCTTAATTATAATAGACAAGGAAAGTCATTTTAACGGCATATTTTTAATGACTTCCCTTTACGCAACACTATTTATCCTGTAGGAGGTTGCAAGCAACTGAACATAATCAAATCAAAAATATGTACTTCATAGCGATCGGCCATTGCATCACTTGTACTGCATCCCTATCGCAATCCTTTGGTCTAGTTCCTACAAGGTTGGCTGGTTTTGCTTGCGACTGTCTGACAAATTTCTTTGTCAAGCCTGATGATGTAATTGTCTCCAGCGTTTCAATGGTTTGGTATTATATTTATAGTAATATATTTGAGATTCTGTTTTTATCTATTTTTTTTTAATATGCAAAGGTTTTCTGAAGGTGCACATATCTATTTAAATACGTTTGTGGTTAATTAATGGTGCAGAAAAGAGGAGGTGGGTGGTATATAAATTTTATCTTGTATTTTAAAACCTTAACATAACAAATAACTCTACTTAAAAAAAATAAAACAAAAAAAAGGGTACATTTGAAATAATTTGCCACCTCCATATCTTGGAATTGAGTCAGAATGAAATAATGTCTCATACCTCTTGTATTTAGAATGCAGTAATAGTGGTCTTGTGTTTGAAATCCTGGGACGTGGAAACAGCAATTTTCTGGATCGAGTTTGCTCTGCCATTGCGTCTTCTAATGGTTCAGGTTAAATGGCACAACATGCCCGCGACTGTACAACAGACGTAACATTTCAATCGTGAATAATTGCAAGATCAGGACAATTCCTTTCCAATGAGACCTAAGTGATTACAATTAGTTATGAAGTTTAAACCGGCCCTAACGTGGGACAGAAAAAGCTGTAAACTTGTCAGATGTTCAGTCCACCACACAACCCTTCACACAAAAAATCTTCAAGATCTTATTGACATGACCTATATGCCTTTAAACCGAGAAAATCTTGGCACAAAGACCAACAGACACGTCGATTGTCTATGGAAACTCCAAACCAAACGTAAGTCACATGCTTCCTAAATTGAAACACAGTCTTGTATTTATTCAATTCATCCAAAAACAACATGGCATTTTTTACTCCTCTGGTGTCAAGTTTCCTTGGCAAAAATAAATTTAAACCAATAATTTAAAAAAAAATGCCTTGTGTTATTCATTAATTTGCTGTCATTATATAGCTTTTAACTTTTTTCCACCTTTATCTTTTTTTGATTACTTTTTTTTAACCACTACTATTGTTGAAATTTTATTGTACATTTTTTTTCACCCTGCTAACCACCATCACCAACAAGTTAAGACAAGTTGGAAAAATATCTTTTGGTTAATATTTGAGTGTGTTACAACAGTAGTTTCTATCCTGGGTCTCTATTGGATCAGAAACTCATTCTGTTGTGTTTTCAATGGATCATATTTGAATTTGTGAATGTCTGAGAAGCTTTCCTAACTCACATTTCCTGTTTTGACTTCCTGATTTACATTTTTACCCGCCTTTCATTGGTGGCAAGGATAATAGGCGGGTAGTACAAATAGTCTATCCCATTATCATAAAATCGCAGATGTAAATACATACACATTCTTTTAACTTTCCCTCGCTACTCTCAAAAGACAAGAGTACATCTTTAGATTCCAAACATCCAATTTGAATGCATCTTATGTTCTACTCGTTTCTCCTCACTCCGTTTGCTTCTCTTTCTCTCGAAGGCACTCCATTCTCCTGATGTTTAATTCATCATGCTTTTCCATCATCCTTCCACCTCTCTCTGCAGCTCTGTCAGGTAACAAACAATGAGTTTTTGATGTGAATAATTTAATGCATGTACTGCAAATGCCGGCACTCGGCATTACCCATAGTGCACACTCGGCTGTCATTAAGACACCTGATTTCCCCCAAGATTCCTCTCCCTGCTTTCTCAGATGAAAAGGTAACACACGTGTCAAATTCTCCCCCTTTTACATCTTGGGAGGAAGACTATATTTTTAGACAGGCTAAATGAGACAATGACAGCGGTAAGCAGCCAAAAGAGAGGGGAAAGAAAGACAAACAGACGGAAAGCAAAGGGTAGGGGGAGAATGAAAGGGAGGGGTTGGAGGGAGAGTGTAATAGTTTCCTTGTACATATTTTCCTTTTCCTTTCACTTACATCCGATTTTGCAGCATCAAACGCTAACCCCGCTTCCAAGAGTCGGCAAAAGCACTGATTCAATATTTTCGCCCCCTTGTTGCTGGGATTCTGAAACTTCTCTCCAGCTGAATGCAGACAAACGTGTCGTGGATAGTAACATACAGAACATTCTTCTATTCCTGTTTTTTTTCCTTTCTCCACAACAATGTGCTGTGTTCCTCATTTCATTTACTTACAAAGGCCTAAACATATACAAATTGGCTTTATATATGTCGTGATCACATCAAATACAAATATTGACCCATCGCCTCTTCTGTTTTAGACAATACGATTCTATTTACTGCAAGGCTCAGTTATCTAAACCATATCATCTATGCAAAAGATAGAGGGCAAGAAGGCCATGGCAATAGGGTAACAGAACCATTATATGAATCACAGCAACTGTGCCCATTCAGACTCATCTATCCTGCTCATCTCCCTCCTGAGCCATTCTGAAGGGAGACAATCAGAGCACACTGGGACTAGCGAATGAGGATCACCTCCACAGGCAGCAGGGTCTTCAGTTTCATTAAAAAGGATTAAAAAAAATAAAAAGAAGGAGAGATGGGATGACCAGAAGTGTGAGGTGGGGGGAAAGAAGAGACAGAGGGTGACAATGGCGGAGATTTAGGCAGATATTTATATAGGCAAACAACACTAGGTTTTAAAAAAATATGAAGGACAAAGATAGAACGCAAGAGAAACACTGAGGTAAGAGCAATGATGGAGTTTGATATTAAGATATGAAGCATAAAGTAAAACGAGTATAACGCTGTGTGGTCCTGTGATGTGGAAAGTGGCAAAAGAAAGGAAATAAAAAGCATTGAATGCAGTAAGGATGGGTATAGCATTAATAAGCTATTGTGGGGATAATTGAGGTGTGTGGGGGAAAGAGGGCGGTTCTCTGAAAGGCTTTTTCAAACCAACTCTCTCTTCAATCCTTGATTCACTTTCATCACCTTCAGTGTGGCCATGTTGATTGTGTGAAATCGGCAGGAGGGCCTTCAATTATTGCATCTTGTCTGTGAACTTCATGCACAGAAACACACACACACAGATGCACACACACATTGGCACACACTCATAAAGGAAAATATGCACAGAGGCAGACTTGCCAGATAGCTGGTATATACACTTGAAAAGAGCATAAGCTTTCCTTCCCTCCACTCAAACATACACACATATGCACAAACACACAGACGTAAAAAAAAAGAAAAGAAAAATCCCTTGGTTTTGTCCAAATGACTCGGGAGTAACAGAGATGGAAGAGCACATACACAATAGAGAGAAGGAAGAAGGCAGCAGATATGAAGAAGAGTGTTGATTATTCTCTTTGTCTACTTTGTCATTAGCAGATGGGAGCAAGATAATGTACTGGAGAGTTAACAGCCATCATACAAAAGAAAATGTGGGAGAATCCTTCTCATAATGGCACTAAATGAGCTGGAGATTTTGCACATGTGTGAACATGTATGTGTTCTAGTCTCTGGACATCAAAACACACATAAGAGACTTTCCCACAAATGTTCACATATAGTTGCTCCATGCAAGTGCAGAAGATGTCATATAAGATATTAGAGAAGCCAAGCCGCGAATACAGATTACCGTACTTTTACTAAAAAATAATAAGATGGGTCGCTGTCATAATGACATTAACCATCGTGTTTTCTCCCACTTTTCAAATCATGCTTGTTAATAATTTCATTTCTTATGAAACATGGACTGGATCCCTAGTACGTCCAAATACACACCCACCCCTAACACACTCAGCTTTTGCAGAATAAAGACTCATTCCTGGTACTGGATGGCACTAAACCCTGTTTAACCAAGCTTTTATTTCCCCTGTTGCTCACTGAGAACATGCAATAGCGTGCCACTAGTGTGTGTGTCCATATATGTGGAAACGGCTGCGTATACATAAAGCAGAGTGTGAATGTGAACTTTGCTGGTGTGTGTGTACTTGCACGGGCCTTGGTGTGTCCTTCTCGTTGTCTTAATTAAAAGTGAAGTTCCACTGAGCCTCAGTCACAAAGCAGCCACTGGGAATATTTCTAATTATTTCTTACCTTTCAGTCTTGTTCACTCATATATATGATTACTGACAGCGACCGGAGATTAAGTGACTGAGGGGTGTATTTGCGTGTGACTACCTCTCGTCCAAGTTGGGAGAAATAACTCCTGCTCTAAAACACAAGTGTGACTGAAAGTGTGTGTGTGCCTGCTTGTGTGTGGAGCCTTTATGTCAAACACCAAAAGAAAAGAAGTGAAGATTGAACTGGAATATGTTGCATTTTATTCTTATTTTTAGATAAAAGCATCAATCAAGAAGAGGTTATATCCAAGTACACTGCACTCTACATTCGAAATGCATCCACAAAAAAATTGCATTGTACATACAGGTCTAAAGTGTCCCGTATATTTTAAAATGCCTTTAAAGAAACTAAGTATTAGTATTTTTGCTTTGGTTGATCTACTGAGCAGCATAAGGGTAACCATAACTGTAAACTTATTCATATTGGGGATTAAAGTCAGAGGACAATAGGTGAAGATAAAAGTGATGTAACAGGGTATCAAGGTCAAGGTTTGATTGAGTTCAACAACAGAATCTCATTTGTGTGTGTGTCTCTGCATTGCATGCATAAGGAAATGATTGTTGCCAACTTGTATTTGAGAGTTTATGCACATCTGCACGAATACATTTGCATGTCTCCCTGTTAATGTGCCTCCTGAGGTCTCTAGGTCCCCAGAGTGATTAAAGAAAATAAATATGCTTGATTACAAATGTCCTACCTTGCCGTCGACTCCCCTATGTATGCCGTTTAATTGAGCATCTCAAGCAAAGTATGAGTTTCGAAATGAATAGAGAAGCAAAGATTCTCGGAGAAGAAGATGGGGGTGCAACTAATAAAAAGAGAGAAAACAAGAAACAGTTGATGTCCTTCAACTAAAATAATTGCACAACTTTGATGCTGGTTTGAAATTAAACATGGTCTTCACCTTTTAGCATAGTAATCAGATAGTTATAAAATGCTAAAAGCATCATTATCTGCATCGTCGTTGCCCATTTGATTTCTTTTCATTTTTCCAATTGAAAGAAATCTAGGCGACATCTTAGTTATTTTATTACTAATAGGTTTACCTCTCAAAAAAGGGTCATAAAACTTCCAAATCTGTTTAAATGATCATCTAAAGATCTGTGTGGATTTGAGAAAGAAACTCAACAACCTTTATAGTATTAAAAATAGAAAGCAGATTTGTTGCAATTGTAGTTGGCAATTAGAGTTTGAAATAAATAGAACAAGCAGGAAATGGTTTTAATATTAATCAGACATATTGCAATCCTTACAGATTAACATTAATAATTCTAGTTACATAAAACTGCAATTTTTCCCATATTTTGATTTTTCATGTTTGAACACTCATCACACATCCAGGTGCCTATCCATTCATCTGTTCCTCTTCGACTTCTGATCTGTCATCGGGTTACCAATGTTCTAAACTAACTTTGATTAGTTGCCCTTTTTCTGATGCAGGCCCCAAACCTAACTTCATTTTTATAAATACTTGCATTTCATGACCATAGTGGAGAGAGTGTGAACAAACAGGTATACTCAATCTTCAATTTGGCTTTTTTAAACATGGCAGGCCACTAATGATGCATGATTTGGGCTTTTGTAAAGCCTGCGGTGAGATATATATATGTATTTATATGTAAACCCTGAGTGGATATTAGCTGATGTCAAATTGATATCCTGTCCTACTGACAGAGAGTTAGTTGTAAAGTTTATATCGTAGAATTGGACTTTGTTACATTCAGTAAATTAGCTTATTTTTAATAAATATAAATAGTGGTATATATAAATAACCAATCAAATCTTTGAAATAAAGTTATTGTAAAATAAAAACAGTTTTAAAATGTGGTGCTTTCTTCTTTTACAGATTTTTTCATTTAGAAATAGCAGACTTGTAAGTTTAGATCTACTGAAAACGAGATCAGCCACCAGCAGCAGCATCATGCACCTGCTCAATTTAGACTGTACTAAATGACAGAACACAAAAATGTAATCATCTCCTCTAAATCCAATACGAATGTTTTGCTGCATAAAGCCAATTTGATATAATGGCCAAACTAATGTTTAAAACTCTTTCAACAATTTTACCACACCATTTAAGTAGTGTCAGAATATTTCATAATTCTAATCAGTATCATAGTTTATTTCAATATAAAAGCACTGCCCCATTTCCTCTACATTTTGTGATGTTGCACAGGTGTGTTAAACAGAGAATCCAACAACAACTTTGGATATCAAGGATAAACTTAATCCACTGGTCCCCTGTTGCTGTAGTTTAGCTGCTTTAGCAGCCTCAGTCCAAAAAGTTGAAAAACAGCTTAAATAGTATGGCTGTGAAGACCCTCAAAGCTGAGCTCTCCTTATCAGACTATAACCTGATCCCCTTCTCTGTGTCATTATCAGGTCTGAGTTAAGGCACTTGTTGTCAATCCCTTTTTTTGACCTTGAATGAAAACATAAAAATGTTATTATAAAGCCCAAAAATGAACTTTAAAATTCTCTGTGGTTAGTAGCACATATAATTTTGTGTTGATGCTACAAATCTAGTATTATAAACTAACTTGAATTAAAAAAAAAAAAATCAATTCTGCTTCTGTAGGGGCTACTTCAATTCAATTCAATTCAATTGTTTTTATATAGCCCAATATTACAAAAATAGTAGTCTCAATAGGCTTCATACCAAAAGTGCTACCTTTAATTTAAAATTTTCCTTATTTTTTCCTTTTAGGTATAAATTACCCACTAATATTTGAATGCCAATTTGTTTTGGCCAAACCTAATTAAGACTATTATGATAGTAGTTTATTTAGTGTCTGTTTATTCCTAAAATGGTCTGTCTGAGGTCTTTCATGTCAAATCTTGAATAAATTTAAATTAGTGCTACTAATCTAACAAAAAGAAAAAAAAAGAGGAAAAGAAAGAAGACATTTTTTTTTCTTTAAAAACTTTGAGAATATTGAAAGGTCTCCTTAGTCATTGCAACAAAAAATGAAACCAGGGCAATTTGATTTTTTTCATTTCAATGTATTCCTTAAAAAGAAGTATAAAAAAATTAATCTTATGAAGTTAAGAGAAATCATTTCAGGTCAGATTTATTTTTTGCTTTGTGTTTGTTAATGCCACCAGAACATTTTTAGCTTTAATGTTGCTGTTTCAGAAACATTCCTTGTAACATAAAACAGTGTTCACTCCGTTAGTTAACACAGAGACTTTCCAAACTCATCATGTCTGTTCATATTCACTTAACATGATGTTAAAGTATTGGTTTTAAATATAAACTTTTTTCATTAACTCTTGAAGTGAAGAAAAAATGACATGTATCAAAAAACCAAGGAGTAGGAATCCATGTTAGCAGTTCTGTTTCTACTTCACCCTAACTCTCAGTTCCACATACCCAAACACACTCACACACAGGGCATTGGCCCTTAGCTGGGTTCGGTCTAATTGGCCTATTGTCTTGAGGAGCCAGTGACAGAATAGTGGGTAGGAGGCAGACTTTCATCGGAGGTTATTGAGAGAGATAGCTAATGTCCCCATGTTTCCCTGTCCAGGCCTCAGTGTTGCGCACTAACACACACACGTACACACACACAGAGCAAACCCTCCCGTGAGGGATCATTAAGAGTCTGGTATTCTCTTTCTTTCATGAATTCTCTCTCTCCCACACACACACACACACACACTTTGAAGGCAGTCAACATCCAAACACCCACAACACACCTTTAGATAAAAGTATGACGAGGTAGATAAGAAAACGGACAGTACATAAAAACCATCTCAATAAGCTAATTTTCACTAATCAGAACAATATTATACACATAAAACACAAATACACATATGTGTTAAAGTAAAATAAACCTACTGTGCCCTAATCTATATGGGATTTTTCCATCTTGCCATAATCATTTTTTTTCAAATTGAAACAATTGTATAAAAAGTACATAACAATATAATTAACAACTAATCTCAGACTGATCGATCTGGTTAAATCCTAGGAGATTAAATAATTCATAAACTAAGCTGATTAATCATTACACCCTTAATGTCTGGATATAGTCCATCTCCTGGAATATTCAAACATGTAGTTGTAGTTAGATACTGTAAGCTAATTCTTCTCTTAGAGTTCTGGTACATTGCCTGTTCGTCCTGGGACAGGATCCCTCCTTCATATGGACATCCCACAGTTATTTCCCTTTTTTTCCCTGGAATCCTTTTTTTAAGGGGTTATCCTTACTGAGAAGGAGGGTCAAAGGCCAGGGATGCTCATTTTAGCCTAGTTTGTTTACTTTAGTTTAGTAATTACCAAATGAATTTTATGACTGATTTCATGTTCTTATAAAATTGAAGCAGGTTGAAACAACTTTTGTTGGAATATTGAGATATATAAATAACATTGAAATGAATCAATATGTTTTTGTGTACATCTCTTTGTCTGTCTGGATGGATGGACAGATGAATAGATGACTAGATGGATCAAATGATCAATAGATAGATAAATAAATAAATAGATTGGTAGATAGGCCTGACGAGACCTGAAAGAGAAAATAAACCTCCAACAACTGGTTCGTCTTACCATCAAGGTTTGGGCTCTTGGAGACATAAGGTTTTCCATAATTCAGGCTTCTCTTATCTCAGGAGAACGGACGGCCAAGCCCTTCATAAGCAACGATAACAACTTCAACATAAGTTTCACAGCATCTAGAGCAGACAATTGTTAGACTTTAGGAAACAGAGAACACTAGTGTGTCATTCAGTTAAATGTCATGCTTTGCTGAAGAAATCTTGGGCAGTACTACTTACTCATCACAAGTTGAAGTATTGTTGTAAATTATGTTTCTCTGCAGAGTGGAGTTTGTGTTGCTATTTTGTCATTAAAATAGATTTTCTGTAAGGACTCTTGTATCTATTTAGTAGAGCTGTTATATGCAAAGAGCAGCATATTTTTCAGACTTTGTAAACCCAGGACAAATGTGAGGTATCATCATATTTTTCTGCAAACTGTGACTGTAATTTGTTTGATGACATTGAATGGCTTTAGCTTTATAACCAGATGCAACTGTGTAAACCCTTTGAAACATTGACAGTTGTTTCGTTTAATCATTTTCTTGTCTGTTATGAGTAGAGAGAATAAAACTGTACTTTAGTTTTACTTGTTTGTCGATGTAACCGTTTGATCCCCACTTGCATGGAGTAGTTTAAAAAAAAAATAATGATAATTTCTAATGCTGTGTGATACTTTGAGGACAATCTTTGTGTACAAGTAGTATTTTAGGCAATAAAAAAAATAGATTATGATCTTTACCTATGGCCCTGCGATACACCAAGGAATGGACCCCCTCTCTGCCTGTCAATAGCTGAGAAGGCTTCAGCATCCCTGTGACCCTAACCAGGACTAAGCAGGTTTAGAGGAGAAATGAATGAATGAACTTTGTCTGTGTCTGACAGTCAATGCTGCCTCTCCTCTTCAGACCACTGACAGCAGCCAGAGTAGAAGGATTCAGGGCCATCTGACCATAAGGCAGCGGGGGGTCAGTTGTTATTTTACAAACCATAAAAAGCCAGCAACTCTTCTCCAAGGAATTAACAGTAGGACTGTGCTCCGGTAAGGGAGGCCTGTAGGACTCTTACTAATTTACAAGCTTTCCAGCTCCTTGGTCAACAACAACAAAAGGAAGCCGAAAAAGAAAGAGAAAAAAGAGGGGTAATTATTAATTCATTATTAGGATTAGGGCAGCATTATTTATAGGTGGAGAGAAGAAGTGGCGAACACTCTTGGCTTCTTTAGTATCCCAACTGCAGAAGAGCTGGGATGATGCGGTGAAGACCAAGCCTGGAGCAGTTATACTGTCTCTGTCCCCTGAGTGTGCATGTGTGTGTGTGTGTTGGGGGGGGGCAATACTACAGTAGTTCTATGTGACCATGAACTGTACTTGTAGTATGTTTTATACAGGTAACTAACTAGTCATGGCACTTTTGTATAAACGCAAATGTTTCCATCGTATCTTTGGACATCGTTACTATATTAGGATATTACTATGGTTTCAAAAATGTATTTCGTTACTCAATGCCCTTCCAGACAAAGAAAATAACATGAAGTGCTTGATTTTTTTTCTTTCACACTTTGTCACGGTTTAAATAAGCCTGATGCTGGTCGACCAATCAATCCTAACTATGGTTTCTTTTAAATGAAGCCACATGATGTCACATTTTACAGAAAAACCTCTTAACAACAAAAAATTCTAATAGCTCTTAATATTAGGAGGATTCTCGTATTTTTAGGCATTTGATCCATCCTGAGGTTCATGGATTTGAAAGCTTTTGTGTTATGGCTGTGAAATGATACATTTGCAGACCTGCTTAAAACTCAATTTAACTGTAGCTGCAGCATTGCCATAATGGCAACCCTCTATTTCCAGAGCTCTCCCAATCAATAACAAATTGCTGAAAGCACAAATGATTCCATTTTCTGCTAGGGGGAAACGAGAATGATGAGAAAATAGGTGAAATTGATATGTGAGGGAATATTATCAATGCTCTAAATGTCAGCAGGATGAGGTACTATGACCTTTCCAGGCTGAGGGTAAAAAAACATGAAGATAAACCCCAAAATGCACAAAGAAACAATCATTCTAATGCAACATGGAATGCCTGGTAGGATTAATTCATTTTTTGCAGTAGCTCAGTGACTGATATCAAAAGTTAATAGATGCCATGAGCAAAGTTTTTCTTCCATTTCTCCAGTATAAACTTATAAAAGAATTTTGAGTTTGCCAATTAAAATACTGTATGAAAATAAAAACAATTCACTATTGTGTTGGGCTTTCTGTTACTCTATAGGTTAGCAACTACTCTATGCTTAAAAGCAATGTTATTTTTTCCACTAACTTATTATCATGAAATCCGTATAGTTGGTGTGTTGTTGTAGGCCAAGGATAAGGAAACAAATCTCTGTTAAAAACATAGATCCCCATTTGACAGAATTATGTAGGAAAACAAAGGAAACCCTAATGTCTGTGTATTATTGGCCAAAAAAACTCTACCCTTACCCTACTGTTAAAACGCTTTAAGATACCATATTGTTCCGAAACGGTGAGCTTTTTTTTTTTTTTCTGAAGAAATGACATTTCATCTCTGCTCATCTTTGTGAATCTCATGTGATTCACTGAATGACACATTTTTAATAGTGTTGCACTGGCTACAACTGGTAATATTGCAAAACCCATAAGTTGGAAACACTTACAGAACCACTGCAATTAAAATTTGGTTCTAACATATTTTTGGGGCATTTCTTCTCATGATGGAGGATGTTTGTAAGTAATATTAAGCTTAAAATTGCTTTTTTAAGTATTTTTGTATGCAACTTATTGTGAAAAAAATGCAGGTGAAAAAAGCTTGTAGGTGTGACACAGAAGCTGCTACAGCAAGCCACAAGCTCCCTGCTCCACTCCATTCTGATGAGTCCACTTGCAGACAAACAGACTCATGTAAATCTCAGTTTTGGGGCATCTGGCTTAAAACTATGCAGCTGGATAGCTCTGATATTGCTCGCTATTCTTGTTGCACCAGTCATGTTAGTTTGGGGGTGTGAGGGGCTACTGGGAGAATGTGCAATCCGATGGGTAAAACGAATTACTCAGCGCCAATAGCCTTGCCCACAACTTAGAGGGGAATTTCTGATATTGAATCTGCTGCTCTGCAGAAACTATGTCCAAGAAAACAACACAGCTTTTTTTTTTTTTTTTTTTTATATGGCTAAAAGCGGCATAATCATAAATAAAAGACCACTGGGAACCCTTTTAAAATGGATCAAAAGATGATCAAGTAGGACTTCAAGACACACATAATCAAATGAAAACAGAAGATGTTTAATATTTCAGATCAAGAGTTGTGTGCAACCTTCATAGATAAAATCTTTATTTATGAAGTTTCAAAATAAAAATAAAAAAACACATAGGTGCTATAACCTTTACATGAACCTAGGGTATATCTGTCCTTTGACCTTTTGATTGAGTTGTTGTTGTTCAGTGGAAAAAGTCTGCTGAAGTGTGTTTGCGGCTGTGTGTATAGGCTTTTTTCTCAGTATCTCGAGTGGCCTTAGCTTTGATAGGCACACACAAATCCTGTACAAAGCTGGCTCAAGGGTCATATGTATGGTTCGTATTGCACGCCGCTGTTTGTATTTGTAAAGGCAAGTGCATACAAGGTAAGAGACTACATTCAATGGAGGGCATGTTTGTTTTGAGCAGCAAACATTACGATAAAAGACAATAGAGAGTTTATAGGCCAAGCAAAGGTTAATGTAAACTTTTATACAAGATATGTGAGTGGGTTCCTGGTGTAGTTTACATTGTTTATTAATGCTTAATTTTAAACCTGCCTAACCACATCACCACATGCTAATTGTTTTAATTGTGTTTGCTTGTTTTTCTTTGTGATGCAACTCAACTGTGGAAACGTTACCTTAAAATACTACTGCATAAAACTGACAGAAAGCTGCAAAAGTGTATATTAGGTGTTTCTATTTAAAAGACAATTCCTGGAAATGTAGCACAAGAACTTTAGGTTGCACAACAAAATTGCATAATAGCTTTAATAAATACTCAAAAGCAAAACAACATTGTTTTGTGTCATTGATAATACATTGATTCAGGGTAATTGTTGTTCCTTAAAATCAGCCTTCTTAAAGACATGTTGTTCCTTTTTTTGTCTTTAAAAGCATCTAAATAATTTTCAACAACACCCAATAAAACTCTCTGTGTAATCATTTCCATTTAGGCCATAGGGCACTTATGAAAACTAAAACCCCAAACTGTCTTTTGTTCAGTTACCAGCCTATATAGGTTACGGGTACATATAAGTCAACCAGGGTTTTGTGAAACCTCATTAGTGTAAATACTTCTAGGAGATTTGTGCTAATAACTAAAAATAAAAATGAATGCATTCTGTGGCTCCAGTGGACACTGTTCTGACCACTGCAAGGACATGCCCTGCAGTGTTTCAAAACCATCTAATTAAATCTTATAATGTGCAGACCAGAACAAAATGAGAAGAACGGTAAACTAAGCAGACCTAATATATCCCTGTTTATTTCCTCTCATACCAGCTTACAAAATCTATTGTTTTTGAAATTGCCTGTTTCGGTGTTTTTTTGTTTCCCATCAGAGAAGTCTGGTTGTATTAGGAAGACCTCACTCAACATTGTGTGTGATGACATTAGCAATGACAACAGAGAAGCCCTTAACTGACCATCTTAGACTGTTTTAGAATTTAACTTTAAGAAGTTTTGTTTGTCCTTTGAAACTGTGTACTTATAAGATGTTTTTTGTCAAACATAATTGTGCAGCAATAAGAAATACGTATACTATTGAAAGAAATGAGGATGAACAGCTGAACACTAAACCAAACAACAACAAAAACAGAAGCTTTTATATTGAATGCCATTTTCACCTATTTTCTTCGACTTCTTAATACAATGAACAAAAATCTGCCTGTACACAAAAACCTTGAAGCACTTTGACATCATTACAATAGTGACAGACATTGTCGGACTTGGTCCAGGGTCAAGCAGCTGGATTTTCTCTGTGAAGGTTTGTGTGTTCCCCAAGAAATACAATTGTTGAACAATAGCAGTTATTCAATTAGAAAATGTATTAAAGAAACACAATTGACCCTATGCATTTTCTGAAAAAGAGAGTGCCAAGTTTCTAAAATCGAGAACGTTTAGTAAAAAATAATTAAATAAAAAACATAAAAAACATAAAACATAAAAAACATACTTGCCTAAACTTCTATATAGCTTTATAAATCGGTTATAAAACAGAATCTTTTTTTGCAATTTTAACGTCTCATCACTAATTTTCTTTACCAAGCAGTTTTTTATTAGCCTTTTCTTTAGGTTTTAATTTATTCTAATATTAATGTATGATAATGTCATCCTACTCTGTTTACTCCTGCACAACGGGTGGGCACTCCACCTCTTGGAACTGAAATACCATCTCAATCAACCAAATTAAAAGTTTTTTTCTTATTTGAAATACTTGGTTTTATGATGCTGATGATTGCAATTAGACAGATTACATGTGTTTTGATGGTGATAACCTTTTTTAAACTTCCTTTTTTATTCGGTCACCCTAGGACTAAAGAACTGACTAGTCACCCTCTTGCTGAGATTTTGCACCATCTAAATGTTGTGCTAAACTGTCTGAGGGTTTCAAAAGAATTAGCTTGTTTCTCCCCCACCAAATCAATGCAGAAATGTAGTCAGACAATCTAATCACAGATCTCTGTCTTGATGTTTTTTCCGCATCACCTGGCCTGCCTGCAGCAGTCCTCGTCTTTCCTTTTGTATTCATTTCCCTTCTCTTGATATGCCTGTCCATCTTTTTCCTCCTCTATATTTCCCATGTTCTTTTTTCATTATAGGAATCGCACACAGTCTCTGCTTATGTCTGACAGTCTTATTACTCCTCCCTTTCTTTAGCATTCTTCTTTTATTTGTGGAATTTATCAGTTTTAACCTGCAAACTTTTTGTGCAACACAAACACATCCAGCCAGAAGTGCGTTTTTGTAACTTCTTTGCACATGTGTAGATGTATGAGGTGAATGCTGCGGTGTGCACTCCTGTTGGCCTGGGATGTGTGTTGACCACGGAGGTAGACTTTGGGCCTTTTGCACCGGCCCAATGCCTCTATGAAATTGCCTCTGGGTGTGAGGGTGCTCACAATGTTCTGGACCATTAGCTCAAATAAGTCATAGCCAAAACTCTTAGTATCTGTCTCAGTGGCCAAATGACAAACTGCACATCTCCTCAATTCTCACTCCTACTAAACAGGCTGCAACTGAGAGAAAATGACAGAGAGAACAATTCCCAAAATGGATTTTTTTTTTTCTAAAATAAAATGAAATAATTGGTCTGGAGAAATATTTGACTTTGCCTACACATTTCAGGTTATCACATTTTTTTTCAATAATTTTGTGATCTTGCTATTATCAAAAAAACTTCTACGTTTTTTTTTTTTAATGACTTGCAAAACTATGAAATCATTTGAAAGTAACATTTTTATAGGCATTTGTTTATTCTTCATCTTCAGGAGCATATTTACAGAAAATAGCATTTATTATCAAAATGAATTCCAACTATCTGGCAAAACACTTTAGAATGTGAGCTTTAAAAAAAAAACAACTTGCTTGAGCCACACTGTTTGGGTTGCTCATGTACTTTTTATCCCATGGCAGGCATTTCTGAGACATTTTCCCTAACTTTTCCTTTTAAATATTTCATGACACAGTTTGAGAGGCTAATGACAACTTTTCTAAGTAAGTGGAAAGAAAGTGGTGCAATGTCGTCACACTGGGATATACAAATGCATACAATTCTAACCAAACATGCTGGACCCATAAACATCTAGCAGTGTTGTGGTGTGCATGATGAAACTGGCTGAAATATGCTTCAGGTGTACTTCCGTATGTCCTCGAGAGGGGATTTAAATTCAGTTCTGAGTGGTAGGGAGAGTCAGGTGAGAGAATCCAGAAAAGAACAGAACTCACATGCAAAACTGACACGATGAGGTGAGGAATAAAAGAATGAGGCAATGAGGGATTTATGAAATAAGGTTTGTCTCTGACTGGAGGTGCCTTTCCAACATAATTTAGTTGACAGGATGGGCTGTGCGAGAGTGTACATGTCAGTGTACCTTGTAAAATATCTGGGTTTGTGTCTATGTGTTGTCCGTGCACAAAAGTAAATTAATATACTTGCAGAGCTCAGTTTATGCCATGCCTGTTGCCCCAAATGTACTTCTATGATTAAAGGATAAAAAGTAAATTTAACAACAAGGAAAGAAAGAAAAGGCAATTTTAAGATATGAAAAGAAGGGAAACATTAGAATAGACTATGACTGTTTACTGTCTTGCTAGAGTGTGTATTTTTGTGCTCAATACCTTTTTGTGTAATAATAAACAGAATTCCCTATTGTTAATGTATCTTGTTGATTATTTTACAAAATATGCAATGACTTTGTCATCACACTGAATAAAAACCTTTCAATGGAAAGATGAAAATCTACAGTAAGAACAATGGTCTCTTATATAACACAATTCACCTTTCGTGATCTCGCTGTTTTGCACATTTATAGGGCAGTTTTGCATGTTTTTGTTTTTTTTTATACAGTGCACTATATTCAGCATCCTGATTGGCTGATGATCCTGTCAATCAATTTCCTCCGTACAATGTCTCTTAGTTAGCCAGAGTTATATCTGTCTTCAATCGTGAGGAGACCTTCATTTTCATTCTATAATATTGGTCTTATTTTTCTGTTGCAAAGTAGCAAATTTTAAAAAATATGTTTTATTTATTTTTTAGTTCTTTGTTGTCATTTTATAATACATAAATCATATATTGAACCAAGAGGTAAACTATGTCCATATGGTAATATATTACCTTTGGCAGAGTAAAGAACAATGTTTTATGAAAAATAAGTTATTTTCACAAGCTCATTTTTCTACCCGAAAGTAAGATGACTTGATCTTTTTTTGGTCCATTTCATGACGTCAACCTAGAGCTTGAAGGGGCTGGTGCTCAGAATGAAGGTTTTTTAAAGGAATACTGAGAAATGCTTTAATGGAGCAAAACAACGCTTTGTTTTTCATCCCAAAATAACAATTTAATTCACTTAAAAGTTCAAAAAAGTTAATTTTGCATAATATATAGGCCCTTTAGAAAATATCTGAATGTGAAGGGTCTTGTTTTACTTTACAAAGTAAAAAGGTGATTTGAATTGGAAGTTGGGTTCTCTATGTTTTCAGAGACCATGTACACACTTTAATGGATTGGAAAATAATACAAAAACAAAAAATCAGCCTAAAAAGTAAATAAACGTTGAAAGAAAAGTTTTTGTTTGTCTTCTCAATCCCTCACCTCAATTCTGCATGCAATCATTTATGCTACGAGAATTTCTCAAGTAACACCTCTCGACAGCTGAATTTGAATCCCCTCTTGGGGTCATCTCAAAGTACAAATTTCACAACTACGAAACAGGATACAGTACACCTGAAGACTGTTACAACCAATTTCATCATATCATACCGTAGAATCACTTGATGTTTGTGGGTTTTGAATGTTTGATTTGGTATAAATCCCACAGTGGACAGCAATGCAACTCTATCTGTAAGGATATGTTGTCATTAGTTTGAATTGTGAAACTAAAGTTGGTCATGTTCATTCTTATATTATGCAAATAAAAATGACATTTTCTTTTTTGTTTTACATAAAAACTTAAAACACAACTATCCTAGTGTGAGCATCGTTCAGAAAACAAAAGCACTTGTGCCCATTAAAGAGAGCAACTTCAACTATGTTCTACAAATATCTAAATGACCAGTGCTCTAGAACATTGTTGAAAAAAGAAGGGGTAAACCCGTTTTTAGTGCATAAATAGTGGGTATACAGAAGGATTTGCAAAGTACCTCAGTGTGCAAGGTCAAACAGTACATAATATTAAGCACTGATGTGGTGAAACTCTGACAAAGTAGGACAGGTTTATTGGGAGGATTAAGTCAAAAGCTGCTCTGTTGCTTAGTTGCATCGGTCATGGATAGTCAGTGAAGTGATTGTAACTAACCCAGGGGTGGGCAAACTTTTTGACTCGTGGGCCAAAAAGAGTTCTATATTTTGACAGAAGAATATATACAAAATGAATATGAATATTTTAAAACAAAATATTTGGGATGTTCTTTTTTTAATCAAAGTTTGTGGCTTTTTTTCTTATTAAAGTGCCAAAGGGTTGATGTCCCACAGTGAAAAACACACATTTTAGAGAAATGTTGCATTCGTTTGGTGTTGGAATGATTGTAAATTGCCTGTGCGACTTGTGAAACACACAAGAACGTCAGTAAAGCAACATCACATGGATGCAGAATATTTTCCTGTTCCTAAAAGGTCAATTTATTTGTAGTGCATCAGAATTACAGGGAAAATAAAACAATAACAAGGAATATCAATTTAATTTATTCCAGTTTGGCGGGCCACATTAAATACTTTAACAGGCTGCATACGGCCCCCGGGCCATAGTTTGCCCACCTCTGATCTAACCCATATGTTAAGACCACTGAAAAACATAGTTCCCATTCAAATTCCATTAAAAAAGGGTAAACTGTTGGCTGGTGTGTAAACTGAAAATCATATAAAATACTCACCATAAATTCAAATTGATTGCTCATATATGTATTCTGCAGTGGCAATAAAGGATGCAGAGATGATGAGACTAAAACACATGGACTGGATATGCCATCAACAGAGTTCCACATTTAGATTCTTTTAATGCCAACCCTGGACTTGGAGGGAATTGAAGTGCTAAAGCACTGACACAGGAGGCAATCACATTAAGCCACAGTTTGAACAGTTAAGACCTTTAACCGGAAAAACAGCTTTAAGTTGGAAAAAGGACTGAGTCAAACCCGAGATTCAACACCTCATTTGTCTTCGTCCCTCTTCCAATGGAACAATGGCTTTTGTTTAACCCTGTTTGATTTCCCTCTTAGCGCTGATCCCCTGACGAAGAGGCTATTATTGAGCCTCTCAGAAAGGCATGTTTCAGTAACGAGCGATCACTAACAAAGGCTTTGATGTAGGATTAATTACACTCCAAATTGAATGTCTAATTACCTTTATTCCCTGCCGATGAAATATGCTCTGACTGCCACTTCAATGCCATCTGCTGCAATTAGTAAAAGAGAGACGGGGAGGAGATGGGGAGGAGGCCAGGGCGAGAGATGGATTGTTAGGTGTAATAGATAAGACATGTTTTTGTTAACTAGACTTCAAGCCTTTGTTCCATTTACAAAGCATTGCTTTTGAATCTCAGATATGCATCATTCTCACCTTGTTCCCACTTTTTCCTCACCTATCTACCCTCCTGTTCACTCTTGTAGCCATCTCTCCCACCTCTGACAGATAAAGAGAGGTTATCAATTTCCCCTTGCTAATTGTTTCCGCTGATGAGTTCAGGCAAACACATTAGCTAATTACATTTGTGCTGCTCAGACACTGCTTGATTGATAAAGTGCATATGATGCTGAATCATTAAAAAGTTTGTGGGTCATTTATCTACCTGACAGTGCAAATAAACATAGAGATATACACAGAGTGAGGCAAAAATGACAGTGTGATTAATGCTAGGAACAATTTCTAATCTTGTTAAAATTTATTTAAAAAAACTAACTGTTTATATTCTGTCCTGTTTAATTACTACCAGAAATTTAAAAATAGTAACAGATGCTTCATTTAATGATTGTTGCTATTAAGTCCAATTGTCAAGTTTCTGTTATACTGGGCAAAAAATAATAAATTTGTTGACATGACAGGGCTTATGTCTATATGGCACACCGAACTATAAGGCGCATTATGTAAGAAAAAAAATAAAATAAGAGTCCGCCAGTCAGACTTTATTAACTGGCAAGTCTTCAGTAAGTCTTCACAGTAATTCTAGAACTTGTCAGTAACGCACTACACGTAAGCCACATTGGAAGCATTAACATATTCACAATACCCCTAACATCCAACCTTGTTTGCAAAATAACAAAGCAGTTTGATTCAGCTGAAACAAAGGTTACTGTGACTACGCCAACTCCCAAGTTAATAGGAACAAGTGACAAATAAACTGAACAACACCGCTACACGTTAGCTGCATTTATGTACAGTAACATCCAACCAAACATTTCGACAGAGCACCGTGTACCTCTCAAAATCCCTTTGACATCAGTAAACACAATCAGAGTTGATCCATATAAGGCATTCCAGATTTTAAAGCGCACTGACATTTTTTGGAAAAAAACAAAGGCTTTTTAAGCGCTCCTCATAGTATGAAAAATATGGTAGTTTAAACAGTCAAGTATAGGGAAATATAAAGTGTGTAAAATCTGAATAGACTGTAAAAAGGAAAGGTCAATAACATTTCCCATTTTAATAAATTTAAATAATTTAAGTTTTCAAAAAAAAAGTTTGATTCAAGTGGATTTATTTCAAGGGTTAAAATTCAATGTGAAGATATTTATTTTCCCCTTAAGTTGTTTTCTAGTGTTTGAATATTGTTTTTTTTGTTTGTTTTTTTGTTTATATGGGCACTTAAATTTAAAGAAAAAAAAAAAACTACACACCTTTCAGATGTAAAAGACATCAACATTACCCAGAAGAGACACAATATTTAGATGATATGGCCATGTTCATTTAATCATGTAATCTTTTATTGAAAAAAAAATCATTATCAAAGATATGCGACTCCATAATAGCAAAGCGGTAGCTTGTGTAGAGGGCCAAAAAGATGAGACTCAATGCTATTATGTTGCATAATGGAATTACGGTCTTGATTTTGAATTAGCATGCCAGTGAAAGGAAGTGTGGCAGGTGTGCTTTGTAGCAGCACACTGCTTCTGTCTGATAAGACAATGACACAATATGACGAGAACCAACGCTGGTTGGCAGCAATTGTACTCATAGAAAAGATGACATAGTTGTCAATACCCAATGCTCTTTGTGTGTGTGCGTACACACACATGTAAGAGTAAATGTGTGTGTGTTAGAAGGACTCCCTAAGGATCAAATGGCTTTAAGCAACACAAGCGGCTGATCAATACATCAATATTCAGCTTAGGAGGTCTCACAATGCTGCGTACGTTTTATGCACACACTCACAAACCCTCAAGCATCGCACATTAAGGCACCGAGATACACATAAACACGCACACGTCAGGGTCTGCTGTATGTGACCCTTAGCTAATCAATTTTCTCGGCACATGAAAGGGACGCCACGCGCCGCCATCATTGCAACTGCATCATTAGAGAGTGACACACAATCAAACACACACGCACAAATGAAAACGCACAATTATGGGCATTTTGAAAGATTATAGTCAATAAAGATGGATTTCATTAATATAATATTCATCCAGCGGTACAGACAAAGATACGCTTTCATGTGCACACAAATCTGTGTTCTCTGACTTTGCCACTGCCGCTAAAGGATCCTGGATGTATGTCACCTTATGGCAGTGTGCCTATTGTGGCTATTGTTATTCTAATGAGAGACTGAAACAACAGTATGGAGACCAGAATAGATAAAGCTTGTGTTCTGTGATTATCCGACAGTCCACGCTCTACACAGAGTGATTAGTCACAGTTTGGGCCTGGTAAGTCAGATAGGGCACCATGTGCTCGTGTTCCGTCGTGTATAATCCATGAGGTTGTGGTTACACAAAGGGGGTTAGTGATGGAGGGGGGGGGGGGGGGGGGTGGAGTGCTGTCTGCATGTCAACTGCTGTAATGAGTGAGAAATTGTTTTCAGCTGAAATTAAGTTTACTTTGATGTTGCCAATTTTGCCCTTAATTGCCTAGTCGTGCTATGAGGTGAATGCACGACTTACCTCTGCTGCATACCCCGTCCTTTCTCTGTTGCCAACACATAAACATGCACACACAGCCGACACTGAATACCCTCCCGTTCACAAGCCCATCCAGTGAAGAAAACATAATTTAACTGCATATCTGGCAAACATGATTCAATTACACAGAGACATTTAAACCAATCACTCCCATGGTTTTTGTTCATATCAGTGACATCATTCTGACCATTTGTGGCACCACTTAAGCAGTAATGAGCTAAATGAAAACGGAAATGTGGCACTAAGAACATTACAGCAGGCTATGGAGGGTTAATGAGTTAAAAGGGAGGTTCTGTTTTTATTGTTAGAATTAATCAACTCTTGCATGTCTGGCAAACAGATCAAAGCTGCTTCAGCTGTTTGTGAAAATCAAGCTCTTTTGAAAGCTTACATGTAAAAGTGATTTTGATGGTTGAATCTTCTTTTGTTAGAACAAGAACAGAAAATAAGGGCTTTATGATAAAACTAAGCGCATTGAGAATGCATATGGGGGGGGGGGGGGGGGGGGGATGTAAAAACCTACAGAAAGTAAGTTTAAGTATATTTCTCCATTTTTTTAAAATATTTTTAACCTGGGCAAAAACTTCTGTGAGCAACATGATGCTTTGTGTTGGATGCCTTTTTCTTATTCGGCACACAGAAAGATGCTTTCTTTATTCCAACTATGTGTTTGTGCAAAAGGTATCTGGAATGCCATATAAATACTTTTTTGTTATTATTCTTTAAGATGGTGGTACATCAGTAAAAACATGTTATACCATCAAAAGAAGATAATTATGTGTCTAACCCATCTCCAAATGTTTCCAGGTCTTTTCACCCATGCCGTGACATTGTTTTGCGATGTTTCTATGTGCCCTGCTTCAACTGTGAGAATTGTCCAGTGTGTAAGAATAGGGCACCACTACAGTGGTTAAGAAATGGCAGAAATACTGAACTGATTTGAATAGGGCAAATTAAGTTAGACAAACACAGACAGGTTTGTCTATATTTTGCCACCAGCAATCAAATCATTGGCTTAAAGAAAGACAAATTCGTTATAATTGCAACATGCACTCTATAATCTTTTGCTGGATGGAATATGATGCTGAGGTGGCATCTCACTCCCTGTAATCACGAGGCTTGTCAAACCTAAATTGACATAAAATCCTGTGACAATTGATAATCCCACAGTCTGAAAATGATCTCAATCATATACCAACTACATAAATTAGAATTGAAATGGATGAGGGTGGTTATTTCCGGGTATTTGTTTGCCGGTGGCTGTGGGGTGTGGGGTGCTGGGCCTCCTGCCTTTGCTGGAGCATTCAATGTGATCAAGGTAAACTCACACATTCGTTGAACCCACCTGCTTATTCACTTTTGCACAAAATGGGCGTGCGTACTGTTTTTACACCCCTCTCCAAGAATATTGGTTATGAAAATCTTGTGTGTACCTTTCTGTGTGCATAAGTCAACGTGAGATAAGTCTTGTGAGATAAATCTTCCATCATTAATGTATGAATATACTTAAAAAATAGCTGTGTCCAGACTATTTGTTGGTGTGTGTATGTGAAAGAGAACTAAGTCATGCAATTTACTTATGACAATCTTATGTTATGACTCTGAATTATCGACTGCCCCCCCTCTATCTCCCCCATCTTAACCCCTTGTTCCCCATCTCTAACATCCCACTCTCTCTCTCTCTCTCTCTCTCTTGCATATAAATATAATTATTATAAATAAAGCTTAGCCTCAAATACAAACAGGCTTTATACAAATATACACCGTACGTCCATAAACCCCTGTTGTACTGTAACAGTAAAAACTGTACAACATAAGAGGCCTTCAGCTCTGATCTGCTTGCTCGGCTGTTGGACAGGACAAGTTTAGAAAAAAGAAATGAAATGGATGGAATCTTGAACAAATGGTAAATGGTGTATACTTACTGTGTATAGTGTTTTACTACCTTCTTAGAAGGCCCAAAGTGTTTAAAGTCACAGTCACGCACACACACATTAACACACTGATGACAGCTCAGGTGCCGAAGACTAGTGCCAACCTATAACCACCGGTCGGAGGCAATGTGGGGTTCAGTGTCTTACCTAAGGACACCTTGAAACATGGACGGGCAGGGCGGGAATCAAACCTGCAATCTTCTGAACAGAGGTCAACCGCTCTATACTTCTGCATCATGGCCACTCCAAAACCAACACTATATGACGCAAGATGCAATTTATATTGAGTTTTGAGTAAACAGAAACAACGCCGGGGGTTAAAAAATTGTCAAACAACACAGACTATAGGCTATATTCACATAAAAAAAGGTTAGATGTGTTGAACAGAGACAACCCTCCTTTACACATCAACCTTTACAGTAAAGAACTTACGAGTTTGCTAAAAAAAAAAACATAATTAATACTGGCCTTTTTTAAATCACCCAAGAGAGGGCAAAATATTACTCTTCCAGATGTGGCATAAAATAATCTTTTTTCAGCACTTAATTTATAAATAATAAGTGGGCCTTCCTTTTTATCGGAATTCAGGAAAATGCAAACACAAACAAAAAGAAAGATATTCTAAAGTACTTTACATCTTTTGAAACTGCAGGAAAATACTTCTCTGTGCACATTTCGTTTCTGCTGTGTCCAATTTTTGTGTCGACAAAACCTCTAACCTTAGTACGATTCAAAAAGGAAAAAAAAACAGACAAAGCACATGAAACACAACTCTTAGCCTTTAAATTGGTTTATGTAAGCTATATGTTCACAGAGACATTGTGAGTATCGATGCTTTCTTCTCAATATTTTGTGGACAAAACTCAAAGGCACTGAAACATCAATGCTTTTCAGTTTCAGTACATCACATGTCCAATCACATGTCTCCTTTCACTTTAAAGTTCTATCAAAAAATTTCCTTTGATACACCTTGATGTATGGGTCAGCATGTACTCAGGTGGAAAAGAAAAGTCTATGCTCTTCAAACTTCACACTTCTCAGCTTAGACTGATTCTCCATTCATCCGCATTTGCTTGGAATTTTGTGAAACGGCTGGATTTGATATAGGTTTCTTTTTAAATCCTTCATAGCACAGGTTTTCAATCAGAGAAATGGTTTAGGTTGACTGCTTCATAAGTTGGCCTTGAAGTACAAATCACAGCAACAAATGAGTCAACGCAAAAATATATTAAAGATCACAACGGCAATTTGAAAAACAAAGCATGTAAAAAAAAGAGAAAAAAAACATTAAAAAAGAAAAATTCCTAAAATAAATTAAATTTAATAAAAATGAAAGGATTCAGAAAACAACATTCATTTCCAGAAATCCAAATGAAATGTTGAGTAATCCAAACACAATAAGAAATCGGAAAAGGTAGGTACCATTGTTAAAAAGATGATGACGTTTGTCCATCAGTTCAAAAGTTATTTGGCATGAACCAATACTGGATATGCTCCAAATTAATAATAAACTTTTTATAAGCATCCAGACATTGAAGACGGATTTGAAAATAAATCAAATATCATCATCCAGTCAGTGGTGTCCCATAGTATCTACCTTTTCTGGTTTATTTTTTGCGTTTCATTTTTTTAACATTTCTTTTTAGTTTCTAGAAATTTCTGGGTTTTTTTTCTAGAAGTTTGATTTTCATTTGTTACATTTTATTGGAATTGAGTTTTGGTTTCTGGAAATTTCCCCTCCCTCTCTGGTGTCTCTCTCCCCCTAAATTTAGCCTTCCAAATAGAGAGATGTGGGAAAATAGTGTCTTCAAATTCTGATGTTTTGCACTTTAGGGCTTCTGTTGGATTATCATATCATATTTATGGAAAATGTGACTTAATGTATAACCAAATGAAAATTCGTTTAGATGAACAGAAAAGAGAGAAGAAGAGGAATGAAAAAAACATGGAATAGAGGAGTCAGTACAATAAATATTAGTCCTCACAATTTGAAAAATATTTTGAAAAAAGGCATGCCTCACTTTTATTGGCATGTTAAAGCGTTGCAGCATTTTGTGTCCTTGAAAGTCCATTGACGTCATGCACTTAAATTCTACTCTTTTTGGTTTCTGCACTAAACTATAGTTATATTCATAAAAACAAACAAAAAAAGAACTAAATTCTGAAAGCAAACTTGTTGATCCTCATTTATATCCAGCATTGGAACAACCATGTCAAACATTTGATCACTTTTCTTTTACTCTTCTGAAAATCACATATGATCTGGCCAAGAAAATATGGATTGTATTATCCATAATATGTCCCCTTTCATGTATTAATCAAGTCTATTGACCTCACTTTCTTTCTGCATGCCTCTCCGGTTGTTTGTTTGCTATTACAGCCGAGTGTGTTGCTTGTTCAATAGCTTACCTCTATCTACATTTAAACAATGAAACTATCAGCTAGGTAACAAGAGTGGGGACAGCAGCTCAATACGGCTATGAGAGGTCTCCAATAATCAGCTGGGTTGGAAGCAGGAGGGACGTGGGCAAATACAAGCATGTGATATTGACAGCTGCTGGTTGTTTTCAATCAGGTTCCATGCACTGACAGGGAAATCGGCTGCACTCTGCATGGACTCTGAGTGATCACTGATGTCTTCATCAGCTGAAAAAAAGAGACGTCAGACGTGTGCGTGTGGGTGGATTCTGTAAACAGGCAATAAATCTTTTTTTAAAGCTGGCACTTATTTAAAGAAATTTGGAACATTTCTTTCTTAAGCCTGTCAAGAAGAGTGGCACCTCTTGGAGTGGGAAGAATGACCGATGAGTTTGCAGAAGAGAAAAATGCAAACAAAAGTGCACTGCAAAGTCTTTTGTCAATTCAATTAGTTTGAAATATGAAAACCAATAATGTCTAATAGAGTTTTCAAACACAAATTTATTGCAATGAGTTTCACAAAGTCATTTGTTGTAGCAGTCTTTTAAAGTATTTTCCTTTGTGCAAAAAACTTTAGTTTACAGACATAATAACTTGATTTATCTGAAATTTTGCCATACACACTCGTTTGTAATAAAATACAAACTACAGCTCAAACACAGTAGATCAGCAGGAAGATAACCTGATTTCAAGTATGTATTAAATGAAATGTGGAAGTTAAATTAAATGGAAACTGAAATTAATAAATCAGAAAGCAATACATAAATCCAATTTTTTTTTGAAAAAAAAGATAAAAACAGGAGAAACATGACTAAGATGTGAAAAAGGTTTTCCTGTCCCACGATGTTTTCTTTTGTTCTACAGAGCTGTTTAAATTGAACAGTACTTTACTTTGAAAGAAACGTCAGTGAAAGAGAAAAACACTGCACTTGAAACTGAATATACACTCTTTTATTTTGAAAATAAAACTTTTTTTTTAATAAAAAGGCAGATTTTTGCTTTTGCATGATGTCATCTACAACTTGAATTAGTAAAATCTGCACTCAAAAATCAGTAATTGAATTAGCAAACAAAACTGGAGTGTGTGCCTTCTACTAATTTTCATTAAGATTGTTTGTGTTCCCTTTGTGTCATGTTTCAAACCAAATGTCCTGCTGCAGTGTTGTCTTAAAGTCCCACTCCAATAATCTTTTGATCTATTTTAAAAGGGTCACCTGTGTTTTCTTTAATAATAATTTTGCTTTTTTTTTAAGCCAACATTTTTTTAAACCCCTTTTCTTATAGCACATCATTTTGGCAGTAGTTTGCCTCTGAGTTGTGGGTGGGACATTTGACACAGAGCAACCCCGCCCCCCTCCGTGTTGCAAAGCAGAGCAGTGCAGGGAGCTTGTTGCCCATCCAGCGTATTTTTTTTAATGTCACTAATAAGCATCTTTATTTTATTTTTATTTTTTTATTATTGTTTTTAAATAGCATTGTAACCTGCTCCTGATTCTCAATAATATGGATTGAAAAATGATCAGAAGTGCACTTTTTGGCTTAATTTTCTATAATGAGAAATATGCAACAAAAAAATGTTAAAAACCCTCAAAAACACCAGTTTTATTGGAGTAGGTCTTTGGGGAAAAAAAGCAATGTACAACTGAATCATTTTGTTTTAACTGTAAAGGACTGCTGATACCTCCCTTTTCTCTAATATATATCTTAAGATACTTTTTAGAGTTGATAAAAAATATCAATGCTGTTTTTATAGCATTATTTTTTTCAAATAATGTTTTACCCTGTTAGTTTTACAATTAAAAAAAAGGTACAGGTTAAGTCTGTCAGCCACTGACTGCAAACTAGAGTGAGCTGCCTTTCAAACTCAAGTGATGAGATCGGTTGAAATCTGACTGCCACACACAAGCATTCATGTACACAAACACAGACACGCATACACCTACAGACACACTTCAAACCCCAGTGGGTTTGAAACTGCTGCCAACACATCATTTACATAATCAGTTCTTGTTAGAAGCTGGGCTCCCTTGTTTGAGTAAAATATGCTTAACCTCTTCACACGCAGACGCTCACACACACGCGCCTGCACACACCACAATCCATGAGCACACACAAAAAGCAAATCCACATAACACTGTGCTTGGGTAGTGCTAAGGTCACAAGTAAATTGACTGGAGGCAGAAGGCCTCACAGCTCCAAGTTTATAGAGACAAATTAATTAGTAAACCATGCAGCACTGGGAAGTCAACAGATTAGAAATGCAGCTCATATTTATACCAATAGGATGTGAAAATGACTTAATATTATATTACTGCTACCCATTTTTCTGCCTTGGAGCAGGGGTCAATGATGGGGAAAGGGGTGCAGTCTGAAGGTGAAGATGCTAAAGAAAAATGTTGACAGTGTATTTCAACCAAATTTACCTACATTTTTGTTTATCATTTATTTATTTTTACCTTATTGTCAAGCAAGTTCAATTTTTTTTATCTATATCCTAAAAACAACAGATTTATTACATTTAACTTTAGATATTTTTACATCTAATTTTAAATTAGAATGTAATTAAAAATAATGAAAAAAGTCATTTAACTCTGGGGTCAACATTTTAACACCCTTCACCAATTAAATATTTATTTACCCCGAGTTTTATATCACTTTAAAACTGGTTGACACCAGCAGTCAACTTCTAAACGTCTAATAAGTATAATCCTGTGCAGAATTGTCAGTGGCAAAGAAACTCCCACTACAGCGAGTCAGCTTGAGCAACACCATTCATGCAATGATGGGAGAACAGTTGGCAGCTTGGGGGCCTCAGGCCAACCTCTACCATATGGCAGACGCTGTAGTGCCGCTGTGTCATACCCTGGCAAGTTTTAACGACCAATTAGGCTCATTAGGCCTTGATTAGAGATGGTGAAGCCTAGGGGACAGGGGAGGGGGAAGCAGGGGTGTAATGATGATGACTTATCAAAAGAATTGTCAGGAGAATGAATCAGTACTGATGTTCTTTCCTGCATGACAGATCGCAGGTTCCTGTCTTTAGGTCGGCTGGTGGTTAAAGCTCAAAGTAAATGTCCTAATCGTAGATTGACTATGTTTATTGCATGAGTTGCAGACAGAAGATACAGAAAACAGAAGTTTTTTTTTATCTTTCTTCAGTCTGTTCGGTCCATCTGTTCATTATGTGTAACTAATACTAGTGCCTTTAGTAAAGGTCATGTCATACAGCCACTATGTACATTTTGCGCATTTTTCACATGGGAAATGTAGGTCAGTCGTGATACATGAGTGATATATGTAATTCATAAGTGTTTCGTGCGTTCTTCATTCATCGGTGCGCGCAGATGCTGCTTTACATAAACTAGGGTTTGAGCTGCACAGAATTTTTGGTCGGTTGAAAATGTACGCTTATTTTAAGTACCGGTAGTTTCTATGCAATTGTTACCTAAATCTTACGCAATAATGCGTGATTTTTGCAAGATGAATATGCAAATTTGTAGCTTTCCAAGACTGTTCAAAGTATGTCCACGTACGTGTTTAACATATGTAAAACGGATGTACAACTTTTGTATTGGGTATCACACACGGTTCATGTTCTATGTTGATTTACGTTTCATTCATACTTATTCCGTGGTTTTAACATGGTTCATTTGTGATAGATCCGTTAAAATTTCACGTAAAGACCACAACTTTTCTCAGTTTTTCTATGTATATTAATGTATGACCAATTTTTATGCATGATAAATGCGCAAAATGAACAAAGTGGCTGTGTGACACGCCCTTTAAGTGTTATAGCTTTTCTGAAATTTTGTGGGGGGGAAAAGTGCTGTGATATGACCTGTTTAGATGATTATTTAAGCCCTTCAAACCATATTTTATATTAAGTTTTAAGACTGAAAGTAAATACTGGTCTTATGGGTGGGAGTTGTGCACCCTGCTGACATGCCATCAGTATTTGCCTCAATTTTCTCTGGTGTTTCATGTTTATTAGTCAAAATTAGTACCTCTAAACTTAATGCAACTTTTTTTTTTTCCTTTTTTTAATAGCCACTTTTAAACATAACAGAAAAACCATATTTGCTCAGCAGTCTCATCTGGATTTACTCTGATTGCCTCAGTGGGGTGGCAACATATCCATATTATTAAGATTCACTCAGGTTTGTCAAGTAATAATGGTAACTAAGGACATAATGCTGGTGTGCCTTAAAAACCAGTTTATGTGTTAGAAAAAAGTACAGGGAAAAGGAAGGCTGTTATTTCTATTATATAAACCTTCAAAGGTGAAATGTTCATTTCAAGTATTAAAAACTAGTTCAAGAATAGGTGGTAAAATAGAAAAATGTCATAGAATAAGACATGAAGGCGGTAAAGACATGCAAAAAGGTATAAGTAATGACTCACCGGGTGAGTAACTGGTAAAGACAGAGGAAAAAACAAAATAGAGAAAAACAACCATATTAAAAACAGGTTTTTATTCCCAAATTTCATCTTTTGACACAAAATCTGAGTATTTTTTTAATCCCTGTTTATCTTTTTGTTTTATTTTACATCACCGGCTTAACCTAGCAAAAACACATGTTCATGCACGTTGTAAAAAAAAAAAAGGCAGAAGTCATGACAACTGCCAATCACAATCATCTCTGCACATTTAGCGGCAGTGAGTGTTGTTTTGTGAGAGAGAGTACACTGCACAGGATTACAGCACTAATGATAATTCTACATATGGTGGCTGCAAAACCTGCTTAAGCACTGGGATACTGAATCCAATCTATCGATGATAATCCTTTTGCCATATGAAGAATTAATGTCAAATGTAATGCAGTTGTCGAAATGAGATGACATGTTTGTGACGGTATAGTAAAAGGAGATGAGATGTTTACCAATAACTACGGGTTTTTTTTAGTGATTGACCAACAAATTTAGCAATTAATACATTTATCAAATTGGTTTTGGAGGTATTCAATAAAAAATGACAACACTTTTAAGTTTCTGTCCTCCAGCTGCCAAAATTGTTGTTCTTTTTTTCTGGATAAAAGCAGCATTTTTGTGCTCTCTTCTTTATTGTGTGAAGTCACCCTGCACTAATCCTACTATGTTGTTATTAAGCTCAAGGCTCTGGAAATGGACAGCATGTAAGATATGCAGAGTGCTCATAAACCAGATTAGCACTGACACACCCTTACAAACATTGTCCATACATTCATAGTCTATTTATATATATGCTTCACTGAATGTGCTATTCAGCCGTTTACTGTCTTTGTGTAAATATGAAGGGAAAAAAGAACAAATTAGATGAAGTCACAGCTACATATGAAAAGGTTTGGGAAAAAAGATGCGTAAAAGCATTTCTAGGAGATGCTCAAAGTGCATGCTGGGAAAAATAAAGAAAAATACACGCTAGAAATGGGGGATACTGTTAATAACAGCATCACACAATGATAAAGCACACAATGATAAAGCTGATGCAGTGCAGCGGGGCACCGTTAAAATTCAGGTAGAGAAAAAGAGAATGGCAAATAATGGAATCGTAAGGAGCTTAGTCTCTGACAGAAAAGAAAAAAAAAGAGGCAGAGAAAGATTGCAGAAAGAGAGGGAGAGAGCACCAGATCCAGTGTTTGACATTTCACCTTGCTCAGTTGATAAGGGGTGTCACCCTCTGGTCCTCGGGGCTTTGACTGCTTTCTACACTCATCACCCCTCCCCAGGAAAGGAAACTATTGATCAACCAGACAGCACTACCTTCACTTGTTTGTGTGTGTGCGAGAGACAGACTGTGCACATTGGTGTCAGCTTTGCTGACAAGTGGGTAACAATGTGTGCATTTGGTCTGTGTGTGAGTATGGACGAACAGTTAAAAGTCCCACTCCGATCATCTGTTGATCTATTGTAAAACATTCTAAGTGGTCTTTTAATTATTATTATTATGTTGTTTTTAGGCTAAATAAAAATGTCCTGTTGTTATCTAGAATATAGTTTCTGCTGAGCATCAGTAGGTCATTAGAAATTCCCCTCTGAGTTGTGGGCGGGACTGTTGGAGCAAAGTTCCAGTCAGGCCTTTGTTTACTCTCTCCCACTGACTTACAGCTCCTCACAACCCTAACCTAACAGTACTGGTGCAACAAAAATGGCAAGCAATATTGGAGCTCTCCAGGCGTACAGTTTGGCGCCAGATGTCAGTTTGGATGTATATGGATCTAACCGTCTACAAGTGGATGCATCAAAATAGAGCGGAGCAGGGAGCAGATTGTAGCACAGCAATAAGCCTTTTTCAACAGCCTTTTTTCATCTGCTCCTGATGTGCTATCACTTGAAAAAAGAAATACTCGGAAATGCAATTTTAATCTTAATTAATTAATTCTTCATATATGTCCTCCATCATGAGAAAAATACCACAAGAACATGCTAAAAAAACACGATTTTCATTTGAGTGGGTATTTAAATAACATAATCTCCATAAACTGAACGTAGAATTAGCCATTAAAGTATTACCTTTGACATTGTTTATAACATCTTTGTGTCTCTCAATGACATCTTACCGTATTTTATTTCAAGTGAAACAGGAAGTTTATTACATTTCTGTAAATTTAGATGAGTGAGACAGATCTAATGGCTAAGTAACAGGCCCTATACTCTCTATGATGTGAAGAACATCTTCACAGACTAAAGGTTTTAGCTCCTCCCTCTTTTGTCATTTAATTAAATATAGGTAATAGTGGAAATATTTATCAGTAATTTTTCCACAGTCTACTCAAGCAGGTAAATGAACACCAAATGAACTGTAACCAGTGCATAGGTGCATCACAAATATGTGCAGGACTTTTTTTTATTTATTTTTTTAAATTCTGCACATGAAGTCTTATTCCACTTCTAAACTTAGAACCCCTCCCTGGTGCAAATACTCAAGTGAAGTTTTCCATCCACTTGAAGACCATGTTGTTCTCAACTATTTTGGATCCACTTGTCAGGATCGGAAATGTCAGGACTTCTTTCCATCAGCCCCACCTTAAGTTTCCAAGTGTTCATTGGTTTATCCTTCCGTGATGACTTTTCTCTCCTGTTCTTTTTGGGTTTCTGCTGCCTGAGGCATTCACTTAGCAGTTCATCCCTGGTGTCTGGCTCCCAGATGTTCTACTGAATCTTTATAGATTCTTCTAGAACAGCTGTTTTGATGTTCACTTGTCTTCTTGTGCTCACTGTACACTGTAAGGGGTGGAAGTATTGGAGAAACCCCTAAATATATCGTGATTTACTTCCTTTTATTAACATTAAAAGTCTTCCTGTCTCCTTGTGGGCATGCTGTTGTAAGAGTGGTGTATTCTTTTGGACTGCAGGTTGATTTTGAAAATCCTGTTGTTATGGATTCAAGAGGCTACCTGGGTTTAGTCAAACATTTTACAATCCTGTAAGGTCAGAGAGTCAACGTCCCACTCAGCTCTGGAACACAGCCTGATGTCATCAATCTAGAAGAAGTGACTCATAATTGCTTCACTTTGAAACCAGTAACTCTATATATGAAGCTTTGGGTCATGGCCCACTTTTCATACCTGTGAAACCTTATTGGCTGTCTGCCATCGCCATGGTCACTGGTTTTTGTTTTTATACATTTCTCTTGTTAGCTCTCACAAGCCAAATGGTGTTAGCATTGTTGAGTTTATTTTTCATTTAAGTCTCTGCAACTGCTGAATCGATTCTGATGCTTTTACAGGAATAATCCTCCATTGTCAAAGGTTAAACATGACATTTCTTCTCATGACTTCTGCTTCTTTGGTGCATCTTCACAAACCTTTCTTCTTAAAGGAACAGAGTTTTTGTTTGGCCACTTCCAGTGCCTCAGGTATGGGAAAGTTAATTGTATTTCCGAGGAACTTCTTCCTTCATCGCCTCTTGCTTTTTCTCTAACTCTTGTAGCTGGCTTACTTACTGCCAAGAAATATCATCCATCAATTTTCCATAGGTCCTGAAATAGAAAAAGTGATGGATGTTCCTTTCTTTGCCCAGAGAGAATATGTTGTGACGTGGTGAAATTGCACAGTTTGCATGGTCAGCAAGTAGATATTTGATTATTAAACTTTCAGTCCTGGGTAACGACAGATGATAGCCCAGACATTTGTGGTGTTTTGCGACATTCTAAATAGATGTCAGAAAGGATATTCAAACAGTAATAGAATACTGAGGGGAAAGCTGCTTATTCACAGCAAATGACTGTAATCTTTGCTAAAACTAAACTTTATGGAAACATTTCTGAAGAGATCATTGTTTAGCAAGAATAAGACTTTGTCCAAATGTCAAAGTTTGTAACACAACTGATTAAAATCTGAAAACGAAATAATATGTCATGTCAATGTACATATTAATAGGAGTAAATGTATAAACTTATAGATTTTTTTCATTTTACTGCTTTAAAAAAAACTAGTTAATCCTAATTTTATTTAATCTAACCACTCCTTACTACTATCCAGTATTTAGATCCAGTATTTCTAGGTTGACAAAAAGAGAAAATGGTTTAAGGGTTTTGAGGCCTGTGGTTCTAGATTTCCAATTACAAATCAGATAGTGAATCAGCTTGAAATTTACATTTTTCATTTTTAGCACACAATCAGATGTTATTTGGTTCCGAAGATGAAGACTGATATTTGGAGAACACACATCATCACCTCTCTTTCACTGTCTGGGTATAAAGATGAAGACATATTTAGGTGAATAAAATGACACTACATAAGTATAAGCAAGGGCGCAAAGTTCAAACATAAAAGTTAAAAAAGAAAAGGGTTAAAAAAAATTGTCTCAATAAAACATGTAAAAATAGTATCTTTAGTAGTAGGGGGGTACGTCTAGTTTAATTAGTGTCATGAAAAATTGAAAATTCATTTTTAATTACTTGTTTCCCCCCAAAACAAGTGTTTTAACCTAAAATTAAAAATATGTAACAATCAAAAAATCCTAATATAATCTTTTCAAATTCATATGTATGTCTTAATGTATACATTTAGTGCAGTACATCTCAATTTAAATATAGTATTTATAAATAATAGGTCAAAGCTGCTAATCAATACTTGAATAAATGGCTGTGAGAGAAGCTTCACAGCAGATGCAGACAAGAAAACTCACCATTTCTGAAGCAGTTAGAGGCCTTTTTGGTGACATATACTGCAAAGGAAAACTTGGCCACTCATAATAAAGTGGCAATTAACAAAACTACATAAAGCCTGATGGCATCAACATCCTGCTTGGGATTTTAGAATGGACAGACAGAAGGCCTTTTTTATGTCAATGATAAAGAGCAAAGAAATGCAAAGATGCAAACTTGTTTCAAACTTAAAAAAAAAAAAAACTTATTTCTCCCTGATCCATCCAATAAAAAAAATCATAAATATCTGTAATAAATCTGCATTTAGTCAAAATCCTTGCAGTTGTGTGTACATTTTTGCTACAGTTAGATAAAAAACAATCATTTTGTGAGTGATTGCAGTTTTTTTTTTATAAAAGTCTCCATCAATGCTCACAGGCTCTTACACCAAGCAAATTTGAAATCCAAGCATAACCTAAGTTACAATCTTAATAGAACCTCAGAAATATCTCACACTTCACCACCAGAATATAAATATGTGACTTCTCCTAATCTGATTCTGTGATGTCATTTGGTCTTCATAAAGGTTCAAAATCTTTCACAAACACACACATCAGCACCAGCATTGGGAAAAATAAATGATGCACCTGCATGCGGCATTGAAAATTCTTCTGGATGCTGGATGGATGCAAGTGCCTGCTCCGCGCTGCATTCATTGCGTGGCTCAGGGGAGAAAGAGAGGAAAGGGAGTGAATAAAATGTGGGCAAGCACAGATTCATGTTAAAAATGACACAATTAGTTCAACTCTGAAGTGCGTGTTAGTCTCGCATGGCTTCCCTGCTTAGACTCACATGAGGTGATCAGACAGGCAAATACTCCCAGGGCCTAGATGTATAGTCAAATGAAACACACTCGTATGCACACGTACACACTCGCACAAACAAAAGTGCACAGGCCGACTTAATACAGCAACGCAGACAAGGCACACAAATGTGTAATAACACTTCGCTTCTCTCTTTTTCATGTAGACTTGCATAAATAGGACTAAAAGCTCCACAGACTGTTATTTGTTATTTGTGAAGCGAAATTTTTGAGGAAGGCGAAGGGGAAAAAAAAGATCTATGCATACGCATAACACAGTCCATGAAAAATAATGTAGTAAGTACAGTAAATCATCCTGCTAGTGTGGAAAACATTACTGTGATTTTAAAGCCTCTTTCACTGAAAAATTGATTTTTATTTTCAGGGCAATGCACTTTGAAACAAAAAGGGAATAGAAACTTAATATGCAGGAAATGAAGAAATGAAAACTGCAGAACATGGAGCATTTCAGTTTGCACTTTCAAAGCCGGCAGAAACGAGCGTTTGAATATCCCACCCCCCCAAGAGATGGCGCGGGAAAGGAAGAGCCTGATTTTATTAATTTCATCTGTAGTTATGTTTCTCCTGAATAAAACATTAATACTCCCAGGAACAAGGGAATAACAAAAAAAAGAAAGACAGCTTCTTCTCTTTTAATTAGCAAGCACAACTCACTCTCACTATCTCTAACCATCCCAGCAAGCTATCTTTGTACCACCCTTCAAGTGTTTCTCTGTCAATCAAGCCATCGTTCCCCTAACTAGAGTGAAAGGGGGCTCTCTGTTAACTCAAAAAACCCCCACAGAATCTTACTTCATGATGACAACTAAAGCTTTACTTACTAAACCCTGTTAAATGTAACTTTATTTGTGGAAAAATGAAACGAAATATTCCACCCATTACTTTCAGCTTCAGCGTAATTGTTCATCTTACAGCAATGTTCAGTATGGGCTAACTTCACCGTCTGTGTAATTCCACTTTTAAGAGATTGCGTTAGAATAAATTTACCCTCAGTAAAAGCATCTTTAATAGATGTGTGCAACCCATGAAGGCACATGGGAGCATGAGCTGAAGTAATCCAAATCATCCAGTGTGGAGGAATTCACACCAAAACAATTAATCCCTAAGAGACGTCTAACCAACAAGACAGGGATGGCTACAAGAAAATAAAAAGATATGTCCTTTAAACTTCGAGGTCATAAGAATCCTTTAGATTGTTGTTTTTTAGCAGTGTTTCTGTCATCAGGACAGTGAGAATTGGACATTTTTTAGCAAGACAATCGTGACCAACAGCCAGCCAGTTGTGATAAAACCCCCTCTTCTCCTGTGGCCAAAGACAAATATATGGAAATAGAAGGCTAATGGTGCTGCAAGGCGAATGCCCAAAATCCAAAAGTTCCATCCTGGCATAAGGCAGATCTCAGAGATCACAATATTGAGCTATGGAATCAAGGGTCTTGAGAGCGTGTTTCAGGGGTGGTTGTGCCAGCTTTAGCACAAAAACGCACACATTCGGTGTTCATTCATACACACGTATAGTCTCCTCTGCCTTGCCCCAGGGTGCAGGCAGTCTGAGATCACACTGGCAGGTTCACTTGTAAAGCTGCAGCTTTAGGCTCTCAGACAGAGAGAACTACAGACGCTTGCTGCTGCCGGTAGAAACACTGAGCTTGAAGAGTTTCCTTCCAAAACAAGATATTCCCAGTTAGAGAACGTGTGACAAAATGATTGCTAGCATGAAAGTGAAACTTCCATTTAAATCGCACTGATGTTATTGCTTTTCTAAGCTTTTTATCCAAAAAAGGTGCATCTTCAAGCATATGCAAACAAAAAGTACTCAATATGTACAGATACTCATCTCAGTTAAACTAATGTAGGGCCACTTTCGATGTCAAGATTTGTTTTTTCTGCTTCTATTTCACAATGGAGATGAAGGAATACCAGATACTGGGGTGTTTTTTTTAATCTTTCTTTTCATACATTTATTCTCATTTTCAATAATACTTCATATCCACTTGTAATCAAATCCTAATGTAAAGAAATATTTAAAAAAACTACTGGAACTTAAACTGTATAGAGCTACGGAAGCTAGAAAGAACTACTTTTGCAGAGTTACTTCTACAGAGAGTGTTCAGCAAGCAAAGATTATAAAACAAAAGAACTGAATTCTGACGTACAAAAACAGAAGATTACAGAAATAAATAAATACCACAAAAACTGGCACAAAAAATTAAATATATTCTTTATTCTTCATACATTTTAGAAAATAACCGCATTTTAAAATAGAGTAACTACAAAAAACTTTATTGAGAAAATATATATTTTGTCAAATAATTACAATTATTAGTTTTCATGTTGTCCTACACAAACTCAGAATGGATAGAACTTTTTTTTGTTTTAATTCTTAATAAAAAATACTCCCAGCTTTGCAGAACCATGCAGTAAAACTAATATATTTAATATACAGGCATGATCTGTGCCGGTTTCTGTCTGTGCTGGGGCCTGTGTATTTCTGCGGTCTACCTATGCCTCCTATTGGTGTGATTGCTGCAGTCCACAACAATCTCAGTTCTTTCATAGGACATAGAAGAAAGGAGGAAGGGGGAGTCAGGAGAGATAGATAAGAGACAGGGAAGACAGGGGAGAAAAGGGAGGTATGATAATGAGTGACAGAATGAGGGAGAGCATGAGGGGGAGAGAAAGAAAGGAGAAAGCCTGTGGGGGGAAACAGATTGGGATAGGAAGAGGAGGGGAGGGAAAAGGCGGGGGCGGAGAGACAGGGAGGGGAGGCAGAAAGATCTTATGAATGTTGACCACTGTCCCTCTACATAAATCTGCACATTAACTGCATCAAATGAGGCTCCCCATGTTTTCTCATCTTCTCCTCCCTTGCTACCTTTTTTTCTCCTATTTTTCCCACCACACACACCCAACTGTCCAACACCACTATCCCCGGTCGCCATCTCACATCTGATTGGGTGATGTCGTTTGCAATGTCTGTCCACATCAAGGAACATATAGAGACCTTGGTCCTAAAGTCACCTCCCCACTGTCACACCCCCAAAGCCTGATGGGAAGAAATAAACCAGGCAAAAAGCGAAGAGGAACGTGCCACCGAGCTCAAATTAAAATCAAAAAACACAAATTTAGCAAATATCCTGATTCTCATTCGACTGTTAAACTTTTAGCATATGAAAAATGCTATAAAGGTAGATGCTTTTGGCATTTTAAAGTATTGCAGTAAGGAGAAAAATAAACTAAATGTGCAGTGTGCACTGTTGCTGAAGAAATGTATTTATGTCTCTGTATTCTTGGAACGACTATATTTATAGTAAAGCAATTCAAGACGAAGAATAAAATCAAATAACGGTAGGAAACTGATTCACAAAATTGTAAGCACCATAAAATAAAAATATACATGCATGATTTACAAAAAAGTATATTTCAATTTGATTTGCCATTATTTCATAATTTACAAAATCAATTATTTTTAATACATTGGCATTAATCATTTTAGCAGATACATTTTCATAAAAATGAATTATAAATATCACTTTACTACTTTTAATAAAGGATAATAGTAAATTCATATTGTATTCATATTAAACCATTGTTTCCTGGTTGAACAAAAATATCCTTTTTCTCAATTGACTTTATTTCTAAATCAGAAATAAACAAATAAAGGTTTTTTGTTAGTTTGTTTTAGGGTCTTATTTATTTATTTATTTCCATCTCACGTTTTTGATGAATAAAGTAACATTTTGGTTTGGAAAATGAATAAAAACTAGTACAGTAACAGAAAAATATAAATTATTACATCACTTCTAAAAAAAAAAATCCTTTTCACACAAGTTTCATTTCCTGGACAGGTAAAGCATCCACACATGAAACTTCAATTTTCTTCTGTATATTCTCATCACTTCACACGAAACACATGAAAGATTGAGTGAAGCCTTTGAAGCAGGCGCCAGGGCCACTGACTCCCTCCTCATAGCTGCTGCCACCTCCTCAAAGGCAGCTTGACTCCCACATGCATCTCAGGAACATTAAAAAGGCCCAACAAAATCCTAATGACTACATTTCTGACCACACAAAAAGAGGGCAGCCTAAATTTGCATTGCTATTCTGATGTTCAGTGGTGAGCAAGCAATCTCCATGTGTAATGAGTGTGTTGTTTGGCACTCTCTTGTCCTGGTCAATAATAACCGGCTTCAAGTCTATTTTAGCATGGAAACCCCCTGGTTCAAAAAGCTTAACTCGGCCATAACACATAAGCTTTTGTTTCTGTTTTTTTTCTTTTTTTAACTTAGTCTTTATTTCTCTGGATAATCCTACTTTTGTTGGTTGTGAAGAGAAAGGTGAAGAGCGAAAAGGGGGACACAGCGCTGGGGTCAAAGCCAAAGGTTCATGCCACCAGAGATGGTCACCTCCTCCCCATGTCTGATCATTTATCTCCGACTACCTTATGTTGGCGAACTCGGCGTCTTAAATGTGAAGAATGTGGTCACAACTCAGCCAGATTGACCGGAAAATGATGCTGCAGTCCCCGGGAGCTGCTTCATGCAAATGTTTGCACCGATGCCTACAAAGCTACTGCCGCTGTCCAAAGGCACATCAAGGAAATGAGAGAGCAGGCCAAGCCTTTGTGTGAGCCGTGCACAATAAAGGGAGGATTTAGAGGCCTTGCTGGCCGACCGCAGGGGACGAACAAAATGAATGAAGTGAAGCGGAGTAGGGGTTAGGGCTGGGGACTCTGCCATGGTGGGATGGGTTGGGGTGAGGGAGACTTGCTAATGCAGCCCCGCACCCCGTCGTTGCTGGACGGTCCATATATAATGCAGACACATTTGGTCTCTCAAAAAGGTCACAAAAGGGTAAAACTTAAGAGGAAAGATGAGAGCACTGCTGTCATAAAAAAGGGGAAGAACCTGTGTAAGAGGAGAATAAGTGGCTATTCCTCTGAAGCCCCGGATAGAATATTTCACATTCAACGATGCAGTGTCCTGACCACCAGGGGTCTGGATTTATTGCTGGGGTCAAATCTCACTGCCGATCAATAGTCAATTGGAGATATCAAACACCAATTATAAGTGCATAGTGTCTAGACTCACTGCATCAAGTAAATTGGCTATTTTTCAAATGTTTCTAATGGCTGCAACTTTTAATGGTAGTTGAAAGTTCCTAAAAAGGATTTTATTTCTATTCAGCTTTGAAAGAAAAATCCATATTTGAACATTCATGATAGAAATAACAAATTTAAGATTTTCTGTGAAAAAAAAAGAATTTAGTCGCCTACATAAACATGTACATTCATATAAGTCAAAAACACTAATTTTTTGCCACGTGTATTTTTTAATATTTAGTCTAAAACAAAAGGTTGTAGCCCATCACAATAACAAAAAAAGCTTCCTTTTCAGTGATGTATTTTCACTATTATTTTGATGAAGACAGTGTAATGGCAGCACTTAATAAACATGAGAGGTTTATACTTGAAAGCTCCATCATCCCCCTTAATGCATCTCCATTTGTTTATTGAAAAGAGACTTCATTAAAAACAAGTTGGAAGGGGGAAGAAAAATGAAAAATAATAATTATGTTGATGGCTTAAAAATCACATCAAAATTAAGATATTTATCAGAGGCAAGTGCACTGTAATCCCCTAAGTGCTTAGTGAAGTCCCTTCTGTAATGCCACAGAAATCACAAGCAAAAACAAAAGCAACTCTCTGAGAATCTCCTCCCTTTCTCTTCTTTGCTTTGTTTCACCATCCATCTCTTCAACAAAGCTCTTGGTTTCTCTCTTTCTGCCCTTTCCCCGCCTTTTTTTTCTGAGAAAGGGGTCTAATTGCACCTACAAAGGAGAATGAGGAACACAAAGAGAGCACCCTCAATGGCAGATCTCTCTGAGATTGAATTTGGATTTTCCCTCTCCCGTTATATTACTTTCTCTTTTAAATTTCAAGGACGTTTGGACGCCGTCAGGCACTCTGTCAGGCACATTTTTTTTTCTCCCTTTAAGTCTCCAGACAGCTTAGAACAGCCCTGATATGCATCTCTGACCTATATGGTAAATTCACAGTTTCAGCAGTGACATCAACAATGTCCGGACAACAGCAAGAAAAAGAAACAAAAACAACAACAAATGGCGTATCTGTTTATGTGTGCATGTATGTGTGCATCATGGGGGGTGGGGTGGGCCATGGGGTGATTTTTCTGCCCCTGTAACCATGACAACTCTCATCTTGAGACCGCTGGAAAAGAAGGGATGGTGACTTACACTCAGGGAGATTCTGATGTCTGAGGTCCCCCCCGATTTCTTTTGTTGTGCAATTTTTTTGTGTGCGTCCATGAGGGAGTTTACACAAATGTGTGTGTGGAGTCCAAACTGATTCATTTTAATATTTGCAGGCCACATCTAACTTCAGTCATTTCTATTTTTAGATTAAGAATACAAATAATACGGTACATACCAAAATAAAATTCCCACCAATATTCATTATACATTAATACCAATATTTATTGGTAAGTGCTTGGAGTCGCTTGCGGTTGGACAATTGTCTCTAATGTTGAAAAACCACAAATTATAAATTATTGTCCTGTTTTTAGTACAGTCCACAAACGCAACATACCTAAATTGCATCTCCAACCATAAACATTCCTCACATGTCATTCTATACAGCCATCTCTCAATTCCTATTCAGCGCAGCTCGACGTACATTGGCAGGATTCTAGATACGGAAATATGAATGTCAGAGGGAACATTTTAATCATTTGGCAGGGTTGGAAGCCCAATCTCCAAACATCCACATTTTGACACACAATCTCCTTCTCTCTTCCAACCCTCCCCTCTCTCTATCCTCTGGTTTCATCATCTCATCTCACACCCTTCGCGTCTCAGGGACCTATTAAATCCCCCTCCCAGCCACACCAGTATATAACCCCCCCACTACCACCACCACCTCCTTCAAATGTCACCTTCATTTTTCTGTTCATATCCTCAAAGTGGAGCTCCCTGTAGATGGTTTAATTTTGGGGGGTTCTTACTTGCACCCCTGCTGCCCACCGTACCCTCGATGGTCTCTCCCCTTCAAGCTCAAGCTCACATCATTCTGATTGCAGAAAGCAGGAGCCTGTGTTCATGTGAAGGCCCGAGGTGAAGGCCCACGAAGGCCCGACAGAGTTGCCTAAATATGCCTTTAAAGACATTCTTCGGCTTAACTCAACTTCCACCGTCTGCTTAAACACTTTTTATGTGCAGATCAGTCAGGATCAAACGCTGCACTCATCGTGTAAAAGACCTACTCTGATGAAAAACAAGTTTTTGGTGTTTTAAACATGGTCTTGTGGCTTTTTTCTGATTATGGGGAACATGTATAAGGAAACTTAAGCCAACATTTGCGTTTCTGAGTATTTCTTTATTCAAATTTTGTGAAACAGGAGCAGACAAAAAAATGCCCTTTGAAAAAGCTTGTATCAGGGATGTAGGTGCTATAACTGGTGGGCCACAAACTCCCTGCTCCACTCCATTCTGATGCATCAGCTTCCAGACGAATAGATCCATATACGTCTCCGTTTTCCTCATCCAAGCTGGCATCTGCCTCTAAACTGTATGTCTAGATGGCTCCAACATTGCTCGACATTTTTGCTGCACCAGTAATGTTAGGTTGGGAAAGTACAAAGGGTTGATGGGAAATGAGTACTCCACACCAACTGCCCTGCTCACAAGTCAGAGGCAAATTTTCATATATGAATTCCTGCCGCTCTGCAGTAACTATGTCCTAGAAAACAACACCTGTTTTTTTGGTTTAAAACATTATGATCATAATTATAAGACCACTGGGAATGCTTTGAAAATAGATCAAAAGATGATTGCAGTGGGACTTAAATCCTCTAAACCAGCAACAAACAGACAAAATAACTGAAATCTTTATTTGCTCCTGAGTAGTCTTTAACTGGATTTACGTGTTGCAATAGAAAAACTGTTTGTAAATGGCAGCATAACAAATGTTTTGTTAGCTTCTATTCATACAGCTCAATTCAGGCTCAACAAAGTTCCTTGCCAGACGTTGCAGAGTAAATCCAGAAGTGAAAAAGAAAATATTTTGCAGACTGATAAAACCGATTTTTTTATGTTAAAGTACAAATTATGTTAACATTTTTAATATGACAGTCCATTAAGACTTTGTTTCACTGTAGAAATATGATTAAATTAGTAAAATAATCCAAAGATGAAAGGAAGATGGATCAGAGCGATCTAACAAAGCTCCAGTGTTCTTCTCTTTCCGCAGGACATCGCTGTTGCCATGATGAGAGCTTTGCGGCACTGAATGAAAACATATATCGTGTGGAGGCAGTGATACACCATCCCGTTAATGCTCCTTGATAATGTCACTTCACTGCTATGGCGTATCGCAGCTTACCTTTACTCTCTTCTGCTTCTTCCCTCTCACAAAAACACACACATGCACACTTGCCGCAGGCTTTGAAGACTCCAGCTGCTGCCAAGCACCGCATGAGGGCATAAATTGTTAGGTGCTGGCCAGTAATTCTAAAATACAATCTTCTCTGCTGCTTCCCTGCTATCTCGCTCTCTCAATTTTCTGTCTCTCTTCAGCATCCATTCTTTCTGAAAGTCTTCTCTGTTCTTCAACTCTTTGCTTGACCTTTCCTTCCGCATCTCTAAACCAAGCTGCTCTAAATCTGGTTTTGTCTCACTATATGTGCATTCTGCCTCTTTCTATCCATCTCTGTCTGTCTCACTGTATTAATGAGCTTCAGAGGTCACATGATAAGTGAGAGGCAAACAAATCAGAGCATGTTAAACAGCAGTTCTACTTTCACACTTCGTGGCACCAACTGACAGAAAACTGCGTCCCAATTCAGGATAATCCCGCATTACATTTCTGTCTGCTCCACTCAGAAAAACAGCAGGAACATTTAAAAAAAAACATAACGAAGCAAAAAAGGAAAAAGGTCCAGATATTGTTGCAAACAGAAGCAGCTTCTGTCTTTAGTTCAGCCAAAATCAGAAAATTTTTGAGTTCAAACGTATCTTTCAAAAGGACACTTTTGTAGTATTGTAATGGTTCTGACTGTTGGCTTCAATGGTTTTAGACGTTCAGTTTCAGGCAGTTTTTTCTGCAATTGTGCCTGAGAAAAACTAGCAAAAGTAGTGTTTAAAACAGTTTTATTTTACAATGCATAACGTTTGTATTTAATATTAATTACATACATTATAATAAGTTATGACATCAAGTGTTAATGTAAATGGCAAAGGTGACTATAATTTGAATCCATGAATGTAAGATGTCCATGTTCCTGACAGAAATTGGAAGGTTACTATAAAAAATAAATATACTTAAAATTAGATTCATTGTTACAATTGGAAAAAAAACAATATAAGACAACTATTAATGTTAACTAATATGACTGGATTAGAAAACAACAATAGGACTCTTTTTTTCCTAATCTGCCAAGGTTGAAAATAATCAATGTTTCTACAATTGAAAGTATGGTGGCCCTGAATTGCAAATCAATCCAACCAATTCCTCAATGGAGAAACATTTTAAAGATCACAGCGGCAATTAAAAAAGCAAAAGAAATAATAATAAAATAACATTACATTTTAGAAATGAAAAAGAAATTTTGAAAAAAACAAAAGAAAACCCACCCACCAACCTATTCATTTTTCTTCTAATGTTTCTTTTTGATTACTGTAAATTACTTTTGTTTTCTGAAATGTTTTCCTTTTTTTTGGAAAATGGAAAAGGTGGGTACTGTTGGACATCGCTTACTGGATGATGCTGTTTGTCCATCATTTCAACCAAAGGTTATTTGGAACAAAGCAATACTGGATCGATACAGAACATTTTCATTTGTATGTGAACATTGAAGACACATTTGAAAAAAATCAAACGTCAAAAATCAAACTTCATTGTCCAATCAGCGACGTCCCATTTATATAGCCACTTTTTTCTGCTTTCTTGTTGTGTTTCATTGTTCAACATTTCATCTTGATTTCTGGAAATTACTTTTGTTTTCGGACACGTTTCATTTTTATTTTGTTTCCTTCTTTTTATTTTATTTTATTTATTTTTTTATTATTATTTGTTTTGCTTTTTTAATCATCATTGTGATTTATTGGTGATTTACACTTCAGGGCACAATATTAAAGAGAGACCATAACTATCAAATCAAATGAAAACAGAGAAACATTAAATAAAAAAAAGACAAATGCCCATTTTCTCCCCCCTCACACCTGAAAAGATGAAGTGAGAGTGTATGAAGGAGAGAATAAGAATGAGACAGAGATAGAAAGTCAGAGAGGAGGACTATTTGTCTCCTCTCTTGGCACTGTGAGATGATAATGCATTTTAATGACGAGGCCTGAGACTGGTTTTATGAGAGGACAGACACATACACATACACAACAAGGGTGAAGGAGCCATCACCCCTCACACTCACCCCAACTGCTCTCTAGCATATTCTATGGTCAATCTGTAGGAAGCAGTTCACCAGGCTTGACATCATTACTGGCTCAAAGAGGTAGGCTGGGAGAGAAGGAGTTTACAGTGAGAAACCAGCAGGAAACTATGGGTGAAGGCAATTTTGAGGCAATCAGAGGGAAATTTAAGGTGGATTTGGCTGAGGGTTTATAGGAGCAGGGAACCAACGTCGTATCCATCTGTCTATGAGAAACCTTCATCTGCTGTCGTCCCCTGGTGCCCAAATCAATCTTTTCTTTTTACTTATCTTTTCCTCCGATGTCATCTACTGTTTCCCTCTTCCACTAATCCCACATATTTTACACACAGGTTCAATAAAATGGTTTTATTAAGCACAACATGAAGAGACATAATTTAAAGACCCACTCCAATGAAAGTCATATTTTTGGTGTTTTTAATATGTACTTGTAGCATTTTTCTCATGATGGAGGACATATATAAAGAAAATTAAGATTAAAATTGCATTTGTTTATTGAAATTGTTGTGAATCAGAAGCAGATGAAAAAATGCCATTGGAACAAGGCTGTAGGATCGGCAATCCATATGCTCTGATGCATCGCACTTGCAGAAAAATATCAAAACAGAAAAATATAAAACACCTTCATTTGTCTCGTCCAAGCTGGCATCTGGCTCAAAACTATACGGCTGGATAGCTCTGATGTTGCTCGCCATTTTTGTTGCACCAATGAGGTTAGGTTAGGGTTGTGAGGGGCTGTAAGCTAGTGGGAGAGCACATAAAGAGATAGACGATGGGAAGGGGGAGGGGTTTCTCCATCTCAACAGCCCTGCCCAGAACTCAGAGATGAATTTCTAAAGAAGTACTGCCGCTCTGCAGAAACTTTGTCCTAGAAAACGACACTTTTTTGTTACTATTGTTAATATTTTTATTTAGCCTGAAAACGTCATAATCATAATTAAAAGAACACTGGGAACACTTTTACAATAGATCAAAAGATGATGAGGGTGGGACTTTAACGTAATTGCGCAAGAGTACATCAGCAGTCAGGTGTTTATCTTCCTTTTTTTTAACAACAGAAAACTGATTTCGACTGAGCAATTGTTCCATTTTCTCAGTAAAAAAAGAAAAAGAGCCAGCTCCTTTAATAGTGTGTTTGTTGGTACATGGTTCACCATATGGGCCATATGTAAGTAAATGAAATCAAATTCAGAAAAGAATATACAGTGAAGCACAAACTGTCCTGAAATTCTGAAAGACTGAAGGTAGATTTCCGCTTTGAAATGAATAGATTTGTTCTCTAGACACTCGTCCATTTTGCTATATTATCGTCTCTCTTTCATTTACCATATATCAGTTATCATTGAGACTCATTTATGAGCCCTATCTCATCTGTAGATAATTCACAGAAGATAGAAAACTGATCTCTTCTGCTCTGGTATCACTTTTGACTCTAGCCCAATCTCAAAGCGGGCAGAGTTGAAATTGCTTTAACATTTTCTCAGTTTTAACGTCTTGCTACTATAGTACCTTGTATTTCTGCAGTGCAGTCCAAGAGTTGACTTACCGGAAAAGGAATCGAGTTAACTCTAAATGTTAAACTTATGAAGCTGATCTTTTGGCCTCTTGTAACTAAGTATTCATTGGCAAAGTTTAGCAAAACAGCAGCCAGACTTCTCAACGGCCAATGACAAAAACTGAATCGAAAAAGAGAAATATGATCGTTTTCTAACTGCAGTTTTTCCCTAACCTGATTTTTAAAATTATTGCTCCCATATGAAACACCCTGAATGAGGCCCTGACATCATAGTATTTGAAACAAGCTATTTAAATTCAAAGAAAATACAGTTTACTATTATATCCGTTTCATCATTTTTTTTTTCATTTTCCACATCAGAAACTGATAACCAAAAAAAAAAAAAAAAATCTGATTAAATTAAAAGGCTGTGAAGCAGTGGAGCTTGTTAAATGTTTTGTTTTTTGATACCTAAAATAATATGCATTTCCTAAATTCTCACATCATCTAGCCAAATACTGTTTCCCATTTTCCAAAAAGTTATAGCAAAAGACAAAAAAAAAACCTGTGTTGAGTAGCAACACTTCAACAGCCCCCTTTTTCTCCACATAAGGACAGCTAAATGCTGGTGTCATTAACAGATGTTGACTTATAGCTGGGAGGCACTGGTGATGCTTAATGGTTAGCATTAAGCTGCTAACGAAGCGCAAGTGAAGCCATGCATACATGACATTTATTACATTAAACAACAACACCCGGATGCTGCTTAGAGCAAGACACTGATTCCACTGTTGGGTGGTGTGCAATTATAGCTGATGTAACACTGTTAACAGTGGCAAGAGAAAAGCAGCGAAGATCAGATTCCCAGTGGATATAGACAGATACATTGATTACTTATATAAAAATGTGTTATATTAAAAATGTGCTACATATGCAAATTTTTATGAAAAACACAATTTGGACCTAAAGTATGCAAGAAAAAAAAACAAAATGTCAGTTAAGCCCCTACACATTTTTGTTACTAATTTTTTATAGTCATAACCATAACTAATTATATTTGTCCCCAAAAAAGGAAACATTTGCTTAATTATAGTAGCATTTTAAAAAGTTTATCTGAATGTTGCTTTGTGGAAAATATCGGAGTTATTAAGAATCTCCTAAAGTAGCAGTCAAGCAAAGACTAAGGGATTTATATTCTTCCGTTTGCCTTTGGGCTAGAGTGATAGTGATCTCATGCTGAGGTGGAATTAGCCATAAACTCATTTTCAGGGCCTTGACCTGGATTATGGAGAAGGTGGGTCATGGAAGATTTGCCATTGTCCTTATTAGTATTCAATAAAACAATGAACTGTGTTCAGTGGAAAGCCAAGGCTCAGCAGGTGGGGACTCGTCTAAGTTCTGTTAGCACAGGAAAAGATAAGGGATTACTGTGCCGATTATCTTCATGTCACCAAATCTTCAGAATATAAGGCTGATTTTTATTCAACGTTTTCGAATTCAAGCATAAAATATTTGCTTATGTGTATAACAAATTCTTTTTACATGGAAAAGTGATTATTTTTTTCAGCGTCCTCAAAAGCAGACTCTCTTTTATTTGTTGTTCCATCACTCATTCATGTTCCACACAAAAAAAGTGAGTGGGTATACCTTCAGAAAATGACAGTAACACGTGCCACCTCTTAAATAAGGCAAACGTGAATGACTCTGCCAACAATATATTTGAGCTTCTGCATTTTCATTATTACAGAATCACCGGATGTTTATGTGAGACAGAAGAAAATAAAGAGAGCGGTAGGGAAACAGAGAAAGAGTGTGCATAGCATGCTGAGGCCATTATTTCTGGCGTGCTCCAAGGCTGGGAGAATTAGAAAATATCATTCTGTCAGGGTGATTTGATAGTGCGATGAAAAATGTCAGAAGTGGAGATGACAAATCATGGTGCTGAGGAGAAGGGACTGGGAGACAGGGGATGTCATTTGTCATGAGTGCCATTTGACTGCACCCCACCTCCTCCCTCCCATCTGCCTCCTCTTCCTCATCTCACAAAACCCCCACCACCCCCAAACACTCCTTAACTTCCTCTTCTTCTACCTCTTTCATTGTCTGTCTGTCTCCCCTTTCTTTTCTCTTTTCATTGTAATGATCTATTTGAACACATTCGGCTGCCTCTCATCTTTCTTCATCCTCCATCCCGAGCATCCTCACATCGCCTTACTCTCTGCAATATTACTTCACTTTTCCAGCTGCTTACATTAACGGCACCGCACTCCTACTAACTTTGTAAAAAATTCACCAATTTCTGACTCAGCGCTCAGGAAGAGAAAGGAAATTGATTTATTTACAGTCCATTTTGTTTTCTCCTCCTCGACTCCACGTAACATTTTTTACTTGCCCCTCCCACTTCTTCCACCCCCCCAAAAAAAAAAACTCTCCGGTCTCCACCTAGAAATCGGTTATTTGTGAATGGAAAGGATCACCATAGACATATATTGCATAGTTGGTGCGAGCACGCACATATACACACAGCCATGAAGGGCACACTTTCACACTTTCTAGAAATGCATAGAAACACAAATGCATGGTCAAAATGTCAAGCCTGGTGACATTTACTCATTTAATCCTGTGTGCCGTCTGCCTCAGATCTTGAAAGAGAGGTTGGCAATGGATGCTGCACAAGAAACACTGAGACCAAGCCTTTTCTATCAGTAGAAAATAGAGAAATAATGTGGCAACGCACAAACAAAAGATAAGTCCCTCAATTGAAAAACATAAAATTTATCCCATTTTCTATTGCTGATTGTTTTTATCTCTCATTGCCCTCAATTCACCCCATCTCCCCTCCTGTCCTCCCCACATTAAGCTTCCTCCCCCCATCAAGCTCCTGCTCTGTAGCCTGGAGGTGCTGTGTATTTTCATGTAAGGAATAAATAGAAAAGGGAACAGAAGCATGCAGAAAAAAAAGTAGTCTGGGGAGCATGTCTATACGTGTCCTTGTAAGAGTGTTGATTCGATGTATGTCCAGACATCTTTGCATCTAATGCTGAGAGGCAGGGGGTGTAGGAGGGGTGGGGTTCCCATTGCTTTGTTGGGTCAAGCCATCCTCAGTGTATCGTGGTTTGTAGCACTGTCCAGGCCCTTAATGCCAGGGTAATTAAGGAACAGCTTCAAGGTTGCATGGACACAAGACAATCCAGGCCTAATGAAGTATCGATCGGCCGCATCGGGGCCCATGCTTGGACTAAAGCAAGCTGACATTCATTTAGAGCAGGGCCACTGCAGGAAGAGCAAACACACATATGCACGGCACATCACAAAAGCAGGCTGATGACAATATAAGAGTCTTGGTTTTAATCACATGGGAAACAATGAAGAGTCTCGTTAAGAGCCGCTGGGTTTATCATGTGTGTGTATATATGCGAGTGCCTGGGTGTGTCTGTCTCATCTTGTCAATAACCTCCTCTGAACAACCAATAGAAGGCCTAAAGCAATCTCCCAGTGAAAACAGTGCTGATTGCACCAATGACAATTATGTTGATAAGGATCGTTTTTGCCATCGGTACAGTCATTACTGTTGCATATAAAGAAATATGTCAGAAAATACAATCAATGTCATCACAATTTTCTCCTACAAGATTGTTATAAAACAACTTTCATTATTTCAACCTATTATATGTTTTAATTTTAATTTGGCATCTTTTGAAAACCTCATTTTTGTGTGATGTGAGGTCAGTTCACACATTAAGTCTTCACAGCAGCTGACTGCGAGCAGATTGAGTCAAACTTTTCTGTTTTTTAGATGTCGTTATGCCTCCATTCACAACTGCCATTTTGAAAATGTGACAACATATGGCATCCTCTCTTAAAAACTTTTCCTGCCAAAGTTGAGCAACAGCAGCACATCTCATCTATGGGATATTTTCTTCATAGCTTTTAGAGTTACATTCATTTGGTTGCAGAGTTTATTCACAAAAATACACACTTGCATGCAGTGAAGGTTTCACAAAGGTAGTTCTTCCAAATCCAGTGAGCAGAAGAGACAAGTACTCAGTTCATGGATTCCAATTCCTTTAATAAAGGCATGTCCAAAATCCGGCCCACATTCAAAATTCTACCATCCCGTGGGTTGGTCATAAAAATCAATAGTATGCTGCCCCCAACACTTTCTAAAATTTGGGTATACAATTTCTTGATTGTGATTGGCTAAAATCTGTCATTATCCATTGTAACCTGTGGCAACACTGTCGCAGGACCCTTTTGTGACGCTTTCTAAAATGTCGATTGTAAACAAAATTGTTTACCAGATCAAAATCAAATTGGTATATAGTGCTGGATAACATAACTATTTGCATTCTTGTCCTGTTAGCAGAATTTACATTTAGAAGTCTACAGTGAACATTTAATATTTAATATTGTGTAACATTTTATAAAAACCCAGATCTAATGTTGATCTTTTTTTTCCCCCAGACATTTTGTATTCTACAAATCCCAATAATTCAGCTAAAAATGTTTTTAGAAATGTTTCTGTTCTATGTAAAGAAATGAAAAGCATTGCAAAACTATGCTTATTAAATGGTTTATTTGCATTTATAATCTTAAGGGTTCAATGAATGCAAGTTGATTGGTTAGCCTTCATTTTCACCACCTCACAAAATCTACCCCTCTCTTCAAAAAGTTTGGAAACCCTGCTTAACAGCTACATGAAAACCCTAAGTGACCCTAAATAACTGAGTGCGTGCACACTTTCTTACATGTCAATGCATAGAAATAAATGGCCATATTTGTGTGTGTTTGAGTATCCACGAGGTCTCCTGTTCCAGTCCCCACCTCGTCCACAGGGTTAGTGATTATGTCCCTGATTGACATATGTTTGGATTCACATCTATTGGCCTACTTTTGCCTTGATTGAAGACTTGACTTCTCATTTCCAGACAACTTTATCTAGGCATTAATGGTCAGAGGATCAGACTGACACAAAGAGACAAAAGAATAAAGAGTAGAGACAGACAAAGACTTGGAAAGGACATGAATGATCTTGATTGTAATGGGTCTAAGTGCTGCTTAGACCCATACTTTGCCTTGAAAACATGATGCAAAGACTCTAAATTCTCCTTGCTCTCTCTCCCTCTTTCGCTCACACAGACAAAACCCTCATATGTTCCAAAACCATGCCAAGAAAAACATCTATCAGCATAACTTTGCCATTAAAACATTCATAATTGTGCAAAACTGCACTGCTAGCGCTCTTTACTCCCACGACAATAAAGATACATGTTCTGTGCCTATTATTTCTTGTCCTTGTATTCAAATTTATTTAAATGAGAGATATTTAGTTCCACTTTGCACTGGCATCTTTGCGCAGCTCTCTGTTGCTGAGAGCTGCACAAAGATGGGGCACTGCTGTCCAACTTGTTTCTACTGTATAACCACAATCTTGAGGACATAACCCCACTCTTCCCCCCCTGCAGTCAGAGCAACTTTTAAACCTGCAGTTAAAGCGCTGACATCACATTACTATGCCCCCCAAAACCCCCCTTCCATTGATCTGGTAGCGTACTGTGAATTTTTTAGCAGCGCCAAAACGCTCTCATTTTAACTGATCGCTCCAATCATATGCAAATGTGGCAGGCAGGTGGGGGGATGTCTTTCAGCAGTAATTGGCGGTTCTCTAATGGAGACTTTGGGTGTCAGTTGGAAATATGTTTTAAGCCTTAATGAGTTTTGACGGGTCAGATCAGAAAGTGCCTAGCGTGAAACTGCGCGTGTGTATGCGGACGACCACATCAGCATGCTGGAACCTGATGCATTTATAAGTAGCATCAATTACCCCACATAGTGAGTTTTACTGAAACATTTTTATTGTGCAATATATGTTACATATAGAGACATCAACATTCATTAGATTCACAGTCACAGCCAGGTAATCTGCAGCAAAAAGGTCCAAAGATGGAGGCTAACTGCAACAAAATCAGCAGTGTCAAAAATAACCTTTCTTATGGTAACAACATTTGCAGCATACATTTTGTTAAGTGTTTGATAAAAATGTAAAATGAAATAAAAACAGGGTCAGTCTTTTTAAAATGTGAGATCAATTGTCTTTGAACTGTACATAAAATCTCAAAGTCCCTATTTAGAAGTCAAAATGCATTTTTCTGCTTCTGCCCTTCACCTAAAATGTCTATTGCTTAATTTTGACAAAAGTTTTGTCACAAAGCAGTCATGAATAATTAATTTGCACTGACAAATCGCACCAGCATCTGAAAATCTTTTATTATTATGTATGTGTTGCTATCCCTGCAATTTACAAAGCAACTTATCATTTTTCCCAGCAATAAAAGTGCAGAGGAGGAGAGAGATTGCTTTGACACTCCAAGTGGTTTTAGATTTATTGTGCATAATAAACACATGAGCAGGTTTTGAATGAAATCATCCAACGCATCTACATGTAGTTTTGCTTTATCTGTAGTGGGTGCATTTATAAAGGAATAGCTGAGTAGATGGTGGTACTTCAGCACTCAGATAGAACATAAATCATGTGAATTATAAATCATAGTTTGTTTGGACTTACAAGAGGGAGGGTGGGGGACTGAGAAGTGAAACTGCTGTCCAGCTTACAACGGTGTTTGTTAGTCTAAGGTGCCCTCCTGGGTGGTCGTATATACTAAAACATAAGACTGCAGCTGATTTGGGTTTGGAGTTCTAAAGACGGATTGGATGATGAGAGAGTGACTGCTACCATCCTTCAGTCATAATGTCCTCAAAGGAGATGGGTAAAGGACGTATTAGTTTAGCTTTTAAGTGTCACCCTTTTTGCATAGTTTGGTCAGGGGTGGGACTTATTTTTTTAAAACATTTTTTAAATTAATATTGGCCCATTTTAAACTTGTTTTATCCCTTTCGGGGTCACCGGGCTGCCGGAGCCTATCCCAGCCACTCGTGGGCGAAGGTAGGGGACATCCTGGACAGGTCGCCAGTCTGTCGCAGGACCACCAATCATACACTGTTTTCCTACATACAGTTGTCCTCTGACAGTTGTTTCCCATTAGTAAATGCTAGAGGGCAATATATTTATATATATTATGGGGCGGCCGTGGTGCAGCGGTAGGGCGGTCGACCCATGATCATAATATTGCAGGTTCGATTCCCGCCTTGCACACCCATGTGTCGAAGTGTCCTTGGGCAAAACACTGAACCCCACCTTGCCTCTGGTGGTAGGTTGGTGCCAGTGTTCGGCAGTGGAGCCGCCATCAGTGTGTGAATGTGTGTGTGACTGTAAAGCGCTTTGGGCCTTGTAGGTAGAAAAGCGCTATATAAGTATGCGCCATTTACCATATAGGTGTGATCTCATGAACCCAAACACATAGACGTGTTTACCGACGCTTTTGTTGAGCTCTTAAAAAAAGAAACCTGACCTGTTGGCATTATCTATGTCTTTCATGCATTGTAAATGAGATATACGGTCAATGCTTCTTTGCAGCGATGGGGCAAAAAACCTGATGGTAGTAGCTTTTCTACCTAGCGACCAGAGCGTCTGGTTTATGAACACATTTGTGTGTTTGACACACAACAAAAGAGGCAGCGGATACAAATTTGATGTGTAAATTGCATTCAGTGGGAACGCAGCATTATGCCAAGCTTGGCAGATTTGTTCAAAAGGGTTGTACTTTTCTGCCAAAAGTGCGACTCATGATGTTTTCTTCTTTTCTATGCATTTTTTGGCTGCTGCAACTAATACTCCGGAGCGATCTATACGATAATTCAGATTTTAAAAAAACAACTTTTTTTTAAAACAGTCATTGAAGAAGTTTCAGTTTTGTGGTTTTAATCATCTACCACTGTTTTTCAATTATTCGGATGATCCTAAAACTTATCTCAGACTGCTGCAATCAAGGCACACCATCCAGCTAAAGAGTTAAAAAGAATGTATTTAGAAGTACTTTACTAAACAAACCACCATGTCAATTTATGCCATGTGAAAAAGTAGGACAGCATAATCCTTTAGCACAAACCCAATCTGGGAGATCTGAAGAGTACGTGATTAATTCTTTGGTATTAATCATGTAATTCTTTCATATAAAACAAAGCTTAAGCCTTATTTGCTAAGATATTTGACCTTGGCAGAGAGTTAAGACATTACAGCTTGGATTTAAAATGCATCTAAAGATTAAAAATGATGGTTGACTATTACTAAGGATTATAAACCCAAGGAAAATTGCTTTTTCATTTTGAAACAAAACTGATTTTAGAAAGGAGCTGCAGGGTCAGGTGGTATATGAGGTGACAACTCATACGGATACAGCAAGCTTTCTACTGGATATGAAGGTTAGATCGAAGACATGTTGCATAACTCTTTAAGTTTTTTTATTCATTTTTAATCATAATGTGCCCCCCCTACATTCCCCGTATTTACCCAAGCAGAAATTTAAGTAATACTCTTGTAAGAGAAACAATATTTGTTCTAAATTTATGCTTCGCTGCTTGAGGCTATACGCGGCACCTCAGACACATAGTTTATTTGATCTCTGTTCGTTGAGGGGAAAAAATCCTTTATGACTGTCAAATGTGTCTCACTCCTTCCCCGTGAATCTTGTTTACCGATGCTGCCGTGTGTTTATCTGTGAATGAAAATGACTCTGGAGACACCATGCACTCCTTTGCCCCAACAACAACACATATTTCTTTCATTTCATGGTCTTCATAGAGAGCGGGAAAAACGTAAAGTGAAAGCACAAGGTCGCTTTCAAAGATATCATTTTCATAATTCATGGTGAAGAAAGATGCAGGTCTTCGACTTGAACCTAGGGCCTTACATAATGTTTTATTTAGATTCATTAGCCAAACGGTTCATATCTTAAGGCATGAGAAACCCTTGTTTCTGTAGATGCTGTGATTAACAAATAGCAAGAACGCCTCATTTAAGTGCAAGGAGCACAAAAACTGTAAGGGTTACTCAACAAACAAGCACTATTAACCTGTCCAACATCAAATATTTATTTCATAAAATTAACACTTCAAAAAACCTGAGGTCAATATTTTCTTTTGTAAATTCTGGATACAGTTCTTCCCCCCAACAAATTCCTAAATTGTATTTTATAAACCAGCATATATGTGGAGTGATTTTTTTTTAAATCTGAGGATACATTAAAGAACGGACAATTTTATTTACCAGTACTCTTGACAGCACAGCTGGATAGCTTTTGCAAAACATAATAAAAGCATTTTGACTGTGCCATTACTTTTTAATGGCTTACATTCCTGTGGTTATTCTGGCAATGTGTTTGACATAATTTTGAAGAAAATGTTATTTGGAAAATATTTAAAAAATAAAAAGTAATTTATTTCATGTGACAAATATGGTAAAAAATGCTATGATCACTTTTGTTGAGTCAAGCTACTTTTTGTTTTTGGCCAAGTCCAAAAAGAAATAATCACTTTTAAAGTATTATGGAACTACAAGTTTTATTTAAGGTTTGTCAATATCACAAAGTTTTATTAACAGAGTATACTCATATGTGCTTTTGCCCTCTAAATGTGTGACTTCATTATCATCAGTGGAGCTGGGACCAAACTAACAAAGGCTACATTCAGTAACACTACGCCGCCAGGGACTGTAATCCTGCAGAGCCAGACGTGTCCCCGGCTAAAGCCAGACCATGGGCAGGGGCTTCATTTATAAACGTTGCGTACGCACAAAAGAAGCCGTACACCACTCTCTACGCATTAGTTGAGATTTATGAAAAGCAAACTTGACGGGAAAATGTGCGGTCCTTCACGCAAGCTCTGACCCAGGCGTACGCACAAAAACGGGTGAAATGAGAAACGGCGACACCGTCGGCAGATGGAAGAAACACGTGAAAGTGAATATGACAATACTGCCTCTCATAAATAACATGAAGACTTCACAAAACAAGTCTTACGATTAACAGCCTACACCAACACCCGTTTGATCGATCAGCAGTGAAACAAACAAAAAAATTAAACGGAAATTACAACAGAAATTCAAATGAACAATTATTTGCAGAAAGAAAAGTGAAATATGTTCTGCAATATTGGCATGTTGTGCAATTCATCCTCATAAATAATATAGTTAACAGAACGAAATAATGTACAAAACTGACATTCTCGTTAATGTGTCCATCTGGTGGAGCAGATATAGGTGCAATTACATAGACAGACAGACAGACAGACGGACATATTAATTGTCCACTGGAGAAAGTTGTTTTCATAGTAAAACATTTCTTCATAAGCTACGGAATTATGGTATTCATGCATATGCCTTTAGTTTGTTTTATTTTTGACAAAACAATGTATGGCGTATGTCTCAACCATTCAGAAAGCAACAAGAAATTACATTTGCGCTGATCAATTTCCCATTTCCACGTCGATTATTACCGACATCTGTAGCTTGTCAGATGTAATTAAATGGAGGGAAATAACATGCCCATCACAATGCGTAATGACGCACAATGGCTGATCTTGCGCTCTTAGAAGATGTGGCAAATGGAAGAATTCGGAGTGAACGCATCTTTAGACAGCAAGAAGACTTGCTGGCAAACGAGGACGAGTTTCTTATGAGCCGGTTCCGACTTCCTCGAGCCGTCCTGTTGGACCTCTGAGGGCTTTTGGGGATGTGTCACCCGGTGCATCTGGCGCGTCGGTGTTCTCCCTGCACCTCGGTCACCACTCCACTTAAAAGGGATTCCCCAATTATTGCCGCCAGTCCCCCCACCCCCCACCCGTGGCAGGCACACTCTGGCGATGCAGCGCCAGACGTTTTTTTGCCTCAACTTTAATGTCCGACCACTTCTTTTTTATTTTGGCCACGGTCCGAGGTTGTGAGGCTACAGCATTTACGGCGTCTGCCACCGTTTGCCACTCAAGTGCCTTTTTGGCATTAGTAATGCCCACACTGTGCCCTCCAAACAACACTTTTCTCCTCTTTTCCACCTCGCCAACGATAACTTCTACTTCACATTGAGCGAAGTTACGTTTTTTTCATTTCCTCTCGGTGTGTGCCATGGTTTCGCAATCAATGAATATTCATTTGTGGGCGTTTCACGGACTATTTATGGGCAACTATGGGCGTGTCATGAAGCCGCAAAAGCTGCGCTGCATTTAGAATTGGTTGTGATTTATTAAGGGAAAGATGCGTAGGATGTGCGTGCGCACAGTTTTATAAATCCGAATATTTCTGTGCGTACGCACGTCCTATGTTTCATCCGTGAGGCCCCAGGTCCGTCTGCAGTTTGCTAGAGAGCATTTGGATGATCCAGAAGAGGATTGGGAGAATGTCCTATGGTCAGATGAAACCAAAATATAACTTTTTAGTAAGAACTCTACTCCTCATATTTGGAGGACAAAATAATGTTGAGTTGCATCCAAAGAACACCATACGTACTGTAAAGCATGGAGGTGGAAACATCATGCGTTGGGGTTGTTTTTCAACAAAGGGATTCTTAATTTAAATAATGTAAAGAGGGGAATAAAAATATTTTCCCTTCTTTCTGTTCCCTTTTGCTATGTATAAGAACTTGTGTAAGAGCTATTGTTTTTCTTGATTTAAGGAAATAAAAAGAAATAAAGAAATTGAAAAAAAATGTAACAGTGAATTTTTTTTTAAAAGAACCAAGTTTTCATCTTCAGAACACAGTGGATTTATAAAATGTTTATTTTTTATTAAGTTTTTCTTTGGGAAATCGGTGACCCCACTAGATAGTCCTGCACTATATACGGTCGTTTTTTTACATTAAGGGAGTAGGGAGGGAATTCGGGCACAGTCCCAGAATCAAAGTGTTGTTTCTCTTCAATGATTGACTGAGGATGCATTTGTGGGTTAAAAAATAAAAAAAATAAAACAGGCTCAGGCCTGTGATGCAGCTGAGCCCTGGGGACAGCTCAACACGACAAGCACAAGCTACTAGCGCTGACCTTGGGCTACTTGGCAAAGGCCTTCAAGGTGTATGCAAAACCTGCTCAGACATATCAGAAAGAAGGCCGTTTTTGAAGTTAAGCATAGTAGTATGTGTGTTTGTTAGTATGTATCTGTGTGTGTGCATTTTTCAAAAGCAACCAAGAGTACCCATGGGCCTGAATTTCATCAAACTCTTTGATATGGGCGTATCAGAGTGTTTATAATTACAAACAAACCCGATCATGATTAAAACATTGATACAAAGTACAGAAGTGGCCAGGGAGAACTGAACTCACCCAATATGTATTTGTGTAGTTCTCGTGCCATGGAGTGCTTGTGTGTATGCATGAGATTGGCACTGCACAAGCAACAGGGGCCTTGAAGCTAATGTTGACATCATCAACTGTCGCCAACATAAAGGCGATCCATAATGACAACTGATCATCATGTCACTCCTGGGGGCAAAGAGCCAACAGCGCTTGTGCTTCTCTGCTTGCACATTATGGATGTGCGTGCACATTTGTCCATCCACGTTTTCATCATGGCCGCGTTTCAAACAGAACATGTTTCAAAGGGAATACTAATCCTCAGAAATGAGGCGTGAGATCAATATTCCCACGTTTAATTGGATGCTGGCTGATTTGGTTGAGAAATAGTCAGCACGACATCCCTCTGTCATGCCAATACAGGCCCACGAGTTTCACCAATTTAGCCGTTGAGGAAAGCTTGTACGAAAAAGGCGAACAGACAGACGGGTCGACAGAGAGACAGATGGAAAAAGTGAAGAGTGGAATTGAGACTTGACTTCAAAGTGTTAGGACGTTATGATTGCTGCAGCCATTTAAGGAAAGGTTGGAGAGTGAAAGAAAACCTCGGGGGGTCGTCCCATCATCATATGCCCCACTTGCTGCTGTGATTTGGTGATTTGTTGTCCGGAAGCCATGTTGTGAGAGGAGCAAGAGGGACTTTTGGATTGAAAGGGGGGGGGGGATGAAGAGAAAGAAGGAGATGAGGACTGGGACAGAGGGATAGAGTGAGTTAAGCAAAAAAGATGGGTGAATGAAAAGGAGGGTCCAGGACCACTGTCAAATGGTTGAGATGTTGCCATGACTACAGTAATGAAGGGTCTCAGGACACCCTGGGGGCACAGAGGAGGAGGGGTTCAGGCAAGGGTGGAGGAGGGAGAAACGAAAGTAATGGTGAAGAGTAAGGGGAGGGGGGGCAAAATTGAAAAATGGTGAGAATGAAAATGTAAGAGGCCTGCAGGCTTGTTTTCTAGACTATGTTGACACACATTATGCCACAATGTTGTCACAGAAATAAACTGGTTAACATCAGACATCCCACAATTGCTACAACTGTTAATTTATAAATCCACTTGCAATTTTCAACAAACACTGTAAAAACCAATATAAGTATGAATACAGGATGTACTTCTGCGAAATAACTAATCATAAATATGTATGTCAAGGTAATTTTAAATCCTGAGCTTACCTCATTCTGTCATAAATAGCCCCTAACCCTGTAGGTTAACCCATCAGCAGTGCTGAGTTGCATGTTGAGATTGGATTCTTGCCAAAAAGGGATCCATAACCTCTTTTTCATGCAAAAAAAACACATTATATATGTAAGCGAGAATAACATGTGAACCCTTGTGTTTAGAAAGGCAGCTGTGTGTAAAGTTGCTGCGGAAATTGTTTTTTTACACTCTATCAAACAAGTTTTTTTAAAGACCCACTCCAATTTAAATAATGTTTTTGGACATGTTCTTTTGGCATTTTTCTCATGATGAAGAAAAATGTTAATATTGTGTATTAGGAACACATGGAAAAATACAGTTTGTGTCAACTTGTCGTTGTATAAAAACTAAAATCAGCGAGCCACAAGTTCCCTACTCCACTCCATTCCGAGGCATCCACTTGCAGGCAAAAAAATCCATGTACGTCTTAGTTTCCCCGTCTGAGCTGGTATCTGGCTCAAAACTGTACGACTGAATGGCTCTGTTTTTGCTCGCCATTTTTGTTGCACAAGTCATGTTAGGTTGGGGTTGTAAGGGGCTGTAAGCTAGCGGGACAGAGAGTAAGGGATGATGGGAAATGAAGGAAATCTCACTGCTCGCCAACAGTCCTGCCCACAACTCAGAGGCAAATTTTTGATGAACTACTGCAGATCTGCAGAAACTATGTCCTAGAAAGATGATTGGAGTAGGCCTTTACTAACAAGCATGATGTGTTTTCCAAAAAAGGTTAATGCATCATTAACCATGAAGTGAACAATTTAATAAAGCAAAACATTTCAATGGTTCATAATAATAATAACATAGAGGCCAGAAAGAAAAGCTGTACTTTTGGTTCAAACACCAAATTCCATTGGTTTAAAGTCCCTAAGATATATGGATATGAGTGTTCCAGCAGAAAACTAACAACACCAATGGCTCTGTGTAAAACCAACATAAACAGAATGTAACAATTAATGTTTTTTAAAGGTATAGAAAATAAATAAACAACTTGTTTTCTAATGCCCTCAACATTTTCAAAAAAATATATACAAAAGAAATTTCCCAACCAAAACATATGATCACATTTGTAACTCCTAAAAAATTAAACTTCTTGTGAAATCTCACTATTGCATCTGTGAGGTGGCTGTTTTTTTCTTAGTTTGGATAATTTCATCCTATCAAGACATACTTTGTTTCAATGGTGAATGAAAAAAACAAGAATTCGCTAAAAATGCAACATTTCTGGTCACATTAAAATTGGTTTCATCACACGTAACAACTTCTGGTAGAGAACTGGAAAACGGCAACACGGGGAAAATGCTTTAAAAACATTTTTTTTTTTAAATAATCATTATTTCACAGGTCTTTCATTGGGAAGTTTAACAAAAAACTACTGAGTCAGAGTGTATCGAGTGTGTTAATTATGCACAGAAGTTCGCTATAGTTTTTAATAAACTCTGGTTTTAGAGGTAAATGGGATGCTGGTGCATTATCACGAATCAAGAACATAAATGTGTTTTAATGAGCCTTCTTTATTAAGCGAGGGACTAAACCTTTATTTTAGGTCCGTTCTGAAATGATGAAAGAGCAAAGCCCACATTCATCACTGTATTTATAGGGGCAGAGGGTTAGCTGCAGAGGGTTAATGTACTATGCTACGTACATTAGTGCTTGTTGCTTTGTACAGCATGCTTGTCTGTTCAGAATTCTTTTGTAACTCATGTTCCTGAAGGTCAAACATGTTTAACAATGATCATTTCAATACTTTCAATTCTTTAAAAGTCTCAATTTATCAGGCTATAACTGCTTATATATATATATATATATATATATATATATATATATATATATATATATATATATATATATATATATATATATATATAGACTTATAAACAGTTTTACTACTGCAAATCTGCCCCAAACTTTTTTTTTTTATATAATTTTTAATTTGTGTTCCCTATAGATTTAAGATGTGGGCTTTCTTTCTTTTTTCTTACTTAGGGCGCACAAGGCTCATGTCACTAACTCTTAGTTTGACTCAATTCAAGGTAGTAATCAAAATTCACCTACAAGTGAACAGAGACCCTGACCTTTAGTCTGTAGAGTTCAAATCACTTTCAGCACTTGTCAAACGAAGCTGAGTATCAGTGAGCATATACTATACAGATGAACTATTCTGACTGTAGCCTTGTTGATCTATAAAGAGAGCTTAAATTTCAAAACGAAGTAAACAAACATAACACTGATTTATAATTTATGCTTTGAAATGCATCAAACTTTTGATCAGATTGCCTGTAGATAAAGGATTCAACCCTGTGTCTTGCATATAATGATTAGAAAAAAAGTATCAATGTCCAGAGGATAACACAGCAAAATAATGATTTTAAAAAAAATCATAGATTCCTTTCAGAAAAGAAACCAAAAGGACAGTGCTCATGCAACAATGTGCATTTTACTTGAAACTGTATAATCAAGTGTATATTCAATAGTGCCTGTAAAACCGTCTGGGAGCCAATAATCTTGCCCTGGAGGGGATCCTTAACTGAACTTGAGCTGATCTTACTGTGTGGTCTCAGTAAAAATTCAAACAGATCCACAAAGCCCTGCGCAGCAGCCTGAGATCCTTCATTGCTCATCGATGGACTGATCAATATGTGGACATGTGGGTATTGACCGAGGTAATGATGATAGCTGCACGACCACATAGCCACAGCCATGCACGCACACGTGTATGCACAGTTGTGTAAACATACAGAAACAGTATTAATGTGCATCTCATGGAACATGATGTCAGACAAAACAGGTTTTAAACTATATCTTAGAATAGGAGATAAATTAAAGCTCAATTTTGAGGCTTTTCTAATTTTGTTATAGAGCCTACTTCTATGTTCATCCATGAAGGAAATGTTTTAGTACTCCTCTAAAACAGGTGGTCCCCAACCAATCAGTTTAAGTTCAGACAATATTTTCAGGGGTGTCCGATTTTTTTAAAATCTAGTTTCCCTCAACTTTTCTGGGTAAAGTTGATCAGCGTCCTCTATAAAATATCTGCAGCTGGTTTTAAACTTTATTGTACTCTACATTTTGTGTAGGAACCATTTATTGTGATGGCGTTTTTCTTAGCCCATGTCTTAGTAGGAAGTAAGTGCAAGATTTATTTCAACTCAAAATTTACATTAAATGAAGAATAAGTCTATACACGACTTTGAAAATACGATTTGAAAGGGGAATGGAAGAAGCTTATGCTTATAAAAATCCAATCCCCCACTCAACAACACTTGTAACAACAAAACAACAAGTTTAAACAATTTGACTGTTAACGCTAACATACGAGAGACACAAGACAAAGACAGATAGACACGCCCCAATACTCCGACCACACACCACACCCCCTAGAAAAAAGGAAGAAGGAAACAAGATGGCTCAGCTGAAAAAAGAAACGGGAAAAAAACAAAACAAACCAACAACATGTGTGAACACATATAAACATGTTTCTTCTTCTTTCTTTCCTTTTTCCCTTTCCCTCCTCTCTTCCCCCATTTATTTTCTCCCGCCCATTGTTAATGATCATTCAACAGTCCAGAACAATACACATACTCATCAATGTTACATTGCATCTTGGTACTTATTCATTATGTATCTTTTAAACATACCTTTAAAATGAACAAGTTTTTAACAAGTTTTCATGTCATCAGATACATTTTTCCAGAGTGTGACACCCTTTACTGAGATACACATCGAGTTTAGGGTTGTCTTTACTTTAGGTTGATAGAATTTGTTGGTTCATCTCAATTTCTATTTATTAACAGCATCTCTGTTTTGAAACATAGATTGAACATTAGTTGGCAGATAATTTATTGATGCTTAATACATAATTTGGGCAGTTCTAAAATCTACCTAATCCTGTAATTTTAAATAATAAGTTTTAAGAAAAAGTGGATTGGTGTGCTCATTATTTAACTTTGTGAACGAATCCGATGGCTCGCTTTTGGAGTATAATTTGAGGATGCAAATTTGCTTTCTAACAATTTCCCTACACTTCTTTACAGTAATTCAAATATGCCATTATGAAGGGATGATACAAAATAAATATAGCGAATTAATTAAGCATCAAGCTACGTCTTTCATCAATCCAACACATTTGGCCACTTTTGAACGCAAATAATGTATATGGGGTTTCCAATAAAGGTTATCAACAATAATTACACCCAAAAACATGTGTTTTTGCACTTTCTCAATTGGTGAGAAAGGGAAGAAGTGAATGAAGGGTCAGAGTAGAAGCTAAAAAAATCGGACGCCTGTCTCATTAGACTTTTAAGATAAAACAACAAAATAATGAGGTCAGTAAAACTTGTTTTTAAATATCATAATAAATCCACCATTTGAGTAACTTTATTAGCAGCATTCTCGTAACATTAGACAGCTGGTTGCTGGATATTATGCAATATTATAATTATGTGTCCAAATATGTTTCTTTTTGTTAACTTTGCTAGCTAGGTTATGGTTTACTGGTTCAAGAAAGTAGCGGAAGAATGTTCGATACGAGACACAGCAACTTGACATGCGTCAAGAATGAGTCAGATGTGGTGGTAGGAATCCACTAGTTACCATAATAAAACTTCCTTCAGGATTAGTTTATAATAAAAAATAACATTTGAAAAATCAGGTGTTTTTTCTTTGTCCGCAGCCCTGAACTAACTGTTCCACAAACTGGTACCGGTTACAGGCCCGGTTAGTCGGAGACCACTACTTTAGATAACAGTAAAGTTAGTCGGAGACCACTGCTTTATTTAACAGTAACTATAGGCTATCTGAGCCATCATCTGATTGTTTTTAGGTGACCCCAGCATAAAACTGACACATCTTGACTGACTGAACACACACACTTGTAGTAAAACACAATTTGACTTTACCTGAAGCTTTCCTAATTTTGCAAAGCAGCAAATGGGACAAGGAAATGTCCCAAAAAGGAAAATAAAATCTCTTAAAATAAAGTCTCTTTAAAGTAGTTGACATCAGCTATAAGTTTATACCAGGAAATGAGTCATTGGTCTGTAGCTGTCAAGTCTTTGCTGGACAAAAGAAGCAATATATTTTAATGAGGCCCAGGCCCATGATAAAAAATTAAATTACTCATTTGTGCTTTGAAAAATGGCTTAGAGACCTTTGCTAAGACAAAAGTCAAATAATTTTGAATATAGGAACATTATTTTATATTTTATTCTGTTTGGCACATTGGACTAAAAAGACCAAAGCTCCTGGCACCATCCAGCGAGAACAAATCCAAATCTCTTTTCCATTCAGGTTAAAACAAGCCATAAAAATTATTTGAGAGCAGTTGGTTCCAGCTGTGAAAAATCAAATTTGGAAGAGAAAAAAAAACAAAACAAGATGTGGAACCCCACAAAATGATGCACTGTAAAAAATGTGTGCATAGATACAGAAAATGGCCTCACAGTGAAAAGAATGGCATGTTAATTCATTAAAATAATCTCCGTTTGTCTTGATGTTTGCCATGACACACATCAAGGCATTGTTCAGAGAGGTCCAATAAAAGCAACGCTGACTTAACAGGCAATTGTGTCTGTCTTGCTGCAAGCACTCTCTTAGTCACAGACAGTGAGTTTATTGGGCGGATCAGTGTCAGGAGCACAAGCACATGCGCACACAGACACACATGCATGCAAACACACGGGCTTAAATAAGCCCACACTTTAATTTAGGCCCCGTCACTACAATGAGGCTTCCGACATCAGACAGCAAATTGTTCTTGTGCAATGAAAAAACAACAAAAAAAAAGGAAAGATTGGCAGTGGACAAAGACAAAGAGAAAGGGGGGCAGATATGTGTGCTGTGCATGAATGTTTGTAAGTGCGCTTATTGAAGTATACGATCTTATGTGGGTCTTTTTTACCTGACCTGGTATACCTCACTTGTGCATGATGTGTTTGCATGCATATTTCTCTCACAGATATTCACGTGTGTTCATGGAGCAGTGAGTGTGGGTGGGTTGGGGGTGGGGGGGATCTCTAGCCTCTTGAATATGTTCACTTAAATAAGCCGATTGTTCTTTAAAAGCTTAATCAAACCCTAATTAGCATCGCTGTAATTGCACTTGCCTGATGGCTGTGGCCCATTGACATGGATTCCCATGTTAATTTACTGTAATTGCCTCACTAATGCTATGAATGCATCAAAGTTATGCAAATGGCGATGAGTAATCCGGCAAGTATTTGAAATGGCTGTCATTACACATGCACGCTGTGATTGTTGGATACTTCTCTTTATGGTAGGAAGTCGTGCAGAGACACAAAGGTGAAGATATAATACACACATTTACATATTCATTGACTGTTATTGAACACAGGAGCAGAAACACACACACACACGTTAATACAAAGGGGAATACATGCTAACATTAACTAACTTGCTCCCACCCACACACAATCAAACTCTTGGATCAAAGTGTTAAATCATAAAGATGAGAAGCTCTCTAAGAGTCTAGCACTTAAAGCAGGGTGCTGGTTGTATGAGTACAAAGAATTAATGAGGACACACAAACACTTGCCCTCTCGCTCACACATTTACGCACGCACACACTCCACCGTGGAGAAGCAGAAGATCGTGCTATTCTACGTACTAATTACCTCGGTCCGTCTTTCTCATCTCTCCTAGTCATTCACTCCCTCCAACGCACACATACACACATTAATGAAGGCCTGTTGACTGCCGTAATCCCATGCTGACACTCCAGGGAGTCAAATCAATGTGACCCCAAAGTCTTTGTGCATAAAATGGCAATATAATGAGGTTGGTGTTGGAACGTCTAAACACACTTTGACAAACGCACACAACAAACACTTGTTTTGGTATTAAGGTTGATTTCTCACAAAGTGAAGATTAATGAGTCTGTTCATGAAGGGTCTATTTAGGGCAGGCTACATTTAAATGGCTTTTTGCAATACCTTGCATCTGAGAATTTTGAGGTCCCCTAAACTACATTTAAAAAATAAAAAAATGCAGCTTTTGTTTTAAATTTGATTGGTTTTTTTATGGTAAATTATGTGTATAGACTGAATTCATACTAAGTGAATTTGTAGTTGAATTTGGCATTAATCAATGTAAAAAATTGTCTTTACTTCAAAATACTTCAATTTTCTCTCTCCTTTTAAGCTGCTATTTATACCTGGGCATTGGGGTTACCATTTTCAGCGCTGATCTGCATGCCCTCTTCTCCCACGACACTTTTGCTGACTCTTCCGAGGGACCTGCTAAGAGCTAAATTCTCCTGGGTCTTCCAGGAATCTTCTTCCCTACTGGCAGGCATTTTAAGGGCATCATGACCAGATCCTGATATCAATTTAACTGGCTCCTTTCAGTGCAGAGAAGCAGGAACTCTTTCCGAGTCACTCCCCTGTAACTTCCATCTCCTATAGTTGCCCAGTCATGTTTGTTTTCATGATCTCCTTTGATCATACTCTGACCTAGCACATGAGCAAGGGGGTGAAGGTTAAACATACTATGCCCATATCTGCATTCTTAACAGACTTTCAAACCCTACTCATAGAACACCAGTAGGGCAGTGCCAAACCGACAGTGCCACAGAGGGCTGATTGCTCACCATCTGTGGCTCCACTCAAACTTATTTTACCATCAAAAACAAAAAAAATTCCAGTATTCACAATGAAATTTTAAAAAAATGAAACAAAAATAAGACATCGGAAAAGGTGGGTGTTATGGAACATCACTCCAAATCATTTCCGGATGGAGAGGTAAACAAACGTAATCATCCAATCAGTGATGTTCCTTAATGCCTACTTTTGGTTTCTTATTTTTTTCAGGAATACTGTTGTGTTTTTTTATTAGATTTTGATTTTTGTAATTTATTTTGATACTTTTTTATTATTTGTTTTGCTCTTTTGATTGTCAGTTTGGTCTTTGATTATGTTTTTGTATTGACTGATTTATTGATCTGATTGGCACATCAGGGCCACCATACTAAGTCCATCCTTAGCTATTTTTGAGCTCACATTGAGAGAAACTTTGAGATGCAATTTTATTCCTTTTTATCATCACAACTATGAAGATTCTTTTTCAGTAGTAAAATTATGAAGTTTGGTATTTTTAGTTCAATTAACGACATTCACATTAATCTAACAAAGACATTTCTGCTTTCATCCTGCTATTGGTTTAAATAGAGGGAGCAAAGATTTGTATTTAGAAGAATAAGTATGTGAGCAAAAAATCGATCGCATACGGTCCTGATCAATCTAAAACTATTAAAATATATAAGCTGGAATGCAAATACCTTTTTGTTAACTTTACAGTCCTGTTAGCTTAACACAGTTGATAAATGAAGCCCACGCGATGACAAATGACAAAAAATGTGTGAATATGTTGCAACAGTGTTGGTCACTGGTGTTGGTGGGAACAGAAAGCAGAGGCCACACATACATATCCACTTTGCACACAAGCACATACATAGGCACAAGCTTCACCCACAAACACAGTGACACAGTCCACACAGACAGCTCCCTGGAGAGTACCACTACAACTTCCACCACTTTATTATTGGTCAATTTGGAGGCTTCTTTCACAGGGGTGACATGGCTTAGAAGATGTCACAGCCCAACCAATCAATACCACTCTGAAAGCTCAGGATCTACACTTGGTGTGTGTGGTTGGGTGCAAATGTGTGCATGCTTGTGTGTATGTGTGTGACTTGCTGAAAGCGGCAGCAGCTGTGGCTGGACTCTACCCTTCTGACCTGTTTACTGGACAGTAATTACATGGGAAGAGACGTCCATCCAGCTCCTGCTGACCAGCTCAACTAATGAAGTAAAACACAGACAGACAGGCAAAGACAGAAAGACAAGAAGGACAGATAGACAAATGCACCGATTAAAAAACTGCAATGGTAGCACTCCTACCATGATGAGTCTTCATGCACCTTTTGTCTGATGTATATTTGAGCTTTTATGTGCATCTTGGACAGACCAATGCTTTCCCTTTGCCTGTGGCGGGATAGGCCGGAGCACTAGATGAACAAGCAGCACAGCATGTAAGCAATCCCAGGCACGAGTTTCCCTGACAAACCTATTGATTCTATGGATTTCCACCCAAAGTTGCAATAATGATACATCATGGGCGGATTTGGCAGGACACACTGCTGGGGGAAGAGGTGGCAAAGCAATTTGCAGCTGTAAAGACCAGGGGTGGTTGGAAAGGGTGGGGTGAGGAAGTGGGGGCCCTGATTACTAATACCCCCAATGAAACAAAAAGAGAGGAATATATCCCTCCATATCTCCGTCCGTCGCTTCATCCCTCTGTCCTCGGGTGTCTTGTTTCCTGGTGTGTCGATATGGATGTATGAATTTGTTACACACGGATCCAGCACAATGGATTGGCTTTGCTGCTTTGTTAAGGATAAGGGGTGTGCAGGAATCATAGACTTTGGTGTGTTCAGTGCATGAGCAGCAAGAATAGAGCTCAAAGATAAACTGATTGTACTTATGTGTGCTGTTTTTCTGTTCCGAGCTCAGAGTACCTTATCTTTGCAGCAGAATCCTAGGGTGTTTTGCAATATTAAAACTATCTTTCACTCTCTGGCTGAAGGATATAAATTAAATAAATAGAATATATGGGTTTCTCTTTGACTGTCATACAGTAACTGTACATTAAAGATAGGATTTAACAGCACACACCTTTAGGAATTCTAGATTCTTGAGTCCCCCGATGCATGCAGAGCAGAAGTTAAGGTAAAGGTTTCCAGATTCTACCCCCTGCAAGTTAAGGGTTTATTGCATGAATATTATGTGTGCATTTCAGTTGCCTGAAACACAAGCTGTTGTGCTGAGGCAAGGGGCAGGTTATTTAAAGTTTAGAATGTAATTCTGGGAAAGAAAAGAAAAAAAACCTTACAGTATGAAGCTTAATCCCAACAAGTGAAAGTATATCCGAACGATTTTTAATTCAGAGTTCCTGAGCAAAAAATAACTATCTTTTAAGCCTCTTAAAAAAATGCTGAAAAATTAGATTTGTGATGTGCTGGTGCATAAACACAAGTTTGCATGAAAGGCAATAATTTATGGCCCATATTTCACTCTGATTAAAAACCTAAGCAGCGATTATAGTGACTACTCAGCAATCTTTTCTGACATCAAGGCATATTTTTTTTTTCCCTCATTCTAATCCACTACATTATAATTATTCAGTCATTTCAACTTTCATAGGGGAAAAATAATAATCTTTTGGTTATGCAAATGATTGGACCCCAGAAAAGGCCCGTCCTTGGCAGATGGCTGGTATTTCAAATGTGGTCATTTTGGTATTGCTGTCAGAAGATAGATCTTTGATTAAATGAAATAGCGGCTTAGGCTCGATCTGAAGAATACACAATAAAATTACTTTATAACTACCAGCCCTGATTAAGTCTATTGCTTTTTCTGTGTGTATGCTTGTGCATGTGCTTTCCTGAATGTTAGTGTTAAAACCTTACATCCAAGATTGTATATTAAAAAAGGAACAATATTTAAATAACAGTGTGCAAAATCTTATTACAAATATTGATACACGTTAACATCATATTATTCATTTTCTATTGATGGGAGTAATTTGTATAAAACAGATAAATAAAAATTAGGACTTTTTGATGAAGTTATTATACCTTTTAATATCACAAAAACTTTATTATACTACAGATACGTGCTGAAAAAAAGCAAATGTTAGATTTTTAACAGGTTACATATTTCTGTGTTAACCTGGCTGCAATTCTTCTGCAGAGCTGGGTTTTTTTATCACTTTTATTTATTCTACAGTCATAAAAGAACACACAATCTCCAGTTCCTTTGTCTTTAAAAAGAGTGTCTAGCTGCCAGTCGGGTATCCAATCCCCAGCCGTTACGGGCAAATCAGGATAATAACACCTCCCTTTAAACCAAATGACCGCAGCGTGGGACTTCCAGCTAAAATTAATTCCACCTCTGACCAGAGGCGAGAATACCCCACTGCTTAACCCCCTCTACACACTCACACCCCCATAAACACACACTTAAGCTCTTACATGCTCCAGCACAAGCACATAAACACACACACTGAAGTGCCTGCATGCACATGCAGACTCATGCATGTGCGCACACAAGCACACCATCTGAATATGGAGTAGTACTCATTTGCTCTCGCTGCTCACTATTCAGTCTTTATCACACGCCTGTCAGCCAATCGCAAGCTGCAGCATTTGGCAAAACTATTATGCATTTAAGCAAAGCATTTTCTTCTTCATTTTTTATGCTCCAACATTGCATCGAACATATGCTAAAAAATTACATAATGGCCTCCTTTGAAAGTTTAAAAGTGGTAAAAACATGTAGCATTTGGTGAAAAGGTATGCATCTTCTGAGCCTGTTAAAATGTGTACATTTTCAAAGCAACACTTGACACCAGAGTATAAGCTCCACTTTACAGCAATATTGATTCACAGCATCAATAATAGCTCTCTTCTACTTAATACATTTAAACTCTAAAAACAGAAATCTGTCACAAAGTTTTGACTGCGGTTTCAAAGTGATTATAAAAGTAATGATTTAAAATGCTGCATGCATGTTTGCAGAAATGAACGACTTTTGTTTTATTCCAGTTTGTAGTTAAGTGACCTTTTGTGAACTCATACTCAAGTGACATTTATTCTCCTGTCTCGGGGCACACTTTGTCTTTGTTATCAAGGTTTGCAACTATTCAACTTTCCATGTTCTTCATGGTTCACACAATCAAGCCAACTGAGGCTCTGCCTTCTGCAGCCCTTAAAATATTTATGTGCAGACAAGTGTAGAAAATGATTGAGATTTATTGCTGTTCGTTTGTCTTAGCCCAACCACAAGAGTGGAGTTTAACTGCTGCCAAATTTGAGTTAGGGTTCAGTGATTTTCTGATGAAGATATAGAGGATGCAAGTGGTGTGAGGTGATTTTAAAGATTCCAACTTGCAGCATAAACAGAGGCCTGGATAGAGGCAAAACAAAAATATAATTTGTTAAAAGCAGGATTTAAAATTTAATATGACCATTATTTAACTGTGGCTGTCACTGTGCGTGTTTTAACGAAAAACAAATGCGTCCTCCCTTGGCGAGTGTTTATGTGCTGTTACTAGGGCAAGTCTAAACTCTGTCATGTTGATTAGCTGTAGGTGTTAACACACTAGATACTGCCTCATCTCATTCTCCTCCTGACTGATCAATGTCACTCTCTGTCTTGCTTCCTTTTCCTCTTCGTTACTTCCTCTATACTCTCTTTGTCTCTGAAGTTGGCTTTCGATACACAAAGACCTTTTTCTCCTTGCTGCGATTTAAATGAAATGATTGTTACATCTCAAGATCCAAGCATATTCTTGTGGCACAATGTTAACGATGTGATTTGTGGTTCTTGCTAATTATGCTCTTGCCAGTGGGTTGCAACCAAGCGGGCATCAACAGATTGGAAGCTCTCAGCTGCCAGCCTCCCACCAACTGCCTTTGTGCCTCTGCCACTTGACATCTCCATTTGCTGTGTGTGATGATGTAAATAATTACACTCAATTAGCACTTAATTAACAAAGCTGAAACAAAAGGACAAGTCCCTGGGCGCCGCTCTCTCGTTTTCTCTCCATGTAGTGCTCTCTGTACGCACACAGGCACACACATCAGGGAAAACAAAACATGTCAGCTTTTGACAATGTGCCATCTGTCCTCGAGCCAACAGATAGGCTTAGACACACACACACACACACACACACATATGCACACACGTACAGCCCCTCAGCGTCCATAAAACATGTAGAAACACTAATCGGGTCCTTAGGCGAACATAATTACAGCTTGCCGTGTTAATTACTTAACAATTAGCAGCCATCTCTTCCAAAGGGCAATCAATGAATTGCCTTGCGATTCCCTTGCTGAGTTACAAAGCCTTCCCATTCACACACCCTTTTGCTTTACCCTTGGTCTTCTATGCTGCACAGGCACATACTGAACTTATACACGTTGAGCAAACACTTACAGGAAAGTACAAATTCATTTATATTGTGTTCAATTAGCTTATTTTACATCCCAAGGCCAGCTGTAAAACAATTTTGCCTCTTGTGTAAGCAAAGTGGTCAAGATTTTCATTTCTGCTTTTCTATTTACCACTAATGCCTTGAGGCAACACTTTAAAATTCATTGTAAAATAGGCTGAGTAAAAATATAAAAATATATATATAATTACAATAGAGGAAATTGAACATATTGGGTCTCTTGTATTGCTCTTTGTCTCTGTAATTCCTGCTTGTTATCAAATGAATAATGAGAACATTTTGTAGCTGTAATCCAAAATATGAATCTTAATGTCAATTCTGATTGGAAACAAATTGGTGAAGCAGGTGCAATCCTGGGACTAATGATCAATAAAAAAAACCTCATATGTCATCATTTTTAGAAGATTCAAAAACCTATCAGTATGAAAAATGTGCACCCTTTACCAGAGAAATCATCCATCACTTCTCCTATTGAATTTCCCATATTAAAACTCCAATGTGGAAGTCATATAGGCTGATAACACAATCAGATTGAAAATTGAGAAAAATTCACCTCCTGCCGATAAATGTATATCACGGATTAGTGCACTTGGATGGTTGCTTCCCAGAGGGAAAAAAAAATAGGATATCTGTTGACCTCTTAGAAGATGCGCAAACCTTGTGCTCTCTCTTGTTGCATTCAAGCTCAATCAAGCAGAAACAGCACAACACTCAAAAGCATCATCAAACTCCTATAGATGGGCAAACCACCAGCGCATTTATGGGAACCTGCTCTGTTTGATGTATATAATTAAACTGTATCTTTTCTTTTTACCCTTCTAGAAATTTCCATTTGTCTCATTACTCTTCCTGCATTTCAGTGATTATTCCTGCAGATATTAGATCACTAGACTGGCCCTTAGCTTCTATTGCTGAAAGTCATAAGAAGGCCATATGTTGGTAATTGCGTCTAATGTCTTGTGTTTTATATATATACATACACGCTTGATGATTCAGCCACTCTACTGACTTATATCATTAAATCTAGAAATGACTGACATTTTATTATATGTATATCCTTCCAAGTGAACAATATGCAAAATGTATATGGATTCTCTATTTCAGTTTCTCCATCACAGACCACAGCTGCCATGCTAACCCTAGCCACAGACAGATCTCTAATAGTCTTGGCTGGCTTCATCTTAATTTGCTGAAATTGCAAAATCAATAGGTGTAGTCGTAGCCACCCGTTCCCTGTTTTAGTGGGAAAAGATAAAGTCTATGGGAAGGCAATCTTCACTTTCAATTTGCTCCCTGTTCAGCATTGAGGCCGAAGTGCTTATCACTCTACTTAAAGAGACCATATGCCTGTCTGGATGTAGGTAGAGCTGGTGGACAGACAAGGTGTTCATTCTGGACAAGGGGAAGGGGGCTGAAAAGAACGGCCTCAACACTATTTTAAAAATCACTGTGTGTAATTTGAACTGTTTAATTTTGTAAACTGGGCCAGCAAATATTCTGGGACCGTAGATGAACATAGCCTCCTGTGTTTGGAACTTCTTTGCATTGTTGTGCGGATTTGAGCCCACATACACACACACAGAACACACACACAATATTACATGAAAGGCTCATGCTTAATGTCTCCAGATTCCTCTGAAGAGATTAAATGACAAAATCTTGGCCAAATCCCTCACTATTGGACTATCGGTTCTGTATGCAACAATATGTCACTGGAGATGCAGTTTTTCAGTGGATGTCACCTGCAAGATACACACAACAGTTCCCTGTTTTAGTCTGCAAAGATATATGCATACACCTCTCTAAAGTTTTTCAAAGACACAAATCAGGGTACCGGTATATATTTGCAAGCAGGTGGGGTTTTTGTTAGATGTATGTGCTTTATGAGGTATTTGTCAAGATCTTATGCCTTTTCTTTTTTTAAATCTGCCTTTACCTATAATCCTTACTTTCATTAACTGTCCTCCAATACAAGACCGTGTTTATTGCAGTCTTTTACTTTCAAAAGAGGGAGAACTGGAGGAGGTTTGTGAATGTGTGCTGTGTTAGAATGTGCATTTAGAGCATCTGCAGCTAATGTTTGTGGAAGTCAGGCTGCAGTTGCAGGGGTAGGGTTGGCTTTTGGGACCAACTGCAACAATAGTTTAACATGCCGTAAACAAAGATTGTAAAGAAATATTTTAATCTGTGTTTTAAGAATATGTTATGTTCAAGTTGAGGCTGAAATCCTTAAATGAGAAATAGGATTTTTGTGACAAAGGTGACGGAGAGAAGAGCTGAGTGAGAAGGCAGCTTATTCTACCACTATCAGAGGTACTATTTCATTTATTTCCAGAATTTTCTAATTAATTTGTGACTGATAAACAATTTTACACAATTATTCATAAACACATTTAAAGGGGGAAGAGGAGGACCAACTAAAAAAGGAAAAGAAAATATTTCTGAAAGATCTGGTCCAGGATCACATTTTAAAGATATTGTTTGGCGTTATCTTCATACAAAAGAAAAATGTAAAAAGACAAAAAGAGCAGGAAAGTGGTTCAATTTGGAGAACACCTGTACTGATGGATTTTTATGGTTGAGCATCGTAACTGCACTTTATGAAAAGCAAAACAATTCAAACAAGGCAAAAAAAATCACTTTAACATATTCTATAAGCAGAGGTAAAGACCGCCTTGTTTGCCGTTTCCTATTTCACCATAACCCCTCCAACAATCACCCCTTTCCCTCCTCCCCACTTGCTCTCAAAGCCGCTTCACTCCACAACCTGAACACTGGCCTCAGTAAGACCTCATACTTGGTTACACACTGGCCCCTATTGGCAGTCTTACCACTTGGACAGATGTGAGTAATGCATGCTAATGGTCAGGGTCCTTTTTCTTTTTTCTTTTAAGAAAATGATGGATTCCACTTGTTACTTGTTTTTAAATTAATTAATCTTTAAAATATGCAAAAGGTCTGTACAAATGTGACATTTTAAATCATATTATCCTTTTGTGTGTGTGTTTTTTTTCACCAACCATATATGGTTAAAAAGGAGCTTAAGGAAATTTAAAAGTCAACAAACTGACATTTTGGTTGTTGAATTGACAGTACATGAACAAATAATTGCACAATTACAGTTTTTTTTTTCCTTTCATTTTCCTGAAATAATGATATCATTTTAGATTAATCCTTTTTCTCTTTTTTATACCCAGACATAAATATTTGTTCAGGTCTAAGGGAATGAATGTCACTGTCGGAAACATGGAAATTGATCCGAACAGTAATATCCCTGAATTAACATTGGGAGTTCTCTTTTTCCACGGAGGAACAGTATGTCAGTACATTTCTGCAGCTAAATACATGATTATACTTAAGCCCCTGTAGTTAGGTGTGCCCAATTTCCACACACTAACACAGAAGGAACACAAGGTCACACAGTAAGAGTTAGAAAGAAATGGACTAAAATGAAGGACAAAAGTAAAAGACAAAGAAATACAGATGTAAGGAAAGGTGCAGCATGACCACATTTTGCGTTTCTGTTTTCTTTCTTTCTTCATTTTTTATTTGAGACACTCAGTAAAAAAAAAAAAACGGATGACTGATAAGCTGCATGCAGCGTCTCCGAAGTGTCGAGCATACGAAGCGGTTGCACACTGTTTTCTTTTAAAAAACAAATTTAAAAGGATAAAGCAAACCTGAGAGCGAGTATTAAAATTTTAAGAAAATACATAAAACAAAGAGGAAAAAGGCTGCAAAGTTTTTACTCCTAGTGGTTTCATATTCATAAAAACCACCACAGACACACAAAAAGCCCAGTATAGTAATGTTTATGCTTTGATGCAAACAATGTGCTTTTAGCCAAAAAATAAAAAAACTATTGTAAATGTAATGAATACAAAATACTTTGTAAAATTATTTTTAATAACCATCTTAATTAATTACTTAAAATTTGTAGTTCTTTAAATTTCTATGACAAACTAGTCTTTCAAAATGTTCCACTAGGTCTTAGTAGTTTCATTAATTGATTTTCTTTTATTAAACAAAGTATTTGGGGAAACCTTAGCACATTACAAAAGTCTAACAATGCAGCTTAATTTTCCTTCAAGACATTTTTTTTCTTAGATTGTATCCTGTCACCAGTAGAAAGCTTGTATTTATACTGATAATAAATTCCATTAAATTCTAAAATTTTGCTTTTAAAATACCTCTTTTTCTTTTACAATTGTTTTTGTTTTGTTTCTATAATTTATTTGCACAAAATTTTTTTATTTTAACTTAAGTTTATTGGGGGGAAAAAAGGCTTACGAGTATCTGACAGTGTGAATGACATGATAAAACTCATACCTGAATAATTCATTTTGGCTGAAGCATGTTGGTGCAAGGTTAGAACATATATGTTCTATAGAATAAAGGTAAGCTGTCAAAAAGACCTTAGGATTTGTTTTTAAAACGTCCAAAAATCCCACCCCAAAATGTATGTATTTATGTATATAGCTACAGGTATTGATGTGCACATTTGATGCTTTCTTTTCTTTTTTTTTTAACAAAAAAACAAAAAAAACAGACAGCTTGCTCAACTCCATCTTATGCAAATAATTCAGGCCTCACCCACTCCCAGTTGCGGTGAAGTTATATGAACTGTTGAATATAAATGATTGGGAATGATTGATAGGCCTTCCCTCTTGCAGCCCACAACAGACAGACAGAAATCCAGACACATGCATCTTTCAAACTCCTTCAAAACATTTTTCTTCTACTTCTCACCGTCTCAAACTAACTTTTTTGGCCGAATTCATCAAAACACACAAATAGGCAACAGGTTATCAGATGTTTATTGCTTAAGTAATTTAAGATCTTAACACATGTATGATATTCAGTTTTAGATAAATTTCGTCAGAACATTTGCCTTCACATGAGAGGAAGCTAGATCTAAAAGGTTGTTTTTAGCACTATCCTGCTGTAAAGAGGACCATCAGCTATTCAGGACAGAAGTAATGTGAATAAATGAACTCAATGGATCATGGGAGTTTTCAATAAGTCATTGCAACAATTTAAAAGACAGCAAAGTGTCAACTTTCCTCGACATTCAGCCCAAACATGTGACATGCAGTGGTTGAATTGTCTACCTCACAATTGACAGAAGAGCTCACCTTACTGTTTACTGCACTGAATTTAACTGCATTTCTGCCGTATCTGAGGATGCAGCGGCCGCAAAAAAAAAAAAACGAGATCCTCGCAGGCCAAAGTTAGGCCGTGGCCTTTTTTATTTTTATTTTTTCAAACACACCTAATGCAAGCAGGTTTACAATCAGTGATGAACAAAAGCACACTGGTAAGATCGGAAATATGCAAAACTATGAACAATGAATTTCAAAAATATTAGTTGTAATGACAGCATGCCAGCAAATACCAAAATATTCTTTACAAAAGAATTTATTTACCCGACTGTTTCCATCCGTTCCCTTTTCCCAAAGCCCGACTGGCCAGGTGTGTGTATGTCAGTGTGAGAGCTATACTGTTGTAGGGTCTGTATGTGATTTCTTTCAGACAGGAGACTGGAAATGGGGTAGAAGCCATTACGCTGGGAGAATCACCCAGAGCACCCCGAAATGAGGGGCAGGGGCCTGTCAACACACGTGCATGTGTGCGTTTGTGTGTTTTCAAATGTTTGTGTGTGCAACCGGGGTCCAGCCGGTGACCTTCTTCCAATGAGTCCCCCATGATTTATTTACTGTGCCCTTATCCCACAGCTCTCTGCACACAGACACATGATTTCTAGTATTTCAGTGATAAGGTAAAATCTGCAAATGCGGCTTTTTTTTCCACTCAGGACAGGACGGGCAGAAGAAAATGGCATTTGGTACAAGGAGAACAGATCTGTCACCCTATCTCCCTCTGCAGTAGCATCTTATTTTCTTCTCCCCATCTCCACTCCCTCTGTCCTCTTCTCATTTCAGCTCTTTCTTCGGAGCCAATGTCTTCCTCTCACCCTTACTCTCCCATCCCGGCCCTCCCCACGCCTCCCCCTTTTATATTTTGCACCTCCTAGTCTGGCCAATGTAGTTGCCATATCCCGTTTTCACTCTCTTCATTCTATTCTTCTTTTCTCTTTTTCTCTCTCATTCATTTGTTTCCTGTCTCCCTCACTTTCCCTTGCTCTCCGTCTCTCTCAGCACGGGGGGGGGGGGGGGGGGGTTTGGCTGTCGCTGAGCGAGATGAATTTCTGATTGCTGTTGGGCAGAACAGAGCAATCTTATTGGTCAGAAAAAGCCAGAGAGGAGAGGCAAATGCTTGAAAAAATAAAAAAAATAGTTTTTCTATTGGCTGAAAATGACTATAATTGTACCCCTTCTTTTTAAACTCCTCCTTTTTCACTCCCTCAGCAGAGTGGCAGCATACTATAATTTGAACCACTGGAGCCAATTATGCAGATTAGCTTGCCCCGGGGTTGACCAATGACCTTCTACCCCCTGTTAACATTTGTTTACAATATGCAAATTACCACTGGGTTCAAAAACACAGTGGAGAGTGTCAAAACACCTTTAGACTAACATTGTAATAGAACAAAATGGCCTACCCCCCCCCCCCATCACTTGCCTCCTCCTGCTCATGCACGTGAGTGAACAAGTGCAAATGAAACAGAAACAACTTAGGAGGAAATCCTGTTTGATGAGGTGTTGGGGAGATTTTCTGCTCATTGATTCTGAGGTTTTCCACTTATGACAATATTTATACCATAGAATAAAAAAAAATCTTCTCCTTTCCATCTCTTGACCTCTTTTCCTTCCATTTTTATCGTTCTTCCCTTTTTGAGTCCTTGCCCTGGTGTCTCCCACCCTCCATTTACACTTCTCTCCTTCCTGACCCCCCCCAATTCAACTCCCAGCCCCTACCTTCTCCATTGGTAGAGATGGAAGCTAGTCTGTCTAATTAGCTGTATGGTTTACCTTGGCTCAGTGGGGCCTGCCTGCCTTAGCTGGGTTTAAACAGGGAGATGGACGGGCTGAAACGCTGAAACCCTAGACTGTAATTAGAGACAGGCTCACTGAGGGCACACCACTGCTGACACAGAGTCTCTGTTCCACCATGTGCACCCACACACACATACTCGGGAAGACTGGACTCACACACACACACACAAGCACACACTTGTGGCAAAAATACACACACATAAAAAGTAACAAAAGTTGTGAACAATAATACACAATTTAGTTGTAGATTATTCTAATTTTTGACTAATATAAACTACATATGTTACATAAACAATGTATGTTATCTCTTCCCACATCATTTTTTAAAGGATTATTACTTTTTTTTTTTTCATTTTAATTCAACTATTATTGTGTGTCCAGTGTCAGGTGTGTGCCAGCATGTATTGATGTTTCAAAGATACACCACCATCCTTCCTTGAACACAACAAACCCCAGCACCACACTTGAGTGACAGCATGTCCATTCCTGATCTAATAGTGGTAAATGTTCTGATGAGTTTATTATTCTTAAAAAGTTAACTTCATCAAAACAAAGAACAAAAGACAAAGAGACAATCAATGAAATTCATTAATGAATTCCGAAATGCCTTTTTATTCTTTTCTAATTACACGCATTGTAGCTCATAATTGAGTTGGTGTATCAGACTTGAGATTACTTCACCCTCGTGAATGTTTGTGCGCATGCATGTGTGTGTATGTGTGTTTTATTGTGATATGAATGTCTATATGTGTGTGTGTGTGTGTGTGTGTGTGTGTGTGTGTGTGTGTGTGTGTGTGTGTGAGGGAGGTAAAGCAAAAGTTGTCAGCGAAAGAGACGCAAAAGAAGTAGCTGAATGTTTAGCAGGAGAAGTCAAATCACAAGTAAGACGCATAATTAAAGGGGGGAAATGGTAGAAATGAAAAAAAGGAACATTAGAAGTATTGGATTTGTTTTTTTTATTGATATTATACTGCCCCCTGTTGTTCATACACAGAAAAACACTGGGTTTTGCTTGTTTGATTGGACCTGTCTTAAATCTTTTCAGCAAATATTACAAAAAGGGACACTACCAAGACAACATGCAAAGCTTTTAACGGAGTCCACAGTTTGACAACATTAACTAGATTTACTCGTGCTTACGGACATCTAAAAAGAAGGAGCTTGGCAGTTAGTTCAATGAAGAAAATGTCGTTGGTTTTAATCCTTCTCTGTACGTCACTGCTTTTTGTCTACAAATGCTCTGTTTTGTCATAAAGTCATGTCATCATTACAGCCCTCTGTTACTTTTCATTGCTAAACATTGAATGCTGTTCTTGAAGATTAAAGTGGAATGTTCTGAGGAGAGTACCTGCTTGCAGGTGTCACAGTGTTTTAATGCTTTATGACAGCAAAAAGGTGCGGTCATCAACATTAGACCTTTTTTATCTTGAATTTTTAAAAAAAAGTGACTACAATAAGGTAGATGCTGTTGGCACATGCTTGTGTGCATGTGTATTGTTTGCCATTTGGCCCTAAATGCCCTACAATAACGAATGTTCCAGCCTTCTGATTGGGCAATTAAAGGCAGCAGGGGGACTGTGTTGACGGGTTAAAGTGTGACATCCATCATCCGAAACAATCGGCCCCTACGAAGCAGAATTGGGTATGTGCTTGTGTGTGTACATTTGTGCGTGCTCATGGGCTCCTCAAACTACCCCAGCCCCCATGTGTCTTTACAATAACTCCATGAAATCTAGCACACAACTCCTTATTCCCAGGTGATGCACAGTAGCCAGTGGCATAAAAAAAGAAGAAAAAAAATCAATAATGACCATGTGACCAGACCAAAATATGCTTGAACAAAGGCTAAAGTAAGAAAACAACAAAATGGTGAAATCTGTTAGTTACAGTATTCCTGCCAAAATAAAGTGAATTATAGGCAGAGTTTAGATGTTCTATATAACATTGTATCTCACCATTAGCTCTGAGCTTTGATTCCATTTATAGTGGTTCATAAGTGTGGAACAAGCAAAACCTCCAAATCAGAGTACTGCGTTTCCTGCACTGTCAATGAATGGTCTATTTTGGATCTTATGACATTTATTAGGCGCACACAATAATAAGGTGAATTTGGCGAGACAAAGGGTCAGAGAAAAGTCTGTCGATCAGTCAGACTTTATTAACTGCGTTCACAGTAACAATAGAACTTGTTTGTAACATGCTACACATTAGCCACAATAGAAGCGCTGGCCGTTTTAGAATATCCACAATGCCTGTAACTCCCAACCTTGTTCGTACCACGTAGACAAAACAGATTCCAACAGCACTGCATGTTAGCTGAGTTAGTGTACTCACAATAACACCCAAACATGTTTTTTTACTCGTAAAAAACAGACTTCGCCGTGTTCCTCCCAAAACACTTTGACATCAGTAAGCACAATATAAACTGGTCTTGTCGCTTTGTCGTTTTTGAAAAAAGTCCAGGCTGTTAAGTGCACCTTATAATGCGGAAAATACGTTACTCAAGCAATAGATCTACACACAGATCAACTAATAGCATACAAACTCTCTTTTTTAAATTACATTTCAGAACTAGAGTGGTTCCGTATTTGTCTCAACAGCTTTGGTAATGAAGTAGGCTGAAGGTGCATAAAGTATCCAATATCAGCACCATCCAGAACCAAAGATGACAAGAGGGACTTCTTTGTAAACTTAACTCACCATTTCAGTAGCAGAAGTGATTGCTGAACACTAAGACCAAAACTTTCCCAAATTTACATGATCTGATCACGATGAGCCTGTGCAATCTGCAGTCTAATGTTCTTATGTTACGTACACCTTGCATTCTCTTGTGTTTCTGTAGTCTGCTGCTGCTAAAGCTACTTTTTCCTCTCCTGTCATCCCAAATTAACTTTTCTGTTCAACAATGGTCGTAGCAAGGCATTTGATTCATTGAATTGCAGCTTACTGGATGGTTAAGCTTTTATATTTCATTTTCTGAAGACTTAAAAAATAGGTGTCTATTCAAATCCAAAGAAATGTCTTTATCACTTCCGATATTTGGATGAACTTTATCATGTTATTGGAATCCTTTTGGACAGTCTTGGGATGTATTCAGACTGGACACATTTGATCCGCCAAAAGGGATGTAACAGAATAGGAACGTAGCAATCGATGAGGTCCAATGTAGTCGGATGAATGTAGCCTCATTAAAACAACTTTTGACGTGATACACATTTCTTCTCACACTGTTTACCCAACAATCTATGTCATAAACACTTACCAGCGTACCCCTTTATTCCTTGACTCCTTAATAACCACCTTGCAGCATGCCTCCGCTATTCCTAAGAAGCAAAGGAGCAAGAAAAAGTCTTATACCTCACATTGATACAAACATTCAAAATTGGTAATTGAAATATAAAGTTTGAATATGTGTACTACTCCAATATGGATTGCATAAGGACTTCCATTATTCATTCTCTTATTGCTTTGCCCCACCCTTGTAATTTCTGGCCAATGAAATCTTTAGTCATGTGGTTTTGTTTACAAGGTTTGGTTCAAAATCATCCAGATGAAATGCAGTCTGACTACAGACCAAATGCAAGGTTCAGGACTCGATACAGACCAAACTGAGCGAACTCAGTTCGGACCAACAGATTTTTTCAGTCTGAATGCACCCTTATTTTCTAAAAGTGGGAATAAGAATTTAAGTTCCATGTTAAATAGAACCAGGGAATTATTGAAGGTGTGACAAATAAATTAAATGCGACTGATAAAATATAGCTATTGCGCTAATAAGTGGTTAAAATCTGTCTTTCTGGACTAAAACTTCTTAAAGACTCGAACATGCCATTAAATGAATTGTACAATAAGTCATCTTGATCGCTTCATCAAATGCAGCCTAAAAACAACATTTTCACTGGAGTTTTTCTGAACTAAAGTGTGTTTGAAGAGAAGAACTTCCAGAAAACTATAAGGAATTAAGTCATATAAGCCAACTTTACTAATTTGACAAGTTTCATGTGTCTCTTTGGTATGCAAAAGAAGTACTATATTTAAAAACACTCATTTCTGGCTCAGCACATATCCGAGCAGGACTTACACTGTCTGCGATGTAGAAATGAAGCTTAATATCAAAACAGAGTCTTGGTCTTAGCTGTTGATTGTCTAAAAGTATAATTATTAGAGCAACTAATCCAGCATGCCATCTAGTCAACCCAGAAATGTCCCATCATATTTACTGTTTCAGTTGGGGTTTGAAGTTGCTCAAAGCCCAAGTCCACAGCAGCAGAGCTTTGAGACCACGGAGGGAGGCACTAATCATGACACCATTAACTAAAAAAACATTGAGAATTAGTCAGATGAGGAAAACTTGCACTTCTCCTCTGAGCTTTTGTTTAGCTAATTCCCTGTTGACACCCATGTGCTGCATTTGCCAGGAGAAAAATTCCTTAAGAGCGAAAGATTACTTTTGATCCCTAATTAATGCATCTTATTAGCATTGCCCACAAGTCATAATATATGCTAATGTGCATTTATATTGGAGAGTGCTGCTTATGCAGTTAATGTGGCCTAAATATGTCTGTAAAATACATTTTTTGTATTTTTCTAACCTTTAATCTGGATTTATTAACATGTTTTATGTATTCCTTTTCTTGTCCTCTGGGTTTTTATTTTTTAGTGCTTAGGTCTTGGTCACTTACATAGATAGATGACTTACAGCATGTCATACAACGTCCTGGATCACAGCATAACTTAATTTGGGATTTAAATAAATTGTTGGACTCAGCTCAAAATAATAAAAATGTAAAACTTTTTTTTTTTTAGGAGTTAGTACTTTTAATACACTATTCTTGTGAATGACTATTTGAGGATTCAAAGGAAAAATTAGCATGTTATTTCAGACAAAAGGTTATTGGGCCACAGAACATCTGTTGATACACAAATAATAAGAATTTTGTAATTGTAAAAGGACACAAAGTAAGAAAAGTAGCTCTATACAACAAGACTTGGGCTCCTACAGGTTTTTATAGGTGGAATTTAAGACTTTTCATGGCCAATGAAGGGCCTCTTAGGACTGAATTGATGACCCAGTTTTGCCAAAAGTATTACAAATGAGTATTTATTCAAATAAATGAATTAAAAAAAATATACAAATAAAGGTATTGGTGGGAAAAGGGTCTTAAATATGTCAACAAATCTGACTTGATTGCAGTAGTTATTTTTTATGAACACCAACAATGCTGTTCAGCTGAGTTGTGTGACTGGCACAGTGTACCCTGAGAGGTTTTTTATTCAACAATATTTTTTTCACCTTCATTTAATTTAATATAATGAAAACCTTTGGTGAAAACTGCAGGAACTCAACAAAGAACAACAATAAAAAGAATTAAACAAAATAAGTTAATTGTAAATAATGTAAAATTACCAGGCATTAACAAAATATGGTTGACATTTAGAAGAAGGTGCTTGTAAACGAGAACACCGCCACTTTTTACCTAAATAAAATACCAATGGTAAGGAACACATGGTTTGTCATTAAAATGCTGTGATATAAAAGCATATTTTAACATCAACATTTCCAAAGGGGAGCAAAATCCACAAAATCCGGTAAAAAGAAACAAATTGTAGCTAATTTATTAATGAGAATAGGTCCATTATAAATGTTATGCCACAAGATAAAACACTGCCAACATGACAAATACAGCCTACAAAAGTGACAAAGGATTTAATCTGACAAAAATGGAAGTTTCATGGTAAAAACAGCTTCATTTGGGTTTTATGTTTTGAACAGAGGAAGGTTAGTTTCCTTTTAGAACTGAATAAATGTTATTGTTTGTTCCAACAAATTTTACAAAGACACACTCCAAAAAGACTACCGGTAACTCCGAAATATGAAAGGTTTACTGTCCTGCTGCAGTTATTGTGTAGCTGCTCTAACTGCAGCTGCACATTTTAACTGGATCCACCAGACACAAAGCAGCTCCTCTGTTCTTCTCCAAAAGGTTTCTTAAAGCCTCCATTCCTTTTTTTTGGTAGAAAACCATACTGTAGCTCACAAATGCCCACTTCTGACAGTCTTGTTTCTATTACTCTTTCACATAACTTCATTGTGTGACTCATCTAAAGTCTTGTTGGAGAGCCAGTCAGAAACTCTACTCCCAGATCTTTTAACACTTCAATAGCAAATGTGTTGTGAGGACCAACTTCCATACACTTTTCCTCCTCTTCAGTGCCTTCCTTATTATAGTATACATATTTTTGCCTCTTCCGTGTCCACACAGCCACATTTTTTACTCTGTGCTCTCAGGCTGTATTAGCAAAAAATCTTCTAAAGTGAGAAGAAATCCATTGTCCAAGGAGAATGTAGCAGAGACTAACAATTTCATACTTATGGGACAACAATGAGCACAAGGACTTATTACTATTACCCTATAAACACACTAAAAAACAAAACATATACAAAGTGGCTAAACGTACAATTGTTGATCCAAGAATCAGAAAAGTGTGGAGCATCTTTACTTAAATACAATCTTTGTTTGGTGAAGGAAACATCATCACTACAAAAAATGGGTAACACACCAATAGATTCTGACTTTCAGGAACAATAATTGTAAACTAATGAATCATTTACAAGCTCCAAAATAGTTATTCTCCTGCATACTCATCAAAACAATAGTCTTACCACTGATCTGGCCAAGACATGCAACTCCTAGGATCATCTACAAAGTGAATCTAAAAAAAAAGAAAAAAACAGAAAACTTTAAACCTCTAACTTGTTCTTGCGTCAAATGATGAACTGAAAACACTTTTAGAGAAACTGTAAAATCTAAAATACAAAGCACACTTAATTGATTTTGCATTTTGGGAAATTTAGGTTTCAGAAGTACATGGCCTATCCTAACAAAATTCATCATAATGATTTAAGAATACACTTCTCATCTTTAGTAATTTTGATTGTTTTGAAAATAAGAGACGTACAATCCCCCTAAGTCACCACGCTTTGATTTTAGCTCAATATTGTGCTCAGGACAAAAAAAAAATAGAAAAATGGTCAAATATTTTAATAACAAATTCTTGGTTGAAGTGAAAACAAACCCTCATGGTGAATTTGGTAATACTTTGGTACCACACATATATTTTTAGGGCTTAGTAATAATATTCACAACTAATGTTAAATAATAAACAAAGTTAAAATTGGTAAGAGTTTACTAAAAGTATTTTAATTCCTAAACATCACTTTGATTAAAATTGTGTTTTTAACATTTTTCTGTGGCACTCTTCTGATGGTGGAGGACATATGTAATGTATATTAGGCTTAAATTTGCACTTCTGAGTATTTCTTCATTAAAATCATTGTGAAACAGGACCAGATGAAAATATCCTGATTGATGATGTACAAAATATGCGGTGCCATAAGATCCCTGCTCTGCTCCATTCTGATGCATCCACTTGGCGAAGACTAGGTCCATCTATGTCTTCATTTTCCTCCATTTTTGATCTTTAAAAAAGATTAAAGGTTGATCGAATTGGGTCTTCAAATTTAGGCTAAACTAGTTGCATCAGGTGCTGCTATTGAATGGTGAATTTGGTGACTGCAAACCTTCAATCTTTACAACTAAATCTATGATTACGATCAGATTTACTTATTAAATCATAAATATAATTTAAAACATTTTCAATAAATACATGTATTTTAGTTTTTTAGACCACCTCTAAAGAGAATTATGTTGTTTTAAAGTCATTTGCCAAGAAAGAATACCAATACTATAATTATTTCCGTTTTTTGGTCTTCTGCATTTTGCAAACATATTGTAACAAGCCACTAAATATGTTCAACAAAATTTAAGACATGCTGGATCAAATTTATTTTAGGTTATTATCTATAGATCTGGGAATTTAAGACATTTTAAAAGCATGTGGGAACGCTGGAAACACCAGATCAGCTTCTATTAAACCAGTACTTCAGATATACAAAACTTAAACTTACTCTCAGTCAATAATTAAATAGGTTATATAACGATGTGTTGAAAGCTTTTATCTAAAAGTACTCTATTACAGGGGCACGGTAAATAGGTGCATTTAGCTTTGCTAAAGTCCTGTGTAATTGTTGTCCCTTTGATGGAAGCTGTGATAAGTGTTAATTGACGTACCCCTTGCAGTTCCACACCCTTTATGCAACCATTTCTCAAGAAATCATTCAGAACTACCAGTAGGTAAAGCAAATAAGGTTTTTCTTTCCAAGAAAGACAGCTGATAGAAAGGTGAAAGAGACAGAAAACACAAAGACATCACGCCGTTTCATCTGTACACTCAAAATTGTGATCATGGGCTAAAAGCTCTGAAAATCCCTACTACAAATTTTGTTTCTAGAATTTTTGTAAGACAAAGATAAAAAAAGGTTTTTACTGAATGTTTGCTAAAAAAAAAAAAAAAACTGTGTTTATCAGGAAGAATAAATCATCATTTAGTCTTTAACTCTTGACATCACTTCTGAAGTTGCAGAGCACATTGTGCACAAATTTAGGCAAAAATGTCCACTTTATGAATATAATGACAACTTTTTTGATAGTGCTTTTACAATTGTGTTTTCACTAAAGCCCTGCGCACATCACTGTGAAAAGTAGCTGGAACTCTGATGACATCTTTATTTGAACTTTTAAAATTCTAAAACTATTATAAAATATTAGAAATTGTAATTCTGGAGAAAAGGGGCATTTTCCAAACTAGTTATGAGAAATCAGATACAATTTGTTGGCACCTTTTTTGGTGTATCTATGCATTTGAAATGTTTTAAATAATAAAGCTGTTTTAAAGAAAAGGATAACATTTTAATAGCCTGTGTCGTTAGAATTGTAAAGACAAAAGTATATTTGAATAGCATTTATTGGATAGAATTGCAATGCAGATAAAAATTCAGAAAAATACATTTTTTTAAACAAAAACCAAAAATGTTTTTATGTAGCATAGAACTACAGGTTTTGGGTCTAAATAAATATGATTCAAAGGGGTTTATTCATTATTGCATCTGTTCTAGCTAAAAGGAAGTGGATACGGGCTCCATTATCCGCTCCTTGTTTCTGGTCATTTGCAAGCTTCCCTTGTCTTTCCCTGAGTGATTTCATTTGCTGCAGAGTGGTTTTGAGAGGAGAATAACACCAGATGAGGCCAACTTAAAATCAAGGTTTCCCAGAATTTCCAGTACCTCTTAAGGATATTAAGTATAGTGATGTCAAACAAGTGAGGCTTTCCTTCGTCATTGCAAATGGTAAAAAGCTTGCGTTTCTTTTTTAAAGCACACACATAGAGGCATATATACAAACATGCACACTCAAAGGCAAAATGAGTTGCCAATCCAGAACATGAAAGTAAAAAAAAAAAGTACTTTTATTTCAATCCGAGATAGCAGTTTTCTGGTAAATGGGTTTGACTAAAAGATGAGGAGATTGAAGAAAGAAGCAAAGATGATGGAGAGAAGGACAGGCCATTATTTTACAGAGGAAGAGGACAGCCGAACAACACACTGCCGATTTCTACTGAAGTGCTCTCTAGTTTGATTACCCCCTCCCCAGCCCCTGCCCTCTTACTTTTCTCTTCCTGCCTACAAGCTGTGATTTGTGTGCATTCCTTTAGCTTTTTGGTTTTAACACCAGGGGGTATGAGCTTCGAGGGCAATGTGCATGCATCAGACTATCCACAAACCAGAGAATAAGCATTCAGTCCTGCCTTTAGCTTGTGCATGCTCACACAGAGGTGTGACCATGTGTCTATAAACTTATCTGTTTCCATTCATTTGGCCAAGGTGGAAACCATATTCCATCTTCAAAACACACAGTGGCACCATCAAATGAGTCACCCCTTTCATCTGCTTCTACTGCTCTCAGTTACTCCGGTTTGTACGCCTTGCCTAATGGATTTTCAAATGCAAGTACACGATTTCTTTCAAGACTTGACAGCCATTTCCTTTGTGTTTAGGGAGGAAGATCTGGCCCTGAGTGGCTCGGTGCTGATGGTGTTGTTGAAAGATTCTGCATATAGACCAGGGGTATTTTTCCTGAACTTATTTTGAAAAGGCCAAATGTGAGACGTGTTTATGTATATTTCTGTATGTGGCCAAACAAAGCAAATGAAATACTCTCATGTGGGCAGTTTTTGCTTTTGTGCATTTGGTGGTGGTGGTGGGGAGGGGGGGTGGGGGGGGGGGTTCTTTAGCACTGGATAAGATTTAAAATTTGAGCCAGATGGTGCAGCAATGTTTTCTTTTCAGAAACTTTTTTTTTACAGAGTTGCTTTAAATTTAAAATTTAAATAAAAAGGAATAAAACAGCAAACAATTAACAAAGTTGTATTTTTAATAGCACTTCTCTGTTTTCTTTTTTGAGAAAACAGCAGACCTGACACTAACCGGCTGAAAACCATGAATGAAAACATACTTAACTGGGGATGATCATATCAGAAAGTGCTCTGAAATGAATATGAACAAAAAACAAAAGCATGACTTAAACCAGGAAAATCAAACAAAACAAAGCAAACTAAATCAAACCAAAAAGAAAGCACCAATTGATTGCTTCAAAAGCTGATTTTTTAATTTAAATGCCTTGTAAATGTATTGTAAAACCTCCTTTCTTTGTTAAATTATTGTAATTTTATTGCTATGCTAAACTACTAATTCATTTGCCCTCCTTTTTGATTAAAAATCCAAAATGCTGAGCATAAATAACAACACATTCAGTTAGATTCTTTTACACACACACAATAAACACAAAGTTTTTTCAGTAGAATATGTGGAGACATGCCATCATTGACATCACGGCTGCATTTTAGCATGCAGTCATTCTGGTCAGCTTAAGATAACGTGTAACAAGCTGACTTGACGTGTCAAACCCATGTTCTTACCTCAAAGTAACTGACTCCCATTCCAGCTGCCCTCTGCAAACCAAAATGGCAACACTTTCTAATTAACTAGGGAGCTGTGACAGCCTGGTGCCACCTACATTTGGTCCCCACTTGATACAAGTACCATGTCCTGAGGGTTCCTGTCAGCCTTGGTGCTGTGCAAATGGCATGACATGTCCCTTCATGTCTCCATTCATCTCTCTTTCTGTCTTTCTTTGACAACTGCTTTCTTCTAATCACATTCGAGAAGAAAAAAAAGACGATATGTTTGGCTGAAGGGAGAAACAGAGTACATGGATGCAATGAGAGAAAAGAAGAGTGCACAAAAGAGTGATCAAGTGCGACAAAACAAAAAGAGATGTTCAAAAGGCCTCATCTCTGGATCTCAGCACAATGAGTTGTTACCAGTCTGCCCTATGTTATGAGGTCTTTCTAAACCAAGCTCTCAATTTGCAGCCATCACCTCTACACTTACCGGAGCATCATCTGCAGATCCAAATGCACAAAACCTGACAATCAAAGTCTGAAAAATAAAAAAACAGGAAGTTCTTATTTGTTTGTTTGTTAGTTGTTGTTTTTTTTTACTCAATATTTAAAGATAAATTAAGCTCACCACGGAGCAAAAGCTGCAAGCCCAGAAAAAGGCTAATAATATCCAAAAACTGAATAGGATGTATTGCAAAGCATCCATTGAGTACATACATTTTTTTATGCCACAAATGAAATAACTATAAATAAATAAAAACATTAATCATCCAGATGAGACCTAGACCGTTTTTTTCTTCTTCTCATTTTTTTCCCCAAAGTACTGTTAAATGGGCTTTAGAATTCTTAGTTTCTTTTTCATTTTAAATAGGAGCCTGCTTTAAACAAGAAATTACCTAATTATTTAACTAGTTGTATAATATTTATCACATTTAAAATATGTTCCTCTTAATTCATGCAATATTGATATCACAGTGTTTTTAAGGGTTATTGACTGCCTGACATGTCATCAACAAACTGAAACCATTGGAGGATATGGTATAGGAATTGTTGAAAATGCTATTTATTTGTAAGGTCTGTCCTGTTTAAAGTCAAGATTCAGTAAAGTGATTTTTATTGTCAGTGTCATGCCTTGTCACCCTTTCCTCCTGAAGGATCTTAAAGTAAGTGCAACACTCCAAGTTCAGTCTTTGAATTTAACCTTTAACTGTCCTATAAACACTAGACAACCTGTAATTCTTTCAGTTTTTGTGACAGAGCAGACTGACACTGCAACTTAAATTTAGCAGAAACCCGTTTGTCATTTCCTGACAGTTGACTCTTGAAGTCCCTTCAATTACCTCACTAAACCGGGATTTACAAAAAGACATTTGTCACAAAAGTGCTTCCAGAGCAGAAGCGTTTTAGCCTGATTTACTAAATCTCTGTGCTGCGCCACAGGATCTGTCCAGCACTTTGAGGTGCATCACAATCAGCCTAATTAGAAAGGTGTTTGCACAACATTACGACACAAACTGTTGTGTCAGTGGATAGAACCCCCAAACAGCGTGATGCCACCTAAAAAGCTTCTGAAGGATGAGTGCAATAGTTAAGATAGAGAGGAAGGCTTTTACATGTCAGAGATGAGAAAAAATTAAGATGGAGGAGAGAGAAACACTGCAAAAGACGAGAGAAAGGGAGATTAAAGAAGAGAGGCACTCGCAGTGTGTGGTAAGTCACAGTCATCGCTTGTCAGCCACCCCTGGTGAGTATACCTCACATGGAGCAACAGAGACAGGCATTAACTCTCCGCTCAGCCTCAAATGACTCATTTATGCAAAGAAGAAAGAAAACATGCAGTAAACAGCAGTAAACGATCACAGCTCCTTTTAATAGTTGTACCCCTTACAAAAAACATGCTGCAAAGGATTTTCACTGTTATAGGCAGGCAGGTGCAATGTAAACGAAGTTGGAAATGAATGACAACTAGTTATATTAACATTATTTTGTGAGTGATTGTCTACTAACACTCGCATCGTCTTCTATATGCATATGATGAAGTGATTTTTAGTTTAAATTGTTGATTTGGGGGAAAAAAGGAATATTAGTTACTTGTCTTTCTATTTATCTTATCAATATGATAAAACTAAAGATTTTTAAGAAGTTTTTAAAAAACTGGTGGTGTATTTTGTGTTAATAACCTCTAAAAACAAAACAAAAGAAGAGCCTGTGAAAAGATATGTTTTCTGTGCTTAAAAGAACTTTTGGAGACGACTGATTTACATATTTATTGGTCACGCTACCTCAGCAAACGACCAGCATCATCAAAGACTGCACCCATCCGGCCTACCCCCTGTTCAACCCCTGGCAGACGCTACCGGTCCATCAGGACAAAGACTACCAGACTGAGGAAAAGCTTGTTACACTAAGGAATCACCTTACTGAACACCCAGTAGAACTCTGTACCTTCTATCTAATGTTTCTACTTGTTACTGGTTTTTACTTACATATTTGTATATATTTACTCAAACTCCTTCACTTATAATATCTTTGCATAAATTGCAGTGACGGTTGCTCACCTTTCGGGATATCCCGAGCAAATCAACTTTCACTGATTCGCACATTTGGTTTGGCAGAGATCATTACATCAGATGCCCTTCCTGACACAACCCTGCATTTTATCCAGGCTGGGGACTGGCACAGGGGGACCCAGACTTGCGCCCCCCTGTGGCTACTTATGTAGCGTGAAAGGTCTTGCTTGAGGACCCACTCTGGATTCAGCTCTTTGCATTTCCTGGGAAACAAACCCTGACTTCCCATGTGCCAGTCCAGTTCGAGCTATCCAGCCGCCCTATCTTAGCTCAGTGACTACCTTTCACTTTTGTACATTGATGTATTCTGTATCCCTATACCTCCCAGTCTTGAGCTGCTCTAATTTTATTGCAATTTGCTCTAGTAATGACAAAAAATGATTCCGATTCTGATTTGACAATGATTTCTCACGTCTTGACTGGGCCATTTAACTTTGTACATATGACAGGTTTTTAGGAACCAGGGGCTTAATAAACTCATTTACCTGTAAAATAAACTCCTGTTTTTACCTAATTTCACATTGCTGCGTTATTAGAGGTTGTTGGGGCTGTCTGTTATGCTGACATCCTTAGAAGCGGAACCATTTAAGAAAAGAAAGGAGGTCCTCCAGCACCCACAAATACCAGCATTTAGGAACAGAAGAAAGACATTACTCAAATTGACTTTATGTCTCAAGAAGAAGTGATTGAAGGGATGGCATAGTAAACTACAAAATCTTTTTGTCAAAGAACCCAAAACTACAGTGTAAATACTGTAATGACAGGGACAACAGGTAGGTCACATGTGCGGCAAGAGAAAAAGCTATAATCCTTTTAAAATGTCATTGAATCAAATGACATATCGCTCTATTTCAACTGAAGCTAGTTTGATCAGTTACACAGCATTTTATCTACAAATACTCTGTATTTACAAAAGTTTGTCGATATTGATTTGAAGTGTTGACAAACAAACTGTGTCTTCTGCATTAAGACAAATTTTATTAGAGCCTGGAAGTGAGTTTACAAGAGTCAACCTCTGTGGGTGAAAGGTCAAACTAGAAGATCGAAGTTCTCTCTCAGGGGTTTTAATGTTATCAAAGACAAAAACATACACACTGAGGATGAACAGAGAAGCTTTTCTTCACCTGTTATTGGAAGAGGCACGCAAGCCCGGGGTGAGGCTCTCAATGAATAGATCCTTATTGATTTCATCTAAACGGGCTGTATTGTAGGGCCAATTCAACCTCTCAACAACTCCCTCAAACTGTCTCCACAGTGAGCAACTGACCGCTTCCATAAGCACACCACATAAACCAATACACAGTTTCAATCTTCAGTGCATCATCTCATGTGCATACACACATCACAAAGCCTCTCCCTACCACTCCAAGCTCTCCTAAATGACCTCATGAAGTAGGGTGAGGCTCTTCACAAATCTAGCAACGGTGGTGGAAACCGAGCAAAGCCCCCTCATTGATCGGTTGACCGGACCCAAAGGTCAACAAGGCAGCATTCTCAGCTGGCTGAATGGACCACATCAGGTCCCATTGGCAAGCAATGATCTGGTGAAAAAGTACTGAGCACTTGAATGGACTGGACTGTTGACTTTTTTTTTTTTTTTACTCTCCTCTTTTTAGTTTGTGTTTTTAGGTAATTTTCATAATGGCTTAAGTTACCCTTTCAGGTAATAAGAAACAATAAGTTATTACAAGTACTTTTTTTATTAAGATTTTGGTGAAAGTGTGTGTGCCTTCTAACTTGACATTTTAGCATAAATTAAGATTTCATGGCTTCCCAAGATGTGTTCGTTTCTTTGTGAATACATGCAAGAACATCTGTGCATTGTGTGTGTGTAGTTAGCATGTATGTGTGTCACTAGGGTAATTAGGAATAGGAGAGAAGGAGAGATCAAAGGAGACATTTTACACTCTTCATTTTACCCCATATGAGAATGTTTCTACACACACGTGCTCGTGTGTCTATCTGCATGCATGTGAACGCATGTGTGTCTCCTTGTGTGATGATCTCCTCCAAGCTTTGATGCTGTAAGCTCTGCCGGTTAATGTACTACGGATAAAAATACTACACCGTGTAATCTGGCATTTATCCCTCGAGAGTAGAAGCCCAAAATGTGACACATGTCAGGAGCCAGGAGGAAAGGAAAAGGAGAAGAAGAGCAAGTACAAGAAGGGGGAGAAGAGGAGCTACAATGGAGGTATGAGACTAAGAGGTTGAGCTTCTTCTACTGCTCTGAGATTATGCAGAGGTTGTCAGTGATTTAGTATGTGTAAAGCAATTCCCTTTAATTTTTAGAAAATAATTCAGCACAGAAAAAGACAAAGGGAAGACAGATACAATGTTCCACAGAGATATGTTTCAAACACATTTTCAGAGTTTAAGTTACAGCAACACACAAAACAGAACTGAAGAATCCATGCAAAACAAACAAACAAAAAAAACATCATGTCTTTCTCAGTCAAAATTATGTTTGCAGAGGGGCCACACAGTCAGTTATAAAATGCATGCAATTTTCCAGCCCAACCATCCATTTTCTATATATCCCTTTGGGGGTCCCGGGGTTGCTGGAGCCTGTACTGGTTACTGTTGGGCTGTTGTCCTTTTAAGAGAAATAATAAAGGTATATCAAACAAGATCTTGGGTTTTATGAGGTTACAGTTTTACCTTTGGTTCAAAATGATTCGGAAAAAAATCTTTTTCAGATCTTCCCACCAAAACAGAAAATACAAAAGACCCCTAAAACCAAAACACTGTGTCATACCACACACTGGCAGCTCTGATTTAATTTTAGCACTGGTCAATGTTAAAAAGCAACAAGATCGATGAGTAGGTTCAAAGTTATTGAGTACAGATCAGGCAACGATGAGCATCAAGATTAACCATTCTTCCATTTTTCATAGTTAAGAAAGAAGAATCTGTTTAACTTAATGAACTTTGACACCCTGTGACAAACCGCAAACAGAATTTCAAAAGAAGCATGTTTCTCAATTTTGCCACACATCATCCCGTGTCAACAAATCTTCACTTAGAACAGTTCAATAACTAAGAAAAAAAAACGTTTTTTAGACTTACTGAATATAGAGAATGTGTAGACAGGAGAAACAAAACAGCTATTACAGAAGTGGATGTACCAACACAGGAGAAACAACACCTCAGGACCAGTTTCTACTGTTTAATCTAAATCTTCTTTAAAAGAAACAACTTTTGAAGACGAAACAGTACAGATTCTTGACAGAGAAGACATACGGCTTTAAAGAGGAGTCAGAGAAGCAATACATGTACATGTTAATAACCCTTCCCTCAACAGAGGGGGGGACTAAGACACAGTTTATTTTGCTGGCCTTTCATTAGTTCCAAAGAATACCAAAACCCAAGCGCGACCACATCCAACAACCGTGTATTAGGGGAAGTATCACAAGTATAGCTAGGGGATGTATACTCTGGTTTTTTCTTCTTTGTTTCCTTTTAATGATCTATCCAATTGCAGGAATGTGGGTGTCTGAGTCCTGCACCAGCCAGACTGATAAAGCCATTTTGAAGGACAACGAAATGCTCCAAGGAAGAAAATTTTAGCCCCAGTTACTGTGACTTAACTTCAAGACAACGCCACTGGAATAAATGATAACCTTCACCGACACACTAAGTATAATTTTAAGCAATTTCAAAATATATTTTTCTGAACTGGTTCCAAAAACTAGTAAGTATGATAAATCTGAGACAGGTTTTTTAGGGTTTTAGCAGCCTTTTTATTTTACTTTTGGATGCTCGGTTGAAGGATCCCCACAGCAAATCATCTGCTGCCACCAAACTCTTATCCTTTGAATCTTGTTTCCTGGCATCTACCATCTTCATGATGTCCTCCAGCATGTCTATCTTATCTTTGTTTTTTCACTTAACAGCTCTTACATCAGCATCCTTTTGCTGGCAAATTTACTGTTCCACTTACAAATATGATAAAATTATCTCAATCTTGCCCTCCCCCATCACAACCGCTCTGGTGGATTCAAATGGTAATTGAAGACCAAAAAATGAGTTCAAGCTTACAATCAGGTTTGTTGCCCCTCCACAAAACCTCACGCTACATTTTTTTTTTTTTTCCTTAATTTTCCATTCTCAATCTACAACATACAGACAAACATAAGCGTGGTTGCTGGTTGGGGGAAAAAATCGTTATGTTTAGCTCGCCAGCAGAATGCCTCTGCCTCAAAGATGAAGACCCCACACATTTCTAAAAGAAAGAAGAAGGTGAACTAGAAAGATCCTATAGTTGGTGGATTAAACCTTGCATTCCTCGTTCTAACAATAGATCACTTCAATGGGAAAATGTTCAATCCTGAAATTAATCTTGAACTAATTTGTAGTAGCCTGAACAGGGCAGGTTTATTTGTATAGCACATTTAGTGTATGAAGACAATTCAAAGTGCTTTGCATAAAATATTAAGTGAAACATTAAAAAAAATATTAAAGGAGTGATCATTAAAATAAAAATGAAAAGAAAGTTAAAAAGAAATTAATTTAAAGCAGATTCAAAGTAAATTTTTGAATAAAAACTAACCTAATGCAGCTGAGAACTGGTGGGTCTTTAATCTGGATTTAATCTGGATTTAAATCATCTCAGCATTTTAACTTATTTAAGACTCTCTGTGGGCGTCTATTCCAGATATGTGGAGCATAGAAGCTGAATGCAGCTTCTCCATGTCTTGCGTCTCAGGTCTGCCTGGTACATATTGGGTCAGGAGGTCAACCATGTCTGCAAGGGATGCGGTTTATGAAGGATATATTACAGAGAAAAATAATAGGTGGAGCCCTCTTTATCCAAACTTTTGCATTTCTTGCAACAATAATCCAACACATTAGAGCACCCATTAAAAAAATAGAAGGAGCTCCTTTTGTTTGAATTAAGAAGTTTTTTTAAGGTCCTTTTCAGTTCAGTGAACTAGGGCCACATAGTTGTACTTCTTCAATGACAAAGTTGTTGCTGTCTTAAAGAAATTCACCAATGGAGAGCATTTTATATTGCAAATCAATACACAATGAACATATAAACTATTTTATTTCATTAATTACTTACACCTGCTGTTTTTCTGCTTCTTAGCCGAGGAATACGCAGTAAGAAATGTGCAAATAATTTGCAATGTTGGATAAATTAGCATGCAAAAAAAATAATAAAAAGTCGGAGAATGAGGTTTGTATCTTGTTTAGTTTTTCATTCCTTTTAAAAGCTGCCAATAGAAGGATCAGATTTAGAGAAGATGGGTCATGTGGGCTGAAGAGACTAGATTTACTCTGAGTCAGAGCAAAGTCCAAATCAAGGTCAAAGTAAGTTTAAAAATAGATTTATAAATCATAGGAATGTGATATTTTATGCCATCTTTTTCTTTAAATCATCATAATTGATTGTCTGGTTCAAAATAGTTTAAATCCAGGGATTACAAAATTAGACTGTTTCATGTGCCACATTGCACAGAAATGTATATTTGAGAAGATAATTTGACACTTGAATAAATATTGCTAATTTTGCAAAAGAAAAAAATTGTGTGTGCCGGCGTGTGTGCTTCGGTGTCTGATGGGCTGGTGACCCGAATGCAATGTACCTTACTTTTCCCACATGGTGCCACTAGAAGCTGCCTAAAGGAGAGTTATTTAAGTAAGGCATGGTGACATTTATTAGGGTTATTGCCTGATTTGGATTTTACATAATAGGCCAGAGAAGCACTGAGAGTGCAGCTCCATGAATGTCAAAAGATGAGTAACCTCTTATCTTAAACAACATTTGCTTGGAGAAGATTTCAAGAAATTCTGCAGCACTATTTGGCAAAGTTGTTGAGTGTGGGCTGGTATTGATTTTCTTTTTTTTTTTTTAGTTTGTACTTAAACCTATATTGTCAGATTTTTCGGAGTAGCCTCAAAGGCATGAAGGCAGGACAAAGTGAAGATAACACTTTTTGCACCGTCTTTATTCAGTTGCGCTACAATGACATCAACTAAAGTAATAATTGGAAGAGGGGATTGCAAGAAAGAAAAAAAGACCTCTTTGACATATTCCAGTTTAGTCAGTTAGGTTTAACATGTACTGTAGCTTGTAACCACAAATATTCAATAAGCTTCTCTAAAAAGAGTCAGTGAGGGCACATGAATGGGAAAGTTTCATTTTTACTTTCAAGCATTTTCATCATTTTGCATCTGTTGGGTGAAAGATGTGGAATGCAAACTCTGTATATGCATATATATATATATATCAAAAAACGGATTTTGCCGGGCCATTTGGGCAATGAAAAGCAGGTGGAGTGCAGAGTAAGGTTTGAAGAGGTGTGCGCACTTACACACTGACACACACGCACACACACACAAAGCACTTTGTTCCCCCGGGTAGCCGTCAGAACCACTCTGATTTTGAATTAGCTCTGATTGGCTGTCATTGCCGTGTGTCCCACACAGCTGAGACCATTCAAAACCACACACACACACCCAAACACACACGCTCACACATTTATGGTCTGGGCATCATGTTTCACTAAACTGCTGAGCTCTCTAGACTGTAACTAGGGCTGTTTTAAGAGCTGTGGTTGAGTATGAATGTGCACGTGTCAGTCTGTGTGTACATCTGTGCATGTTTGTGTTTCACTGTGAAGAATTTGTGTATGTAATTTATTCAGGCTCTTGAATGGTAAGGGTTCATATGGACATGTTAAGTCTGTTGTGAACCAAATATTTTTCATTAGGGGCCTACAACGATACAATTTTGAAGATGCAACAAGTTATATTTTCATGGTATTGCATTTTACTTTAAATGCAAAGTAATTATTTTTTTATTACTATGGTGACATACTAAAAAAAATATTGTGCAACTGGACCCTCCATCGTGGTTCAGGAAAAAGTAAACTAAAATAGACTGGATGTGAGTAGACACAAAGACACAAAGTTCTTCCAAATTTATTGATGAACAAATGTGTGATTTTAAGATAAAACGCTTTTCGTTTTTTATAAATTTACCACACACTCATTTCTATAGACACTGTATGCACATAATTGACCTTATAAATAAATGTAGTAGTGAAGAGGGAAGACATATATATATATATATATATATATATATATATATATATATATATATATATATATATATATATATATATATATATATATATATATATATATATATATATATATATATATATATATATATAAATTATGTTTCTAATATGTCTAAAATAAAACAAAAAAAATAGCAGATTAATTTACATAAGGACATCATCAGGAGTGTGGAGGAAAATGGATTTCTTTGAACAGATGTGTACACTCACAGCCTTGCTTGGAAGTGGTCATAAAAGGCACAGATATATAATTTTGTAAGCTGTTACATTGATATGTGGGTGGTTTATTATCACAACTCCACTTCATATTTTTGTCACAGCTTCCAGTAATTTATTTTACTTCATAGAATCAGAGCTGTATGATGAAAAAACAGCTGGGTTTTTGGAAAAAAGAGCTATGCATGCCTTTCATTAAAATGTAAAAATTGAAAAATGCTCTATTAGTTGGTCTTAATAGATGCCACCACAAGTATGTTTACCTAGAAAAATGTAGAAAATTGGATAAAAAAAATAAATAAAAATGTTAGACCACTCTTATTTTGAAGGGTGCCACTGTGTCAGCAAAGATATACTTCACTAACCCAACAAGGTTTTGGCAGCCTTGCTTGCTCAATTTTTGTCGGCTGTCGATTCAACAATTTAGCCTCCCTCCATGCAAAAATCCAAATGTATCTCCGTGAGCTCCACGCGTGTTCTCAAGCTCCATTGGTGGAAGTTACTAGAATTTAAAGTAAAAGGGACAAGCAGTAAAAGCCTTCTCAAGATGTTCAACCCAAAGCTGGATTTCATTTATATAGGCTTGGGATCTGGTTACTGCATGAACAACAGTCCATTTATCTTCAAGTGTGGTCAAAACAGAGGACAAAGATAGAAAACACATATGTGCTGCAAGACAGACATGCAAATGTTAAAGACGTTCACACTCGAACGTGTGTTTTGCAGCATTCATAAAAAGTGCCTTGCCTTTACTTTACGAAATATAAAGATAAGTAGAATCTAATGCAATAAAATAATTACAAATATTTCATTAATCACTTATATATTGCAGAAAGAAACATGTGAATGTGTAGATTAGTGTGTGACTGGCCTCATGTAAGAAGAATTCATCCCCTCTAAAATGTGATACGTCATCGCCTCCTAGTGGCAACACACAAAACATACAAAACATACAAGAGTAAGTATTTTTCAAAAATCACTGGGTGAGATTTTGCAGAACGTAATGGTCATTTATTGTTTCTAGTCTTTAAAAAAATGGAATAAACTGAACGCATATTAGTAAAATGTTCTCACAACATGGTCACAGAAAACACAATACGGGTCTTTCTAAAACAGTGATATAAAGAAGTAGTCAAACAAAACAAAGTTTCATATCAATAAATTATTGAAAATACCTCAGTCATCAGTCTGTCTTGTTTGTTTGCTTGTTAGAAACAGATCATCAACGTTTTGAAGCAAATATGTATGCATTAAAGAGAATCAAAGTAAAATACATTTTAATTCACATTTTACAAAAAGAGAGATAGTTCTATTCTAGTTTGGGAATATTCTCCCTGCAAAGATATTTTTGGACTACAAATGAAAACATGCTAAATGATATAACACCAGCCTTTCATACAACCATCTGTTTTCTTTTCTTGTCTTCAAAATATCTGAAAAAATGAATGCAACCAGATTTTTTGGACTCTCCCAGGGTTTTTGTAGGCTCTGTAGCAAATCTTTTCCTTCTTTTGTCTGCTGCTGAACAGCTGCTATATTGGACAGTAAGTGTCTGCAAAGGAGAGGCACACAATATCACTTGCAGCTGTACATTTTGACCGTTTATTTATAGTTATTTCAGGAGGTGTTTGCCTTTCTTAATCTTTTTTCTTTTCTTTGCAGACTGCCAGATGAGATCATCAGCAGGGAAATTGCCAAGAACTATTAACTTTTCAAGTCCCACATTCAGCATCTATAAAAAAACAGTGAAAGGTCCGTCTGATGCTCTCTGAAATCAATACGTTCTTTGGGGTTTGTGTTGGTTTGCTGTTGAGCATTTCCTCACTTGTTTTTACAGGTTTTCCTTATTTGCTGACCCATCCACCGTAGATTTTTGTGATTTACTGTCGTATTGTAACCCTGAAAGTGGTATGTCTGGCAGCTTTTTTCAGCCTCACCGTTTATGTTTCTCAGGTGTTTATTTCTGTGCAGTGAGATTATAGGAGACAGTGGTCTGCGGGTCAGGTCAGTTTAAGTTAAAGTTTTTTTCCCCTCAAAATGTTTAAAAAACCATGTTTGCTGAGTTTACTTTTGGTATTTGTGTAGGCAGAGGCCAGCTCTAATTTATGTCTTTGAAATGTGCTTGACAGCTTTGGTACTTCAGGCTGGGCCAGGCTTAGCTGGATCTCCTTTCATGACCTGAAAATAGGTCACAGGTTCCTCAGACACCTTCACAGTTTTAAAAAATCCTGAACTTTTAAGGACAAACTGAACATTCTAATTCCTGGGAACAGACAGTCTGTCCTAGACATCTCCATTTGTGGGGTTTTTTCTTCTTTACTGAGTAAGTAAGCAACAACGAGGGGAATTTTCACTTTTTTTGATTCCCTCTAAGCATCACGGCAATGTGATGCCAGGCCTTAAAGTGCATACAAGTCTAGAACACGCTGTTTGTACCTTTGGCAAAAATGTTCAACAATAATGCAGCAGTGTTTTTTTTTTCTAACAACAAAGTAAATTTGACTAAATTTACCATTCAAATTTTTCCCCAGTAATGTATAATAACAACGTCTGTACTAATAATCTGTTATGAGTGTCACGCCGCAAAAAAAGAAAGAAAAAAAACCCATTGGGGGATTTACTCTCTCCTTTTCCGCTTGTGGAGTTTATCAGGTTTTTCCTTCCTCTTACAGAGTTTGCACAACAACAGATCGAGTTGACTCGACATTTTTGTGTTGCTATCACGACACCAGGATGGATGAATTCATGGTCAATCCTGTGAAAAGTATAAATGTAAATCGCATAAATAATTAATTAAAAAAGTAGCTAACACCAAAAAAGTATGTTGAAGAGTGAGATGTTACAAGGCAGGAATGATCTCTTACTTTCCTTGATCAGTCTGTAATTCTGCAGGCTGCAGCCAGGGCTTACTCAGTCTGGTGGAGAAATAAATGCAAGACTGGTAGCACTGCCTATCTCCAACCAGTAGAGGTCGCACTTTGTCAACTTTTTTAAAATTCCATACTGTTGCAGCGACAGTTTAGGTAGGAGTTTATACAGAAAAACATGATTACTTGCTTGTTTGGATACCATTTTAAGGAAAATAGGGAAAGGCTGGTGTTTAAATCTAACAGAACTAGACAGGATGTCGTGTGCCACAGATTACAAAAGTAAAGTAGGACCAGGCAAAAAACAAAGCTTCCTACCCATCCAGCCATCCATCCATCCATCCATCCATCCATCCATCCATCCATCCATCCATCCATCCATCTGTCTTCTTAATCCACTATATCCCTTTCGCCGTCACAGGGATGCCAAAACCTGTCCCAGCTACTGTTGAGTGAAGGCAGGGCACACCCTGGACAGGTCACCAGGTTTTGTGTTACATGAGTCCAAAGTTGGCAAAACGCAGAGATCTGGGGGTTTTGCAGATGAAATGTCTTTAGCAAAAATCAAACTTTAAAACATGAAAAAATAAAATGATGAGCAGTCACTTAAAATCCCAATCATTTGTTTTTTTAAAGCAACGGCATGCCTCCAGATCAGGCATTTGCAATAAAATTATCCATGCAAAGAAGCACCTGATATAACTATCAATACTGGGAACAGTGCAATGACATTGAAAAAACCTTACATTAAAGATTTTTATTGTTATTTTTACTGCAATAAATACTGGAGTGTCCTAGAAAAACAGCTAAACGGCTAAAAACAGCATAATCATAATAAAAAAAGAACACTGGGCACACTTTTACAGTAGATCAAAAGATGATCATAATTGGACTTTAATATAAAACCCAGTTGTCCAATGGAATCCTTTGCCAATCACTAAAGATTTAGAGTTTGTAGCTTTAACACACATTTCTAAAAATGACACTTCTGTGTGCTGAAAACTAAATTATTATTAGAATATAAAACTTACTTTGTAACTGTGGTAAACCTGTTTAGCATGGAGTGTGCGTTATTCCTTTCATTTTCTGAGTCTTCTTTTCAAGAAAAGAAGTTTTAATAGTTCCATTTAAATGTTGCAAAGTTTTACTTTTGGTTTCAAGTTGATGAATTTTTGTTTTTGATTTTTTTATGGTTTTGATTTTTTTTCTTCAGTCGTTTTTGCATGTAAGTATGCAACATGATCACAGGAGAACATCCCCAACACTTATGGTAGTCATTGATTTCAACAATCATGTCATCATCCAGCTATAGTTTCACTTTGTTTGGCTGTTAAAATGAACACTGAAAAGGCTGAATCCTTTGCAAAAGACCTTTTTCTGAAAGCATTTTTCTTTTCTTGCAGATCATTATTTCTACTCTTTGGGAACTTATTTAGTAGCTGTTGCACTTAAAATGTGGTCTGCTCCAATAATGAAAAACATCTGGCATAGAACCAACATATCACGACATCTAATGTTCTAATTAAACATTTTTTTAAGAAAGACTGGCTGTGGGTTTTCTTGAAACACTTAGAATTATGTTTCTCAATTTCATTAATATATCAGGGGAAATCTTGTAACCCTGAGTATCAAAAGAGTCGACCCAAGATTGTTTTGAACATTGATCCCGTGAAGCCACAAATAATCATTGCTTTTTTTATGTAATTCTTTTACTCTGTGCATTTGCAAGTAGGAAATGGAAGGTGGGAGGTCAGGGGGATAAAAAATAATTGCTATAACCATCTTAAACTACAACAGAAGGCCCAGAAGAACAATTAAACGTGTCAGATACAGCATTGTTGCTCTGGTAAGTGAGTACGGTTTCTGTTGTAAGTTTCAAAGTTTTTCATTATGTTTGTTTCAAAAGAGGATACTCATTCCAGCCCAAATTGTCATAAGTGTTTCAGCAGATGTGTACCAGAGAAAAGCTAATTATCATTACATTTGAGAACATTTAGTTGCTTCCTGTGCTCCCTGTCTTTTTCATCAATGTAGGCCCACCAGCCTCTGTTGTTTGTCCAGAACAACATCCTTGTTCATTTGACCTGCTATCTGACTCTACTTGTTGAAAATCTAACTTTTCCTTGTCTAGTTGACAAAACCGGTAAAGACTTGTGGGTTGCTCTGACACTATGAATTATTTATATTTACCACAAGTCTTTTCGTAGTACTTTTTATCCAGATAAACAAACATATAAATGACAATTTAGGATAAAGTGTCTTCTCCAAAGATCCTATGATTTAGAACTGTCAACAAGCAATTGGCTAAAATGTATCTTAGTGAACTTTTCTTAGTTAACCAAGCAGATCAACACAAAGTCTAATGGAAGGTAACATGTGGCAGGAGAAAATGCTCCAGCAAAAAAGACGACCGTGGGATTTAGTAGATTATCAAAAGGAGAAGATTCAAGAACCTACAGACATCCAGAAAGAGTGGAATGAGGTGGAAGAACAGCTTCAAAAACCACCACATTCAGATACATTCAGGGGATGGGCTACAACTGTCGGGTTCCTCGGGTTAAGCCACTTCTGAGCCTGGACCAACATAGTAAACGTCTCTGGGACAAGGAGAAGAAGGACTGGACTGATGGTCATGTGGTTCAAGGTCCTGTAAATTGTGTCTTTCATTTAGGAATCAAGGTCCAAGGATCTGGAGGAAGACTGGTGAGGCGCAGAACCCAAGCTGCTTGAGGTCCAGTGTGAAATCTCCACAGTCAGTCAGGATTTGGGCTGCAATGTCCATAGGTGGTGTTGGTAAATTCAGCTTCCTTCAATCCAAAATCACTGCAACAGTCTAGCAGACTGTTTTAAAGGACTTCATGATTCCTTCTGCTGAGGATCTGAATGGAAATGCAGATTTCATCTTCCAGCAGGACTTGGCCTCTGACCTACTACTATTGAAGTATTGAAGATGGACATATCATTTAAAAAAAATACTTTATTTTGATTTATTTGAAGTGATCATAACATCTGCCTTTATCTAAAAACAGAAGTGGTGATATCTCCACCGTAGTCTATTTTTTTTCAATCTTATTTTTTTGTGGGTTTTATGAGCTGGAACTCCAATTTATGTAAAAACAAACAAATACTTGAAATCAATTAAACAGTGGTCTCAGAATCTACATTCTGTAAAAGTTTATTTCAGTTTTTTTGAATGGCATTATGGTTACAAATACACTTTTCCATGATATTCTTTTTTTTTGTTTTGTTTTGTTTTTTTTGAAAGCATCTATACTTAACCAGTTTGACTTCATCCTCATCTTTCACACTTTGCATGTGGAACCTCCCAGGCACCTTTACTCCCCCACTTTCCTTCCTGCCCAGCCCCCTTTTCTCATTGGTTGACCTACTGGAGTTACTATGGGAACGACAGTGGAGAGGCTGCCACGGAGAGAGGGGGATACGGCTTTTGAATGGCACTCCATCATCCACACATTTATTGAGGTCAGGAAACCTTACCTACCACAGAGATACCCATTTTTGGAGATAATCAAATACATCTCCTTATTTATTTATTTTTTCTCATTTTTGTGCAGCTAAGATAAAAATTACAAAAAAGTTGCCAAACTAATCTGACATTACTCTTACCATCTCTCACTTCCAAAGCAAATACTGCTTAACCTGTTAGTTTCTAGCCACTGTTGGGGGTAATAAATTACAAAGTTATGAATTACTGCAAATTTCATTACTTTTTTTCAGTAACGGAGTAACATAAGTAATTACAGTTCAAATTTCAGTAATTAAATTACAATTACTAGAAACCGTCATTACTTTATAACTCACATTTTGGCGCAGTGACACCATGGGTGAATAATTATACAAATTAAATTGGCTCTGACATTGGTTAAATAAAACAAAACTCAAGAGTTACTGACGCATGCCGAGTCAAAGATTAGTCAAGGTAAGATGAATAGAGTGGAAATAAGGACGTGGATCAATTTGTAGCAACATTTCGTAACGGGTGGTGCTGGAGAGGATTTTGTTAGCCCACTTAAGACCTCTGCTGAAACCACCTCTCGACCCACTTCAGTTTGCCTACGGGCCAGGCCTGGGGGTGGATGATGCTATCATTTACCTGCTGCAGAGTGCTCACTCACACCTGGATGGCAGGGGAGACACTGTGAGAGTCACATTTTTGGATTTATCCAGTGCATTCAACACCATCCAACCCTGGTTACTGGGTGAGAAGGTGTGGCTGAGGGGTGTCGACGGGTCATTGGTCTCCTGGATCACTGATTACTTGTTGGATTGGCCACAGTTTATCCGGTTGAGCAGTGTCCTGTCTGGTGTGGTGATGAGGGATGTGGGCATTGTGTTCTCTCCTTTCCTGTTCACATTGTACACCAGTGACTTCCAGAACAATTGAGAGTCATATTATCCCCAGAGGTTCTCTGACGACTCTGTGGTTGTCGCCTGCACAAATGCTGGGCTGGAGGAATAATACAGGGAACTTGTGGATGCCTTTGTGAGGTGGTCTGGAGAATATCACCTGCTGCTCAATGTAGAAAAGACCAAAGAGATGATGATTACTTCAGAAAGAAACGACCAGCTTCCCAGCCTCTAAGCCTCTTGGGCAGGGATGTGGCAGAGGTAGAGGAGCACAAGTACCCGGGAGTAACTATCGACAACAGGCTGAGCTGGAAGACAACAGCCCAGCTGTGTACAAGAAGGCCTGCAGCAGGCTCCAATTCCTGAGGAAACAAAGTTCCTTCAATGTGTGCAGCAGGATGCTTGAAATTTTCTACCAGTTTGTTGTGGCCAGCACTCTGTTCTTTTCGGGGGTCTGCTGGGGGGCAGCATAGCTGCCAGTGACACAAAGAAACTGACCAAACTGATTAGAAAGGCAGGCTCTGTTATCAAGTGCAAAATGGAAACCTTCAAAGCTGTGATGGAGAGAAGAACTTTGAACAAGTTTGTATCCATCATAGATAATCCTGAGCATCCTTTCCATCCTGTACTTGACGGTCAGCGGAGCACCTTTTCCAAGAGGCTAAGGCAGCTTTGCTGTTACACCAACCGCTACAGGAGATCATTTTTACCTCACTCCATTGAACTTTATAACTTATCTTTTTGCCATTAAAACTCATTTGATCTTTGTTTTTCTATAAGCTGTTATCTGACTTCTTGCTTCCCTGATTGTCACTTATTGTATGTTTGTTTGTTTACTGTTGAGCCTGTACATGGTTATTATATACAGTTATTTCCAATTTGTTAAAAACAGAGGCAAAAACATTTCAGTTGAGTGCAACTTTTGTCCAGGAGATGAACTGCTTTCCACTGCCCTAGTGTCAATGAGCAACCTGTCTACACACCTTAATTCCCTAAGAAAAAAACTAAAGTAACGAGTTGTGAATTACTTTTTGAATTATGGAATTAGTGTATTTATTTTATTTACAATTTCATCCAGTAACTAAAGTAAAGTAATCAATTACTCTTTACAAGTAATTTACCCAACACTGTGCCTAGCTTGTGCCTTTTCTCTGTCTGTGCTTCTGGAGCGCTCACTCATCCTCCCCTTAGCACTTGTTGATGCTAAAGTTACTAAATGGAAGCCTCAAATAGGAGCACTAAAGCTCTTGCTTTGCATTCCACAAACATTTCCTCTCCTCTTCATTCGTTTTAATGAGAAGCTTTCCCGTCAGCACAAACAGCACTCCCCTTATTGTGCACTTTACATTTACACTGCAACAAGGAGCCACACGCTGAGAGCTATAACGCTCTCACCCGGCACTTTAATAACCAGATCAGCTGACAAATGGAAGCAAGCACCGGCACACACCGTTCTCGCTGTCAGCATTTGATGCTTTGATGTGGTGGGCTGGTACAAGTGACTGCCTTACATAAGGCTTTTACGTAAACCTCAGTGTGCAGGACTGAAAAAAGAGAAAAGCTGCAAGGGGGGAGAGGGGGGGGCTGCACTATCACAAAAGGAATTCGCACTGCACCAAATTCCCTTATTGCACATGCACTAGTTCTGCTGAAGGCATTTGTTATTTTAATAACAGTGGAACTAAGAAAAAATTGCACACATGTTTAAAATCTGCATACATCCTTTGAGTCTTGAATGGAATGAATGAATGTGTTTCCTAAAGCAACTGACCAAGAGATCTTTTTTATAGCACAGCAGTCATTGGAAGGCATTGATTACCCATCATCCCCAAATTAGCTTCTCCCTAAGTGATAGAACAGACAAAATGTCACAATAGCAGTTTGTGTTTTGGTTCACCCTTCACACACCATGGATTTTTAAATCATTAAAATAATTGCATGAGAAAAAAACTGCGGGGAGGTCACCAAGTTTCAAATAAGCACAACATGCATTTTTGATGGAATTATAATCATAAACAGTACGGGTTGAGCTGTCAACACAAATAATTTTTAAGAAAAGCAAAAACTGGAAGTATCAATCATTTTAAACAAACAAAAAGTACCAAAAATGAGGGAAACATTGAGTGCTTTTAATTGGTCCAAATGTCCTCATAAAGGCCCAACTTTAATCAGACAGTAAAAAAGAGAAAAATCAATGTCATAAAAACATAAAAACGAATAGCAGAGGGAAGCTTCAAGTTTTTACATCAAAGCAAGAAATAAAAGTACAGTCAAACACATAAACCTGTGGAAAAGAAAAAAAACATCTGCTGAGAATAATGCTCCAACAAATAATGCATGAAAACGTTTTTTTCCAGCTCAGGTTTCCACCCTTGTGTCACGTGAGAGCACATCATTTGTTGGGAGTGTGGTTTTACATTCACAAGATAAACGTTCCACATTAGGGTACTAGTCTGCTAACTTGGTTAACAATCTGCTCAACCAACCAAAAAGGTACCTACAATTGTGCTTGACAATGACCCCGAGCAATCTTTTTGTTTTATTTTTATTTTTTTAATAGTGAATTCTATTCAAATGTCAGATTTAAATGCAGATATTTTTCCAACCCACCATACTTACATTGGAAGTACTCATAAAATTGAAGGTTTAAAGCTTTTGTGGACTAAAATAGTGAAGTGCTCAGAACAGGCCAATGTAATCACTTTTTATGCTTTTCTTTTGATGTTAGTTTGACTTTCCTGTATGGGGGGGTAATAGTCTTTTTGCAGACATGGAACTACTGCTACTCCATGATCTGCATACAAGGGGGCTGAAAGAATCGATCCCAACATTTCGCATGGCACAGAAAGCTAAAATGCAGAAATGAACAAGAGTGACCCTTAAGTATCATAACATTCATGTGGTTGAGATAAAAAAAAATGCATCATCTTCAATACCTTCACAATGAAAATCCCAAATCAGAAAACAATCAGATCCTTGCAAAAGTTTCTAAGTGAATCACTGACAAAGGCTCCAAGGAATCCAGCACACCCACTCAATTTTAACACAAGTGGTGCTTCGCAGCACTACACACACTGATCTGGAGTTTGTTTTCATTTTCAGAATGCAAAGAACAAAAGAAAGACAGATAATAGTGAGATGGAAGAAATTCATAAGCTGCTTTGCATCATGGAATGTACAAAAACACAGTTTGAAAAACCAGCAAATTCAGAAATAAGTTAAAGGAACAGATTTAACATGATTGTTTTTATTGTTTTCCTGCTTTTTTAAAGAGGCAATTTTAGGAAAATACTCCCATATAAACATAATGAAAATAGGCAAACTAAGAAGTCAGCGCAATCACAGTTTAAAATTGTTGCTGTTTTATTTCCAAATAGACGCCCCTAGAAAAATGGAAAACCCCTTTAGGACCGACATGCTAACAAAAAAGAACAATAAAAAATCAGATTTAACATAATTGTTAAAATTGTGGGGTTTTCTATTGTGTTGTAGTTTCTTTCAAAGTGGGCTTTGAATGAAAAAAATAGTCTCATATAACTGGGAAAGAAACAAAACCAACAAAAAAATGAAAGTAGTATAAGAAGAAATCAGTGCAATCACAGTATAGAGGTTTTTTGCTATATGATTTTTAATATAGAAGCCCCTGAAAAATAGAAAACCCCACTTAGTGTGACATGCTAGCTTAAAAGACGTGTCTGTGTCCTCAGAGCGGAAAGATATTCTGTGTAACAACAATTCAGTGTGACAAACACTGAATTGAGTGCAAAGGTACTTTAGTTTGTGTTGTTTTTCCCTGACCTTTTGTGCCTTCTTTGGCACTGCATGCAGAGCTGTAAAACAAATGTGATTCTGAATGAGTTTGGCTGTACAGAAGCTAAGTTTGTGTTGTTGTACTCTGATACTTAAGTGTTGATCCTAATGGAGTAATGCGAGAGCTTTGAAGGTTTAGAAACGTAACTGCATTACTGTTTATCCTGTAATGGCTGATGACTTCTTTGATACAATATAAGAAACCAAATTTTGTTTATCAACAACAAAACTAATCAAATATTACAGTGAATTACCCCCAAAAGATATTTAGCTCCAAAATAAGCAAGTAAGAATACCTGGATTTGTTTATTTTAACACATATAGCTAAATTAATAATTGAAAACAATTGTCAAATAAAAACATGATAAAAAAAATAATTGAATAATTTTGAAGAAAATGTTGAGTCTTCTCTTAAGTATAGGAAAATCAAAATAGTTTCTCTAACTTTGGCTCTAAAATCACAGGATTAAGAGGTAATTTGTTACAGATTAGACAAAATGGTCAATAAATGTTAGAAAAGAAAACAAAACAAAAACAATGAAACCTTGATTAGATTAGGTCCTTGTGAGCAAATTTTGTAGAAAAATTGTCAAAATAAAAGGTGCTCTGCTTCATTGTCTTACAGTGGCTGTCAAATTCAGCAGGTCTGGGTTTTTTTTTTTTCTTTTTTCCAGGAACTTGCAAGGTGATGAATGTCCTTTTGTCCATGGATTGTCAATACTTAACCTCCAAAGTGCAATGAGGTCAGTAAAATGTTAACCCAGCTTTCAGGATTTTCTTAATAACTTCAAGTGAAACACCAACACCTAGTCCAGCCTTTTTAAGCCAATACAGAAAATCCCAGGAATGAGTGCTTTTAGTTAAAGGCCATTACCTCTACAGATCCAAGTTTTTCTTGGTCTGGGAAAACTGATGGTAGTGTAGGAATGAGCTACTTCTTCCGTGCATTTCCTCCAGTTGTGTCAGTTTTATTTCCAGAACGACGAACGGGCACCTTGGATACAGGGATCCTAGTGCGAGTTGGTGGATTTGCTTGAGGTCTTGGTGTTGAATCCGCCCCGAGAACAGAAGACAGGGCTGACTGGCTTACAGAGTGAGGGGGTGAGGTTTGTCTGGTGCTAACTGGGATCTTGGATTCTCTAGGAAGGCTGGTGCTGCCCTTCATTGATCGAAAGGAGGAAGATGAGGAAGAGGAAGGAGGGCTTGTTTGGGATGTTGGACTTACTTTGTGTTCAGTTGATGGAGAAGGAGTACTGATTAGGTCTTCATCTGCCACCTCATCTTTTCCTTCTTCAGGATCATTGTACAGGTCATACAAGTGGTCCCCAGAGCAACTGTCACGTGATAGAGTTAATTTCTGGTTGCGCTGTAGTCCACTCTCATCCGGTGTAGCTGTAGGTGTTGCTGAGGGGGTGTCCCAGTAGCCCTCATCGCTAAGTGGCTCTTTTTCTCCAGGTGATGTGGGGTGACGGCCATGTGTGTAAGGCAGAGGAGGTTTAGCTGATCGGCTTCCAACTGCACCAACTACTGGAATCTTACTGAGCCCAAGTGTCTTCACCTGGGGTGCCTTTCTGTCTGAACATCCAGGACCAGAAGAAAGGAAGGTAGGGTTGGCGCGAGATGAGCAAGTGGAGGTGGGGTTTGTGGACGAAAGTTGATGCACTCGTGGCAATGCGGGTGAGTCGTCCCCCACGGAGGGCAGCATGTGCCAAAGCCCCTGCATGTCTGCATCATCGACTCCTTCTGGACTTGCCATTTCCTCCCCTCCACCCATGTAGGCCACCACACCACTTCCAGCGGGGTGCTGCTGGGGTGGAGGAGGCGCCTTGTTCCGAGCAGGGAGGGAAAGAGGTGCTGAGCTTGTGGAAATAGAAAACATAGGTTGAGTCATCTGCAATGGGAAAGGAGGTTTAGATGGAGTGACACGACATGTGGCACCAGATACATCAACGGCTCTTCCTATGCTTGCTGCCACGCTCCCCCCTCCACCCCCACTACTACTGCTGCTGGTGCCACTACCTCCATTTCCCACTGGCCCTTCCTCTTCAGCATCAGCAATAATGTCACCACAGCCTGTGAGGGAATCAAAGCTCTTAAGAGATGTGACATCTGTAAAGAGGAGAGAGCACAGCCGGTCCACTGAAGGCTCTGAAGGTGGGTCCCCAGCACTGCAGCGGTCCAAGGGGGGAGTGGCGAGCGAAGGAGTCAGGCTAGAAATTGACGCTTTGGCTTTTTGGACGGGGGGCCGCAGTGGTGAATCTGTGGGTGTGTAAGTAAAAGGGGAGTCTGGCGCACCAGATGGTCCTGGCATGGCTTCACAGTGCAAGGGTGTCACAACACTAGTGGTGGGTGTGTCTGCTGCTTGGAGGTTGGGTTTTTCCTCTGCATCTTCACAGTCATTTTGGTGGGGATGCGGAGGAGGCTCAAGGGTGAGAGTAATACTCTTGACCTTTTCCGATTCAGCAATACCCCCAACTTTTTCATTCTTACTGTCCACGTCCTCTGTTTCTCCTTCACTAGTTTTTTCTTTACGTCTCCATCGCATACTGCTAAAAAAGCCCTTCAGACCCCTCCCCCTTCTCACAATCCCCACCCCTCCATTTTCACCTGACCGAAAACTACCACGTCGAAGAAAAGAAAAAAAACTTAACGATTTGCTGAGAGACCTCACTGGCCCTGCCTCCAGAGCAGCAAGCGCGTCCCCTTTCTGTCCATCTGTGTCGTTGTTCGAACCTGTTAGTCCATCATGTGTTTTGCTCCTCACAAGCTCCGCTGATGCTGCCAAGCTTAAAGAATTCCCATTTTCAGAATTCCCGTTGTTTACGCTGCTGGTAGCTCCTTTATTCCTGAAAGAGAAGAAGCTGGCCATTCCAGAGCCAGTGCTGCGTTTTCCAAAGAGTTTGAAGGCAGCTTTGTTGATCTTCCCTGTTGGCTGGGGGTCACACTGAGGAACCGCAGGAGGCTCTACACACTCCGTCTGCACTTCCATTTTCCAGCTCACTGTCACTTCCACAACGCTGTTTTCTGTGCCTTTCTATCCTCTTCCTCTTTGCGTATACATTCACTCAGCCTCTTTCTCTCCGTCTCCCTCCACCCTGCTGTCTGGCGCTCCTTTTCTCCCCCTCTGACTTGCTTGAACGCCAGCCTGCTGGTTTTCCCTGCCTCCCTCCCTTCCATCCCTCCCTTTCTTTCTCTCTTTCACACACACACACACGCACATGCTGGGTGCTGCTCCTTGCTGTATCCATGGCAACTGGGTGGGCTAAGCAGCTTTCGTCAACGCTGGCAAAGTGCCAGGGTCTCTCCTCTCCCTCCCCCATCCATTTCCTCTCATCTTCCTCCACCTGGCCTCCTGCCTTCACTTACCTGAACATTAGTCATCAATATCATCATTCAATGCTTCCATCCCTACATTTGACATCGCATCATCCAGATCCCCAGGGAGCTTTAAACCAACATTGGCTGATGAACCAAGATGCATTAGACATGAGAAATGGACATGCCAGCATGTTTACATTGAGGATGTAGCCAATGAAAGTGTCTGAAATAGTCAACAGAAGAGCAGAACTTTGGCATTAGGTTATATTTGTAAATCCATACTAAATCCAAATGTTTCAAATAAAACAGATGAAACCCCCTACTTGATTTTTACTCTGTAAAAACTCTTAAATCCCCACTGACCATCTTTTGATCTCTTAAAAACTCTAACAACCTTCCCAGTGGTCTTAATTTTGATTGATTTTAAACTAAAGGATCGTTTTCTAGGACATCAATTCTGCAGAGCGGCAGTAGGTCATTCGAAAATTCCGTCTGAGTTGTGGCTAGGACTGTTGACGAGCAGTCTTCCCACACATCCCATCATCCCTGTGTTTGCACTATTTCCCGCTAGCTTACAGCGCCTCAAATCCTCAAACATAACATTAGCGGTGCATCAAAATTGGCGAGCAGTATTGGAGCTATCCAGCCAGATGCCATCTCAGACAAGGAAAACAAAGACGTGCATAGATTTTTTTGTTGCTCACAGCGATTTGAATAGAAAAATACTCAAAAATGTAATTTTTAGCTTAATTTTCTTTATATATGTCCTCCATCTTGAGAAAAATGCTATAAGAACATGTTAACACCAAAAACACAATTTTCATCGGAGTGGGTCTTTAATGTAACTTGAAGGGGGGCTTGCCAGACGTCTGCATAAGAAGTTTAAACTACAGACCTGCTGATCTCCAGTATTACTGAGCATAAGCTGCAATATGGATTTAGAGTTCATCGCTGTTGCAGACATTCTGAAATGAATTTCAAAATAATTTTTATTTGTCATAAATTGTTTCCCAGAGTCTTTTTCTCCAACTCTATCCAAACCATACGGATGATTTGTTCATTATTCAAATGTCCTCCCAATAAAAGTTGGTAAAAATATATGACTTCACACTATAGGTTTTACAAGCACACACACATCCACACACACACAAAGTCCTGTTTGGGTTGGGGATTTGGGGCATATGGCCCCTGGGCCTCCACATGCTCACATAGGGCCAGGTGCTGGTAACAAGCTAAGTGTCTTCCTTTATGTAAAATTGGGTGTCAGTGTTACCAGTCAGGCACACAGCATTGCAGACTTTTGTTCTAGGTTACAGTTTTGATCACCCTTTATTATTTGTTTGTTTAATTTACTAATGGCATAAAATAGTAGATTGTGTAGGTATATGGAGATTTAAGCCAAAATCTTCCCTCAAAATGTTTGCAGTTTCCTCCTGAAGCAGTACATTTTTTTAATCCGTTTCTCCCTGATTTTATTGGGTTTCAGTGTGAAGGGTTCTCCTATTCCCTTTTTCATCCTCCCAACCCCCCAAAAGACCCCAACCCACTTCTTCTCTTCCATCATTCTTACCCCCCCCTCCACACTATTTCTCTGTTTCTCCTCCTCATCCTCCACCTCAGTTAGTGTTTGCACAGGCTCTCTTCTTCCACCCCACTGCTATCAAACAATGCTCGCATTTATGAGCCAAAGCCCACACACACACACACACACACACACACACACAGATAGGCAGACACGCTCACACCCACACAAGCACATTTTAGAGAGTGAAGCACTGAAGGATGCCTCTCTTGTGCTGCCCTCCTTTCGATAAGACAGATAATTTGTTTCGCTTAACCCAAAAGCCAGTACCGGTAGTCTACAGGTTTCAGGTACATCAGATACTTGGACAGAATACCCCAGAGCCATGGCTGTAAGTCAGCTGGCTGGTGTGTAGACTTGGAACTGACTCTGGTCGGCAGATGGCTGATGGTTTGATAGGGAGACTGATGAGTGGCTTCAGTTACTGCATGATGAGGCGTAGGATTTTGCTCAGCTCTTTGATTGGGAGTGCATGCATCTAATGCATTAAAGCATCAGTAAATTATTAAAAGAAGTTTATGGCAATACAGGAACACCGTCCAAACCATTATTATGAGTTATTTTGTTTTTTGCAGAGCAGCAAAAGAAAGTCTTTGGGTGTTATCAGTAATTACAACACTAAAATGTTAAAATAAGTGTATAGAGGCTTTTAGCAAAAATACAATTTATACTCGTACTTTTTGTTCAGATCGCTTTCTTTTAGGAGAAAGCAAATAAAAAAAAAGAAGGGGATAGACATTTGTAACAGAAGGAGCACACACCCAAACATCACCCCACTCGGTTTTAATTAGGTTCCCGTTTCAGCCTCATGGGAGAAAGTGGGACAGTTAGAGGACGTTTTTTTTTCCCTCTGCATTTCTAATTGTCAGATCTATCCACAGAACTCAATGTGTTTCTAAAGGTATAGTTAATATGAAAAATAATAAATGAATTGAATTTAATTTAACAATATTAAAATTCATGTTGTAATAAAAACTCTAAGTTCCTTGTTTATTTTACTTTCATTTGCCGAGGATATACAATGAAAACCCATTCTGGGTGAAAACTATTTCCAGATGTTCACTAAGATAAAATGTGTTTTTTTCTCTGCTAGAAATTGGCAGTGGCTGCATACAATCCGATCATTCCGAATAAAAAGTTCCTAGATTTTCAAACATAAAGTACTCACTGTTATTCATCAAATGATGTGTTATTGTCATCATCTTTACCTTTTTATTATAAATCCACCTGTGGCAAAGACATATCCCACAGTCCTTTTCTTTTTGTTGGTTCAGTTTGCTAAAATATGGAGATGATACCAATAAAAAATTTATAAAATAAAATAATTATTTTCCTCTGATAAATAATTTGTTGCTCTTTGTGACAACAGATAAATATTATGTGGGCACAAAACATTTTGTGGACACAAATTAGCATAATGTGCACACAGGTTAGCATTACGTTTGCAAAAATGTGTATTTTGTAGAATCAATTTAGATTTTTTTTGTGCATTGGCTGCATACAACCTGGTTATTTTGAAAGAGGTTCTGAGTTTCAAACATAAAGTACTCATTGTTATTCATCATAACTTGTATGCTAATCTGTGCACACAAATTAGAATTCCATGCTAAAATAATAATTTGTGCTTAAAAATGCTAATTTATGGACACAAATTATTTATTTCAGGGAACACATGCTTTGTTTTTTATGTCCAGTCTAGAGCTCTGTACGAAAATTTATTTAAAAAATACTTTTAGAGCACAGCGTGATTGTTCTATATGTTTAACCAACTGAACAATCTTCAGAAGTTTTGAATAATCCTATAAATAATTCAGAATAGTTAATCGTTGGAGGGTTAAGATTCAGAACAATTGCAACAGACTTCTTAAGAACCCATTTGCAAACAAAGCATGGGTGTGGCTAACTATCCTCGACTGCTCCATTGCATGAACAAACAAATCAATGTGGTGTTGTGTGCTGCAACAGATTGGACACACACCCCAATTCGTCAATCCCATCACACGTTCCCTGTCTGCATCACCAGGGGTCTTTTCCTTCAAGTTGTTTTAGACAGAAGGGGCCTTCCAACTCCAGATTAAACTAATCTAGACTGTTTGTGTGGATGTGTGTGGGTGTTAACCACTCAACATGTGTGCGTAGAGTGCTAAAACCTTTAGGATTACTGCCTGATCTCCTTTGTTCATTAATTAAAGAACAAGGAGTGGCACAAACATTTATAAAGGCTTCTTAACACATTCTTCTGGTAGCTAGATCTAAAAAAGTTTATTTTCTTCCATTTTTTTTTCTTTGCTATGCAAAAAAACATGTATTACAAGCATTTATTACATGGAACCTAGAAAATTATTATTTCATGAATTTCCATTGGTCACATGGTGTTTATTTACTTTAGTCATGTGCTTTCTCTTTAGTTCTATTTTGTGTGATAAGTGAATCTAAACTACCACAGTGGCATAGTTTTAAAACTGAAACAAGCTCTTAATTAAATGCCTCATGGGATAAGGAAGGGCTGTGATTTCCTGTATAAATTAGAAAATAGAGTTTGGCTGCCTGATTTAGTCCTTTACAAAAACTGTTGACCTACAGTTTCACTGCCAGCTCAAAACACTGCACAAACAGAGGGGATGGTGGCCAAATACTAAAACAAATAGAGGTACGCGCTTCGTCAAGACAGCTTTTAGCCTCATCACAATTATCCTGGTTAAATGACGGTCAACATAGTTATTTTTAACCTTTAAAAAAGTAATAATCAGTGTACATGTGTGGGCAAACTGGATACATGTTCGGATACAGCCCTCCTATCTTGTCAAATGGAGTGTATACCAGTGTAGTGTGCAGCACTCATCTGAATGATTCAGACTGCTGGGAGAGCCCTTTGCTGCTTTTCTTTGCCCTTCAATGTTTAATGTAAAATAACACGCATGGGGGAAATACAAGAAGGTTCTCTGACAGAGACGGGACAAAATACTGGTGGTGGAAAAAATCTAAATGCTTTCAAATCACTAAACGCAGGACATTTGTTTTAGTAACAAATACATCTTAGCCACTAAACTCATGATCAGACATTATGGTCCGTCTGATTGTTGATTCCAAAATAGGAAAAATGTGTACAAAGAACAAGGAAAAAGGATTTGGGTGAAAGACGATTTTGTTTTTTCTTGAAACAAAAACGTTTGTGTCCTTTCTTCAAATTAAATTTACGCATTTTGCATCACCAAGAGCTACCAGTCTGTCTTTGTTCCAATTCTTCACAGATGAACAAGGACTTTTATTTCCTCACGGACACAGAACTGGTTTAGGCTGAACACCCCCTCGACCGACTGCTGTCTCAATACCCCTGTAGAGGCACAGATCTCCATTTATTCTTGCAACATGTAGGGCAGCTAAGCAAGTTCTGTTCTAGAAGAAACCAGTTTACTGCCAGTGTTGCAAGAACTAATTTCATTAAGTATTTAGAAGCCCAGTGAATGCTGAAGCAGACTGATGACTGCAAAGCACAAAAATGTGCAACTCCATGTCTTCACATCCTTCAAGTTTTCTTTGGCTTCTTTACTTAACCACAAATTGATGCATTTGTACAATAGATCTAATCCAGTGCGCACCTAATCCTTCCTGATATCTGCAGAAGTTGCAACATGAGATTGGAATTTATTCAGTTTGGGATTTTAAATGAGGACATGACAAGTTTGAGCCAAAAAACACAGTCTGGCTCAAACATTAATTTGAATGCGTAGCCAAAAGTCACAATTTACAAGCCCATCAGTTAACCTAACCCAGATTTATTTTTAAAAGAGTCACGCAACAGCTCCAATAGCTGCTGTGCTGTTTAATGTGAAGTGACATGACAGCAAAATTGCTTAATTTGATGAATCATAAATAACATTTAATATGAAATATTTAAATTTTAAGGTTAATTTTGCACTTGACATTGAGGTCAATTATACTTTTACACACAGCATGTTCTCTTATGGCAGATATTCCAGTGACCACAGGTATAGATCATCTGTCATAAATAATGGGTCATAAAAAAGGCAGATGCAATCAATGGGATTTTTGGATCAGTGCACACCACTAGATCAAATAATCTGATCCAAGTGCAACAATAGACCCGCTTAAATCAATGATTGCAATAAATTACAGCTCAGCCTTATTAAAAGGTATTCATTAGGTATTGAGACAGGAACTACACGCTGTTTAGGTTCTGTGTGAGCTCATTTAAGACAAAAAATGGATTTAATTTATTTTTTATTATTTTAATTTATTTATTTATTTAATTCTAAAATTTAAGCAGCAACCATTTGTGTGAGGCATATCAAATGGAAAAAGATTCCTTTTTTAAATAAAATGATTCTCCTACACAGTTTCTCTTTTCAAAATTCATGAAGAAAACTTATTTGTTTAAAAAAAAAAAACATTGTCACATCTCATTTTCCATAAACCCTGATGATCCAGTTTTTAGTGACTGATATCAGAACAAAATCAGCTTAGCAAGAATAGATTAGGCTGGCTTGCAGGCTTCAGATGAAATCCAATATCCTTAGTGCCAAAAAATGTGATTTTCCTGTTTTTTTGGGCAGAAATTCCAGTTATTATGTAGGTCATGTCGTTCAAAAAGGCGATACTCGTTTTTGATGCATTTATTCTCTTCTTCTGTTCATGAGTTTCTATAGTACTTTACAACATTCATAAAAAAAAACAGGCTTTTTTTATTATAGATGCAGTATATGATAGTATTATGAGGCTTTCCACAGATATTAGACTATACAGGCATACAATTTCAGTCACTCTGTCCATTGAGGACCATCATACAATCGCAGCACTATCACACATAACAAGCTTGCCTTTGACACAAGCAAACACATGAAGATTTTCGGTACAATTCCTGACTCTTAGCCTCTCTGCGTCCCACTATTATTGGGTTTGGTTTCAGCAGGTCATACGTGCCACACCAAACTCCAGACTTACAACAGCTGGCTCTTCCTTGGCCAGCTCCTCATTGTGTTTGCCTTCCAGCTCTCCATAGCTCTGCTTTCGGCTCTCGGTGCCGCTACTGCCCTCTACAGTCCGCTCAGAGTTGGTGCTCTCTAGTGCCTCCTCTCCCTGCTCATCCTCCTCCTGGTGACGCTCCACTTCTTTGTGGTTGACAGGAGCACCCAGGATGAGAGAGTCAGGGCGTGGCGGCAGGGGGTTGGAGCGTTGATCTCTACTTGGAGGAGGTGCAGGGGTGTCAGAGGTTGCCATGGGAGCTACGCCGTGCTGTTGGAGCCTCTGCAGGCAGAAAGCAGGATGACAGAGATGGATTTAACAAAGAAATCTGGATAAATATTTGATAAAAACAAGAAATGTAGCTCCACACTAATGTGACGTTTTTTTCTTTATTTTTTTCCTTATATGCTTCTGACAACTTTTTAAACATTTGAGGAGGAGGCGCAGGTTCAAGTCTAAGGGCGTATATTGTTCACAAAGGGAGTGCAGCTCACATTCTCCAGTGCATGCAGCGTGCTCTCTGCTTTGCAGGTCTTCTCTTTCAGAGTCAGAATGGCTTTGAGGATGGACTGCCGCGGGTGCATGGACCGATCAAACTGGTGGTACATGTTTCTCCAAAACCTTCGAATGACAAAAAAAGATCAGCATTGGAGGGCTGGAGTTCAACACAGTAAAAATCCGCTTACATCACTTGTACTGACTTGAAATGATAAGGCAGGGTGGAGGGTTGCAGCACAGGATGTGCTTCAGAGTAGGCAGGACTGTAGAATGGATTTAGGTAATTTTGCCTTTCGCTCATTAGAAACGCCCACAATGAGTGAGTTCTCTCTCTTAGCCTAGAAAGAACACAGAAGATGATTACAGACACAGCAGTAACTGAATCTAGCAAAACAAAACAACCCAAAACTAACACATATAATTAGTTTGCTGCCTAAACACAGAAATAGTCCTACATTTACGTAAGGAGGGCTCACAGTAAAGCCAAAAAATGTTTTCAATGTTTAGCAAAAATGACCTGATTTGTGCGACATGTGCTCCCAGTTTAAAGTATATGAATGGTTGTAAGTTGAAACAGGTTTTTCCCACAATCAAATTTTTTTACATGACATTCAAAGAGAAGCTGGGTCTCGTTATATGTGTTTGTTGTGGAAAAAAATCCTTATAGATTGACGTGAAGACCCACTCCGATATTCTTTTGATCTATTGTCCCCACTGGTCTTTTAAGTATGATTATGCCGTTTTTAGCCAAAATCAAGAACCTGTGTTGTTTTCTAGGACATAGTTTCTGCAAAGCAGCAGTAGTTCATTAGAAAGTTTTAAAAAGGATCTTTGGCGGGGAGCAACGCATTAAAGCACTGTATGAAATGGTCTTACTGTAACTCCTCTCTCTGTCTCTGATTGTTGCCGAGGAAGTTTCCATACTGACACGAGTGGACATGCTCGTGGATCTGCAGCAGGAACCACTCACTGAACTCAAATGCCTGGCGACAGACAGACATTCCCTCTGTGAGTATCAATGGTCACAGAAGCAGAAACAATAGACTAGAAAGAAAAATGCAGTAGGGTGCCGATGATGACACACACCTGTGGGAACTGCTCAGTGAGCTGCCAGACACACTCCAGGAACTGAGTGAAGATAGGAGACACCTCCTTTGGATCGCCATCCAACTGGTCACACCTTAATGGAGATCATTTATAGAAAGGAGCAATAAAGTTAAGAAATAAACAAGATGACCAATTTCTTACGGGAAAAAGTCATAACATCTACTTTAAAAAAACACATTTTGATCGAGGCTTAAATAAAGCAGGTAACCCCCTCACCTGTCTGCAAACTTATGACCAAATGAGATCCAGTCTTTCTCTATCAGTACCTAGAACCACACAAAGGTTAAATGTGAGTTTAAACCAATAAACTCCAAACTTGACAATCAATTTGACATTGGGCGGCACAATATGAGGAAAACTCTGGATTTACGATATTAATGATCAATATTGCGATGACGATATAACTATAGCACAAACCAAAAGCAAAACAACCAAAAACATCATTTCCATTTCACTGCAACAGTTTAATTTAAATAAGAGTCAACATAACTTCAATGACCCTAGTCTACAAAGCAGACGAGCATCTAACATAAAAGAGCTCCATCGGCTTAGTCAACAACGTGAAGGGCTCCATCCGATTGGTCAAATGCATAAAAGGATTTCTTTGATTTGCTAAATAATTCAAGCTGCCATAAGATTGTTTCAGCACATTTAAGGTTACCATTTATCGCAATTTACGCCGTCTTTTGCGATATGCATCTTTGCACAGCTTGATATCATAATAACAATAAATTAGCAATTTTTTGTACAGTCCTAACTTGACACCATTTGTAGTTTGTACCATGAAGCCCTTAATAGTGCGATAATAGGGGTCCATGAGCAGTGCTCCCAGCGAACAGACTTGGGCAGTTCTGTCCCATCCATCTGAGCAGTGAACCAGCACACTTGCTCCCTCCACTGTCACCGCCTGTGGCACAAACACAAAGGAGTGAAAAAACTATCTAAGACGGGCAGATAGATGGACCAATGTGGATCAGTGATTAAAAAAACAAAGACATACCTTGGCAAGAAAGATGGCAGCATCCGTCACTGCCTTGATATGCCGCAGCCAGCCACAATTTTCTAGTCCCACCAGGTAGTCACTCATGGAAAGAGATCGAGTGCCAATCACTGATGGGTGTAGAAGTGACAATGAGCAAATAATTCAAACGTTAAACATGAACTAAATATACAATTCCAGTATCTTAAAGTGTGTGTAGAGCACCTTCTAGTAACTTCTGCAAGCTTGTCCTCATCACGTGGATGTTTTCAATCCCAACAAACTGAAAGCGGATGTTGGAGTAGTTGTCCTCATTCTCGTAACCTTTCCCTGCTGCTCTGTTAGCCAGAGCGTTCAACTACATGAAACAAGAGACAGGGACAGTCAGTAGTAATTGATGTCCAGTTCCGACCAATAACAGTGTTGCCAAGTGCGTTTATCAGACTTCAAAAACCTTATTCGTGCTGATTTATCACAAGCTGATTTTGTATGAAAAAAGAACTTGGATGCTTATGTAACGGCCCAGTTACAAATATGATAAGAGGTATATGATATGATAAGATAATATGATGTAAAACATAATATATATATATAAAATATTTATTTATAGAATATATATATAAAATAAAAATATATGTAATATATAAAATATGATAAGATAACATTCAGTCTTGTTAAATGTGTATATACTTGTCTGATTTCCTCTTTAAAAACATAAATGAGCAAAATAAAGCAGCTTGTCAATCAAGTCTGCAGGCTAATTTACTCATTTACCTGTCAGTTATCCTTTTATTAACCACATGAACAGGCGGCAGTGAGACACCTATTTTGTCCTTCAGTACATTTACGTGTAGATTAAAAACAACTGTAACACTGTTCCAACCTAAATTGGTTGAATAAAATATCTGGCAAATTGGAAACCAACTTCAAAGCAACATTCAGGTCTATGTGCACCAAAAGCTTCAATCTTTTGTTTTTCTTTACATGATATTAATAGAGTTTTATGTTTAAGCACAAAATATATTAGTAAAAGGGTGAAGTTCTATTTTAACCCTTCAAAACACTCTTAAAGAGTTGATAGCAACATGAAAATGCTACCAGTAGTTTAAAAACTATTAGGTTACTAATTGTTAAAGTCTTCTGATTTTGTGCCACTTGACACTTTGATTTTGTGAGTATTGCAATGAGCGGTCATGCCTGAATGTTTCAGTGAAACTGTGGTTCAGTCTGTACGCTATTGAAGAAAGTCTGCAACATCAGCTAGAACCCGCTCACCTTTGGCCTTGTGTCCATGACGTAAATAAATCGGCTGTTGTGATTGGCTCGGCTGATGGCCTGCAGCATACTTTCATCTTCCAGGCATCGTGCGCTGAACCCAGAAAGAGGCTGACTGCAGCGACACACTGCTGCCTGTCACAAGATGCAGAGACGAGTAGTTTATAAAACTAAAAACAGTAAATGTATGAAAACGTTTTTCAATTTAGCTTTTTCTTTGGATAACTGAGCAAATCACAATTATCTTTCATCTTTTCAATCCTTACCAATGATAGGTTTGCAGTTCTACAATGACTGCGGTACATTTTAAAAAGTTAAATTTGAAAAGTTTCCTTTTTTTAACAACTGAAAGTTCTTTTTTTTTAGTTTACCTTCTTCTCTTGGTAGAAATATGTGAGCACAGGAAAGCGTCCTTTGCTTCTGAACTTGGAGCTGCCCACGATGATGGGCTTACTGGCTGTGATGGGAACATATAGGTTTTGTGGATATGTCTCACAAACCTAAAGGAAAAAAACAAACAGATTAAAAATAAAAATATGTGGGAAAACTAAACCCAAGACGGATCACATTTTTATCACCTACACTTTTGTTGAAAGGAAAACCAGCTTGTTTTTCACAGTACAGTTCAGCACCATGACTCAGTGCAGCGCCCTCTTCTGGACCATAAAGTGTACTAAGACTGGGTAGGTTTATATGAACTCTAACAGTCATTTTAAGAGATGTAAAAGCAAGAAAAACTAAATGAAACGTGTATCTATTTATTTTCTGTCAAACAAAATCTACATTTGTATCACACACCATATCCATCGTGACAATGCAACGCAAAATGATAAATAACATCATTATTTTTTTCTTCATAGAGTAAAAATGATCAGATGTAGTTCTAACAGTAGATATGAAAATATGGCAAAACATCAAAACAAATAAAGCAATCATGAACTCTTGATGTTAACGAAATGTGAGAATGTGGGTAACATACCTTGTAGTCTCTGTTAACATCAGTGAGCTGCCATTGGTCACAGGGGACGCCCATTCGCTCAAACTCTGCCCCCAGGTCAATGAGCTGCCATCCTTCCTCCCTCTCCTGATCGTTTTGTTTGGGGTTGTAGGAAAACGCATAGAGTTCCTCGAAGCAAACTGACAAGGAGAAAAAAAAGCACCTCAGTCCATATGGATAACTGCTTTGGTTAGCAAACTTTAAAAGAAGAGTCATAAAAAGAAGAGAGGCGGGCTCAAGTGTCTTTAAAACGTTACACATGAAACAGGAAGTTGAATATGAATGTTTATGGTTAATAAATGACAGGAGATGAAGGCCAAAACATGTAGCTTGGAATGAATGATTCCTAAAGCACATAAAAAACTCACCTGGTCTTAGAAGACGCAGCAAGGAGCTGTAAACATCATGGCAGTCTCGTTCTCTCTGCACCACAAAATGAACCACCCTGAAGTTCCGGCACTGAATGACCAGAGGACAGCCTGTGGTGGTCAGGCTGAGTTTCTCCACAGTGGCTATATGGTGGTGCAGAATCTAGAATAAATGGTCATAAAGAGGATGTAGATGAGAAACCACAAAGCATGGCGGTTAGAGGGATCAAGGGCGTGGCATCTTCATAATCCTCAGTGAAATGAATCACGCAAATACTGAAAACAATCAAAACCATCGCTCATCAGCATTTAATAATAAACACAGGCGTAATGCTATTCTAAAGAAGACAATAGTTTAACTTCTGTTTCAGATTTCAAAAAGCACCATTATTGGTTATTTTTTTCAACTTATGCTGTCCAACAGCTGAGCAAGCAGATGAGAGCTGAAGGCCTCTTGAGTTGGACAGATTTTACTGTTACAACAGGGGTTTATGTATGAATTTGAGGCGAAGCTTTTTTTTAATATATTTATGTTTATATGCATTCCTCGTTGGACTGGACAGAAAAAAACAAGAGAGGGGGAGATTGGGATTTTAGGGATTTGCTTATATATATGTGTACAAATGATTCTCTAGTCTTTCTTAAAACAGGAAAATTTAAAGAAAAAAAAACATCTTTAAAAAATGTAATGTTGGATTATTTACAAAAAAGGGAAAAACAGGAAGTAGAAATCTGAAGCATAACATGTAATTTTTGGATAATGGAATCATCTTTACATACAATTTCTCAGCTTATTATTTTGATAACATTGACAAGCTGTGTCTGAATTCACCTCCTCACCTATAAAGACTACCGTAATTTCCAGACTATAGAGCGCACCTAAATAAATCATTTTGTACATCCGCACCTGTCTATAAGCTGCATGTACCCACATTGAAACATGTGTTGTAGAATGAGGATGTGTATGTGCTGAAACCGCGCGCCGCGTGTGTAAGAAAGAGGAGGGAGCGCGTGCAGCGCAAGAGGGAGTGAGAGAGCGCAGCAGAAGTGTGTTGGGGGTCCGCGTTGAAGTGAAGGGGAACTGTAATAAAGAAGGTTTCCCCCAGAAAAACGGTGAATGATTCTTTATTAACCCACACTGGAGGCTCTGAGGGTCCGAACGGAGAAGTGAACCCAGAGGGAAGATCAACCTTCGACGGAGAGGATCCCCCCTCCATTTTCACCTTTTTTTGTTGTTGTTTTTTTAAGTTCTGCATATGGTGCGTGATTTGAACTATAATAAACACATTCCTCTTTGCTAATAATTCACTTTTTCTGCAAGTCCTGTGTTCAAACTTCAAGGGCTTCTGGGGAAATTTCTGTGGTATTCATTTCCATTATGAGCTGCGCGCGTTCTTGAGTGCGGGACGCGGGACGCGGCCGCCCGCCGGAGGATTTTGTGTTCGGGGGGTGGGGTGTTGCAAGAGTCGCAAGAGTCGACACCGCGATTCTTGCTGCTTCATCACCGCGGCGATCAAAAATCCCACACCGTCACAGTTCTACCCCAGAGCAGTTTAATAAAGAATCAATCACCGTTCTTCTGGGGGAAACCTTTTATTACTGTTCTCCTTCACTCCGTAACACCAAACATGAACGCGCTCGTCAGTTACCATGAATTCCCTATATTTTGATGAGGAAATCTTGGAGAATTTTCTAAAAAAAGGATTTTTCTGAGGATTGTAATATGTTTATGTTCAACAATTATGCGACAATTTAGGTTATCTCCCTCACTCAACTTGTTTTAGCCTTTTTTTATACGACAAATAGTTTAAATGGAAGGCATTGTGGCCTATATTCACACATCTAATAAGAAAGCATTGTTACATGCTGGTTTTTCGCAGCGATTTTTAGGAAATTTTCTGGGATTTTCAAGGTGGAGTCACAGCATTTCATTTAGGCTGAAATGTATGCACTTTGTTCAATGTCAGCACCAGTTTGAAGCTGCGATGATGTTGGTTTATTGACCTGTTTGTGATCTTTGTCTGCCTACATGACACAGCTTTAGCTAAGTTCTAGCTGCTGGACAGAAAAGCCTCATGTTTCCCTGTACTGGAGTTTAACATGAAGTTCATGTTAAACTTCATGACAGCACAGTGTCTGATCACATGGCTAGAACTTCCTAACTGTGATCAACTTTATTATTCTATTTAGTCAAATATAGCAAAAAAAATTATGGCCAAATTGTTATGAATCAAATCTAAACTGTCTAAAATCTAAACAAATTTAAACCATATGGATTCACATCAGGATTCTTAATTCTGTCTGATAAAAGGAACCGGAAAATGATTTTTTTTAACCACTTGATGCCTATTGACTACACATCAACCCACTTCTCCTCCAAACGTGCCTTTATTTAGCTTCAACTTGAAAGCAAAACCATAAATGAACTTGTTGTTTTTTAATTGCAGAAACTAAATCCAGGCATTAAGGGGTTAACACATAGTCTACAGAAATAAAAAAGATAAAAACACAGAGAGGAAGAACAATCGTGTTTCCTTATGACAGCATTGAAAGTAGGAAGGACACTGAAAATAGGTCACAGCCCAGAATTTGCTGACTGGAGCATTTCAAACCACATAAACTTTTTCTTTATGCAGACTAGAACACTGGTTTCATAACATCATATAAAAGGAGGGAAAGAGAACCGCAAGTGCACATAAAAACGGTTTAATTAATGTCATTTGGAAAGAAAACATCCCAAAAAAAAGAGATTGCAAAAATATGTGTTGCATCTTATTTTCAATGGAAATTTCCAAACATTTCTCGTCTCAGTCGACTACTTTTGGCTCTTTGTAGACCTAAAAATCTGTTGCTTAAAATTCCTAACTCATCGACGAGCCTCCCTCTAAAAGGGACCGTAAAAAATGTTTATTTCAGGATAATTTTCGGCTTTCTGAGACATGCAAGGCCACATTAAACTGCGATAGCCATTCGATCTTATTATACTCATTACAGACATCAAAACAAACAAAAAAGATTCATTTTTTAAGAATTATGCCAGATATTCTGCTATCACCATCCGACAGAATGAGAACCTTTACAACAAGAAAAATGTGTTCAAATAAGAAGCTATAAAAGTTCATTAGGTCAATCAGACATTCTTATTACCCCAACTGTGACATTTACATGACGGACCTCCAACTATAGAAAAATAACATACTTTTTTAGCTTGATGTGTTAAACCTTCTTCTTGTCTGAAGCAATATTATTACCCCATGTGGCAGGACTGGTAAACAGTGGCAAAATAGTTGCATCCAGAGGAAACTCACCCAGATCTCCTGCCCGGCAGATGTGGAGTTGTTTGAGCTACTCTCCACAAAGATGAGATGTGTAGCTGTGAGGTACAGCGTACCATTTGTGGATTTGTTGCTGAAACGGTCCAACAGCCTCACTTGCTCCACCTTCAAAGACACACAACGAGCAAGACAGAGACAAAAAGAATGAATAGTTTGAAATAAACATGTAAAAAAAGGTGCCTAGCCATCATGACTAACAACAGTAATGATGCCCTGACCATCACTGGTTGCAGACAGATCCTTTGAATCATGAGCAACAATGAAGCCATTTCATGTTTACAATTTTTTATGTTCGATTAGTAATAACACATTAATAATGTATTCCTCATTTTTGTTTTGCTTTTTGCTGATGTATTGCATCATCACAATAATTATTACTAATATCACCCATTGCGGGTTTTATTCATGTGGTGCAGCCCTAATCAAAACCTTCAAGCTAGGATGCTTCTGCAAAAAAATAAAAAAATAAATAAAAGGTAGCTGAAGTTTGCATGCACATTGCAACTTAATTGCATAATGTGTCACAACCCCATTTCCCTATGCCCTATGCACACTCAGAAAGCCAGGCATGGATGAATAAAAGGTATTTAAAAAAAATGCAACAAATCAATGATTTTGACACAATCGCTGCTCTCTTGTTGAGTCAGACTTCCTCTTTCTTCTGCTGTTTTCCTGTTGGAGATATGATGCAACGGCTGTTCCGGTCTCCCAGCAACCTGGTGGTCACCGCTGTGTCATCAATAGGCTTCTTAGAAGATACAGGAAGCGGAGTGTGTGTGTGTGTGTGTGAATGATCACTTATGGCAAACAGACAGAAACCTCCACACAAACTCTTTAAAAAGCTGACACTTCCATAATAGAATTATAATGATTAACTTACCATTCTCTTTCACAAATAATTCAATGAAAATCTCATTTCAATTTTAAACAAAAAATGCAAACAGGTGTCAGGAGCTTTCACAGTTGGGACACACCCAGTCCTGCAGGTGAAAACACCCACACAACAAAATGCCAAGTGTTATCTGTAAAGCCAAACATGCAACATTTATATGGCGCCTTTGTTAAGTCTCAGTGCTTGTGTAACCCTGCAGTCTATAACGTGTTGAAACACTACATCTACACGCTAAGTAGTAAAGCGAACTACAAACCAGCTGAAAGTATGAATTTTTATTCTCAAAGCAAACCCACTTTTTTTTGGCAAATGAATATGTATATATCCAAAAATATCTGTTTATATATTTTAAAAACTGAGTTGAAGACTAAAGGCTGCTAGGGCTGGTTTTTCCTTTACTACTATCACCAAATCAGCAGATTATGACTTGCTGGCAGCATTTAAATGAATAAGTTTAGCTCTAAGGGTCATTGTTCTCAACGCCTATAATTAAATCATAAATGATTTGATGACTTTTATGAATCCACAATTTCACTTATGCTGCTTCTCCAACGTTAGTGATCGAGTAAAGCGATCAAAATCTTTCATTCAAAATCATTAGAGAACACATAGGAATATAAACTGAACGGGCAAAAAGAAAAATAAACACAAACATACTGATGCTCGATCGTCACGTCACCTCCTTGGGGCTATCATGACACCTGCTAGCCTTTATGCTAGCAGATTGCAAAGCGTGCATTTCGTTCACTTTAGTGAAACGGCGAAATGCAATAACAATACACAACTAAATGTTCACAGTTCAACAAGGCCAAGTTGCTGACTGCATCCCCCCGACATATGCAACTGTTAAGAAAATGTCAGCTACCTTCGGCGTTCGGATATGTTCCATTTCTCCGAGTCGCCAGTCGGGTGTCAGCCTTTTATTAAAAAGGTTCAAAAGCGGCCTAACAGAAACAACGGTGTCATTTATAGCTTAATACATTAAACTGCTGTACTATCTCACTGTTCTTGTTCTTTGCGGTATACGATAAGTGTTTTTTTTTTCATTCCTTCATCCCTCCATCCGCGTAAAGTCACGCATGAATACCAGAACAGGTTTCTTCACTTTTCAAAATAAAAGTCGATAGGTAACGCATCGTTGCCTTATTTTCAAACTCGATTTAAAAAGGAAATGCACCCTGAATAATTGAATATATGTTCCATATATTTTCAGTGGTATGCATCAAGCTGATCATTAACTTTAAATGTTAAGAATTCAAGTCAAACAATGGATGGTCATGCCAAAGTATCATATTTTAGAGAAGTTTAAAGGTGACATCACATGCACATGGAGCAAACAAAACTGACGCAAATGAGCAAATTTTTTAAAGCGTTTTTATAATATATATAAAACAAAAAGGTTGTTTTCAACTTAAAATACTTAAGCGTATTAAGAAATGTGAGGAAACAAAGAGCCATTTCACAGCTAGTCACACAAAATCTCGATTAAAAAAAACCCCAGCAGATTAAATTATATTTTACGTTGAAAGAATTACCGGAACTTACATTTCTTTTCTCGTTAAACGTAAGTCACAGACGTTGAAAAAAATTCAAGGGAAAGATAGGAAATGTAGTTCTGAGAATATTACCCATAATTCATCAGTGTAGGGCAAGAGAAACACCAGGCGGGTAATAGGAAAAGTGATGCCGTGCTATATAGCTTCTTGTCAAACTTGTTTTTAATAATTGCCTTTATTTTATACAGTTAGTCAAAAAACGTGAACGTCAAACTTTTCAGTGTTAGAAGTCAGACATTTAGTCGCTTTTCCCTTGTACGTTTCAAAAACAAGCAAGCTTGTGTGGGTTTGAGTTTCGGACGTCGTTACAAGCTAACAATCGTGTGATGCTGTTCGGCTAAGGTTTACCTAAGTGTATGAAGCCCACGTAGCCTTTTGGTGTTAAATGTGGACGACTTAGGTTAAAATGTCTGGTTTTAACTTCGGTTCGGGGGCTCTTGGCGCGACCAACAACACAGGTGGAGGATTTTCATTCGGAGCGGCAACCAGGTAACAACAATTAAATATACTCGACTCGAGGTAGCTAACGCTAGCATAGCCTTGTCCTGTCAGCTAACGAAAACGTGCTTCCCTCGTAGTTACTGCCTCTGTGCGGCGATTTTGCCGGGTACAGGAGGAACTATTATAGGGGAATTTGTAGCGTCTAAACTAAGATGTTAGCGAAAATGTAGGATGATTTTGATGTTACCTGTCCAACATTACTTACAATCTTTAGCTATGTTTGTAGCTAAGAGATCATCCGAAAAGTAATAACAACAAAGTGTCTATTCACACATCATTTTTAAAACAGCCAGTGCTGAACTTTATATTCTTGACCCCACGGACCCCCAGAAGAAGGTAATGGTTTAGGATAACGGTTACAGTTAGTAAACCGCCAAATGCTTCCTGATTGCGGCCGTTTTCTGTTGCTCACTCACTGCACTCCATGGGGATGGATCAAATGAGGAGAGCACATTTCACACAGAAGGGTGACAACTAATGGGACTTTAACTTTAAATAAGTGCGGCCAACAACAAAATTCAGCCTTGGACGCACATTCAAAACGTGCGGGAAATGCAGCTGTGTGCCTCTTGGCTGCACGTATTATGGTTTAGGCTTTTGTGTAGATTTTTGAAGTGGGTAGATGTTTGACACCCCCCCCCCCTTTTTTTTCTTTTCTTTCTTGAACTATTCATCTTCTTTCATTTCGATGTGTTTTAGGTAAATCTGTTTATGTACGTTATTATATTCGATATTTGTTTTTCTTGCTGGTTTCTTTCAGTGTGTTTGACATCAGACTCTGTGATTACTTCTGTCTGTAGTGCACCTGCCGCTAGTACTAGCGGCTTTTCTTTTGGGACTGTTCTTGGAACGGCAGCTGCAACCCCTGCTTCCACCACCACTACAGCATCCCTTGGTTTAGGAGGAAATCCTTTTGGCCAAAAACCAACCGGAGGATTTTCTTTTAATACACCTACCTCAAGTAAATATATATATATATATGTATATGTTTGAACAAAGTTGAGATTAACATAGAAATGTCTTTTGAAAGAATTGATTACCACTCATGTATTGACCAATCTGTTGTCTTTTTTTTTTTCCTGCAGGTGCTGCTGCACCCGCGACAGGCCTTACATTAGGTGTGCTAGTTTTTCCATCTCATTCTTTTTTAAATCACAGATTTAAATTTTTGATTGATGTTATGTGTGCCTTGTCGCAGGTGGAGCACCAGCTTCTACAGCTGCCACTACTGGTTTCAGTTTAGCCTTTAGCAAGCCTACTGCCTCAGCATCACCATTCTCACTCACCACCAGTACCGCCTCCTCAACTGTTGGAACAGGTTTATCGTTCGGCTCTATCCTAACCTCCACCGCTCCGCAGCAGCCGGCAGCCACAACCTTCTCCCTTGGTCTTGGTGGCTCAACAGCTTCCACAGCAGCCTCAACAGTGCCATCACTTGGAGGGAGTTTGTTCAGCAGTTCTGTGTCTACAGGTGAGACAAAAATCTTGACTAGACTTGTGGTTATGTCCACATAACCATTTAATTTTATCTGTTTACTTTTATCTAACTTGTATCTTTGTGTTCCAGGTTTGGGGCAAACCACTCTTGGAGCAGGTGGTGGGCTAACATTAGGTTCTTTGCTTGGTACCTCAACTGCAGCATCAACTGCCCCAGCTCCAAGTATTGGCCTTGGTGGAGTTGATTTCAGCACTTCCTCAGAGAATAAGAGTGACACGTTATCTGGATCCAGTGAGCAGTATGTTGTTTTGTACTTTAATGTACATTTTTATTTGTGAAACTGAAATGTCTATACTGACCCAATTCTACTTTATTGTAAAATATTTTTTTAAAATATAAGAAAAAGTTTATCTTGCTTTGAACTTCTAAAACACAAAGTATTCTCTTTTTTTTCCCCTCAGGGACAGTAAAGTTTTAAAAGATGAGAATCTGCCCCCAGTTATTTGTCAAGATGTTGAAAACTTTCAGTAAGTGTTTTCACACTTTGCGGCATCATGCATTAACTTCTGGATGTGACTCTGGGCCTTGGATCACCTCGATACTTTCTTTTACAGAAAATTTGTCAAAGAACAGAAACAGGTGCAGGAAGAGATCAGCAGGATGTCCTCAAAAGCAATATCTAAAGTCCAAGATGACATCAAGAACCTCAAACAGCTTCTCTCTGTGAATGCAAGCGGTCTGCAACGCCAAGCTCTGGCCATTGACAAGTTAAAACAGGAAACGGCTCAGGTAAAACCAGCACAAATGTCTGAACACATGTAGTTCAAGTTTCTGTAGAAACGCAAAAGTGTGGGTTCTTTGTAAAATAAGTCCACGTCTAATGATTCAAGGTGGAAAACATAAAAGAAAAATTACATTTGGTAGAATATTTCTTTATTGTACAAAAATGTTTCTGGGAAAAGTTATATAAAAATGAATTAATGAATAATAAAAATTAGCCCTTTTTTTAATTTCTTGTTTTTTTTAGAAATAAAATGAGTAGAGAAAGTGTTTTGTTTCTCAATGTGAAGTAGGTCAATTAAAACCTGTTTTTCAAATGTTATTTTTGTTTGTAAGGAGCTGAAAAATGCTGACATAGCACTGCGGACACAGAAGACCCCCCCTGGACTCCAGCATGAAAACACAGCTCCATCAGAGTAAGTCAGTCAACGACCACATGTCCAGGAGGCCTCAAAGCTCAAAGGATTCAAAGAAAATCGCTCCCTCTTTGCTCTAAAAATATGTGAATTCTTTAATAGACAGGAACTTGAGTACTTCTTTTTCTTTTTTTTAACTAGTTATTTCCGAAGCCTTGTGGAGCAGTTTGAAGTGCAGCTGCAACAGTACCGGCAGCAGATCGAAGAGCTGGAAAATCACCTGACAACACAGAGCAGCGGCTCCCACATCACTCCTCAGGGTAATTTGTCCTTATTCATGATGTGTTATCCTGTATTTTAAACCAACATGTCTGTTTATGAAGATTTAGGATAAACAAATAGATAATATAGCCACCTGTAAACGTTTATCTACTCTTGCTTTGCATCTGCCTTGTATATCTTATCATTTCTTTTAGCGTATGCTAAATTAGCACACAGCCTAAGGATGTTTTTCTTTCCTTTCAGATTTGACGATGGCCATGCAAAAGTTGTACCAAACATTTGTCGCACAGGCTGCTCAGCTTCAGTCTGTCCATGAGAACGTCAAGGTCAGGTTTTTTTTTTAACAGTAAAATGTGTCGGATAATTTCAAATCTCCTAAATATTACTATATATATCAACAAATAGTTTTTTTTTAATCACAGATACAGAATTGTTAACAAAAAGTTAAATATTTGTTTGTTTTTGCCATTTGTTTGTATGGTAATGTCATGTAAATATTTTAATATCTGGTGCTGCAGATTTTGAAGCAGCAGTATCTTTCCTATCGTCGAGCCTTTCTGGAAGATACCACAGACATTTTTGAGACCAAGCGCGCGTCCAACAGGAAATGGCAGAGTGCATCACGAGTCACAACTGGGCCTGCTCCCTTCTCCACCGTACCCAACGCTGCAGCTGTTGCCATGGCAGCCACGTTGACCCAGCAACAGCAGCCAACTCCAGGTCTGACTGCCTACAAGTTCTAGAAAGTACTCCTCCTCATCACCTTGGTTAAGAGAATAAAAGTAGGGAGGAGAAACTAAATAAGAAGTGTTGGAAGGGCAGGGTGATTGTTTTATTTTTGTTTGTTCTTTTTAAGTATCAAAGTGTTTTGGTTGCAAGTAATTTTAAAGACGACAGAATTATCAGAAATAACACTTGATGGTGTTATTCTGACTGTGTGTAAACTACTTTGAAAGAAAAGTGTGTGACAGGGATCTAGAAATCTGCTTGAGACATCTGACATGAGTTTTTGCACTGCCTTACCATCCAATTAAACCTCACAGTCTAAGTGTAAGGTTACAGTCGGCTCCAGTGCACAATTAACACCTAACTCTGTCAGTTTGCACTTTTTTTTTTTAAAGAAAATCCTCTGAAATGTTGTTATGCCAGTGGAATCACTGGGGGGGAAAAAGAAACACTGTTAATGGAAGAAAACTCACCATTCCTATGAAAAATATGTACAGATCCCAATCCAAACTCTAACAGTATTCTGTAGACCGCTATAGATAACATAACCTATTCTTGTAGGGTTTTTGCAGTTCTCCAGATCTTTATCAGAATTTTTAAATCAGACAGTTCATTATTTGAAACATGTTAAAACATTTAGGAATTCAACTGTTCACATGATCCAAAATGAGCAGATTTAACTTCCATTTAAGAATGTTTCCGATCACTTCATCTCTTTGTCCAAAAAACATTTTTCAGCGTTTCCGTTGGACATGTATTCCTAAAATCTTCATCACTTGTGGATACATCATTTTGGCTTTATTGAACAATTTCTCAACTGAAATGACTAGTCTGTGTTTTCCATCACGCGTCTGTGGTGTTTGATATTGTCAGCCATTTTTGTAGGCTTTGGTTTGTAGGCCATCTTACTGGCATATCAGGGCACCAATGTTGTGATGAACAGACAAAGCTGTTAGTAGCAAGTTTCTGCTGGCCTTTTGTTCCCATAAACTTTTAACAAAAAGAAGTAAACACTTCAGATGATTTCGAGAGCAATATTTGACTGGGTTTCAGCAAAGTCTAAACACTCTTCGTTGGCAGTGTCCTTAAAAATAGGATTTCCAGTCTCATGTCAAACAATATTTGCTGCTTATTTTTAAACAAAGCTTTCCAAACTTGCATAGACTGTTATATCTACTTGCAATGTGTTAACTGAAGTGCTGCTCGCTTTTCATTGGTAGTTTTCCTCTACTTTTGATTACTTCACTTCTTTGAGTAATCACATACTTCATAAAAAAAATATGTGCCGTGGAGGGATGGGAGTATTTGTGTACTACAATGTAAACACTGAAGGCACCTCTCTAACTATCTCATTACCACAACCAGTATAACCCACTGTTGTGTTACGAGTGAACACCACCTCTGTGCCTGCTGAAGATTGCGTTTGTTTGTTTTGCTTTGTGTTTATAAAGTTATAAAGTTTCTAGTTGTAAATCTGCATACTTGTGCTATGATCACTGTTCAATGAGAATCCATTCTTTACATTTAAACTCACTGCCAATCATTTTCTGACCGTGTGCCACAGAATAGTATTTTTTTTTGAACACTGATTTGTTGTGCTGAATAGCCAACGTCTTAAATAAGTGGATCAATTTTTCCATGCTGAATTGCAACTTGTATTTATTTAGCTATTTATTTCTGGGTTACTTGACGCATGTGGAGGGTGAACAGAAGCACTTTTCCTTTGGTAGACTTTATCACATACATTGACAGTGCGGTTGTGTGTTTTCCTGACACTGTTTGTTGGCGCAAAACATTCAAAGACTCAGGATTGAAAATGTCAAATTTCCAGACGTGTTGATTTCTACTGAGGCTTTGTCCTTCAGTGACTGCTTGATGACCTTGTTGAAATAGACCCAGTCAGGTTTTGTTGGCCTTAAGTTGTTTGGTTTCAGGAGAAAAAAATGTACTTTTCATCTCACTGCTTGATATTGAATGGAGTCATTTTGGTATCAGGCCAATATCACTGTTTCTTGATACATTACTTTTACCCAAGGGCTACAGTCGGCATAACAGGGCTAGTTCATTTCTATCATTCAAAGAAAAATGTGGAGTTCAAATGCTGATTCTGAGTTTCAGGTATTTCTTTCTTAACATTTGGGTACTTGACCTGGATTCTAGTTGTAAGGTGCTTTTCGTTTTGTGTAGAAAATCTTTCAGTCAAATCTTCGTATAGGTTGGTTGAGATTCAGGTCATTGGGAATAGAGGATTGCCGCTCGCGCTGCTCCACAGGTACCAGAGAGGTAGATGTTGGTGCCAAATCAAACGGCCAAGTGTCAAGTTCGAATTTACAGTATTACGTGATGTAGAAAGTGTTAACATCCAAACTAGAGGCAAAGAAAACGGTGTTAATACATTGTCAGTGCGTACAGGGATCATTGGCAAACCTAATTTAATTGTTTATTGGTGGAGTTTATTTATTTAAAAAAGGAAAAACCTTTCTGGCTTTTTCCATAAAAACACTAATATTTTTGTAATATAGAGATGGAATTCCAATCAACTTCTTGAGGAATTTAAATTATTTGTGTGGTTTCTTAACATTGTCTTCCATGATTCTACATTTGTAGTATACTGGCAGTATAAAAAGTGAATTGCTGTATTTAAGGTTTTTGGAGTTTGAAGTGATCTTATTACCCAGATTAGATATTTTTTTCTGAATTAAATTACACCAAAATGTGAATCCAGCTTTTACATTTTTTTTTTAGGAATGTTACTTTCCAGGCAAATTGCTTGAAGTCCTCAACTAGAAACATGTATGTAGTAAAAGCTGTTTTTCCTTTAGTTAACCCTCAGTTCAACATCACACCAAAATGCTCATTTGAGAACTCTTGTAGTATTTGAGTGGTCAGCTGTTGAAGACTTTATTGAATGTTTCTGTCTCTCATGACACAATTCCTTGAAATATTTCTAATATTTAGCTATTTTTCAGTAGTGTGTGTGTGTGTGTTTGTGTGTTTGGCTCTGACGATGGTTTCAGGGTGTGTAGGAACTGAGTGAATAACCAATTACCTCAGTGAAGTTAGTCTTGTACAACGAAGATTGCATCTTGGGTAGATTTAGTCTTGTAATGCTCTTCAACCAAAACCACACCCACCTTCATGAGTCATTCTCACATCAACCACATGGTTTGGAACTTGAAAACTCCACTTTTTGACATCAGCTTACACTGAAACGATACTATAAACTCTTAACTCTTGAGTGCTTTAATTTAAATGCCTGTTGATCCAATATATTTAATACAAAATGTTGTGCCTTTTATATAACTATATAGCGTAATTGTGCTAATTGTGTGTGTGTTTTTTTGGGGATGTATGCTAGTTCATTCACTCTCAGAAATCTTGAAAATTTATTGATTGCGGTAGCAGATAGCAATTAACCGATTCTGTTCCTGTTTGTTTGTGTTTTATGTAAGTGGAATTGCATATAAATTGACAATAAATCAGTTTTTAACAAAGAAACATTTGTCCTTGTTTTGTTTTGACTGGAGTATTTATTATTATTATTTATTTTTTGGTAGTGCAGACTAATTGGACATTTTTCTATTTTTTTTTTTTTAAATTAAAGTCATCAAAGAAATGCAAAAAGACAAGATTCTGAGTGAAAGAACTAGCAGCCTTTTTTCCAAGTTCTTAAAAACCTCTAAGCATCCCTGTTATTGCCTGAAATGGTTTCTTTTTAAAACAATTTCCTAAACTTTTTACTGCATTGTTCATAACACGTGGAGTACAAAGCATTGTGCACGGCCACATTTATTTACAATTTTCAGGGACATTTACATAAAATCATGAATAATAGTTGTTTGCTATTACGCTAGCATTTAACCCTTGTGCTATCCTAGGCACTTTACCATTGGGAGTTGGGTCATCTAGACCCACTAGACAGTGCTCTGAACCTTTTTTCTTCAATGATTTGTGATCTTCACTGGTGTCCATGGATTACATGAAATCTTTCCACCTTTGTCATAGTAGGAAGAACACATCAATGTAAGGGTGGGGTCATCTAAGATAGCACAAGACAAACATATAGATTTATTTATACATGGCATTATTATGTCCAAAAAAAAACAAAGATGTTCCCAGAACAGTAAAGCAAGTGCTTTTTCCCTCTGTGCCATAGGGACACAGGCACCCTTGGGGGCAGGATTTGGAAATCCTTTTGCCTCAGCAGTGGGCACTAGCCTGGGCTCCTCTACCCTTGGAGGTACTACCTCTGAATTTTGGAAAATGTTGCTCGCTTTGTGCTATTTTATTTTATTCTTTCTCCTAGCGTTTCACTTTTCTCCTTAATGACAACAAACCCTTTAAGCAGGAGATTGTGGAGATCTTCTTGTTTCAAAGGAACAGGTTGCTAGTGTGTGTTTGTGGGTACAGTCACTGTATAACACCCCCCCCCCCCTCTTCCTTCATTCGTAGTTTAAAGTACATTCAAGAAAAGTGACTCCTATCTTTATTTTGACATTGAAATCACTAGAAATGTGACTTCCGGTCCTTGAAAGAAAAAAATTGGCAAAAGTTACCTGGTTCTAATATTAATAGTTATTTTTCTCCAGAAAACGTTTGCACTTCTAATTAAAACATCCACAATTACAGGAATAGGTAGTCTGAGCAACTTACACTGATGGTTTTGTTCTTTTACCTTCCACAATCTTGGGTTTGTGGTTGTGTGTAGCTTTGAAACTGTATTGCATCAGCCTGTTTTTCAGATCTTTTGCCTAAGTTTCCCTCCCCTCACTGCCAAACTCTCTTCTTCTTTTTGTGTGCCGACGCCCTCGTTTTCGGTTTTCCGTCTGACTCCCATGTCCCTCTTGTCCCCCAGGATTTGCTGGTGGACCAGGATTCGGCGGCGTGGGCTGTGCGGGGTCGTCTTTTGGCTTCTCCACCGCTGCCAAGCCCGCAGGGGGCAGTCTGAGTGCAGGTATGTTCAGTCTGCGTAAATACTGTCCTCCGACTCGCCTTCAACAGTAGCAGAACACAGAAAACACTTTTTGATGATTCTTCTAGATGCCTTCATCTGATGGTGAGGAAGGTAACTTGCATACGTTTATAAGTTTTGTAGGAATTTTTGTTACTACGCTCCATCCAAGAGCATCGCTCATGATATGCCCCAATACTCCATAAATACTCCATAAATGTGAGTTTTTTTTTTTTTCTAAATTGTTGTTTCCATTAGGTGAAATTGTCGCGAATCCATTTGTTCATTGAAGTGAAAACGCAGCTAACATGTCCGTATCATACGTGATCTGTGTCCGTTTTGTCACTATACCGCCAGTCTGTTTTGTTGGTCAAACATTTGGAGCTTCACATCCATCAGAACAGGCGGATCCTACTTATTAAAAAAAAAACTGCAGCTGTAACTCATTTTCTGCATCAAAATAAACCGCTCTAAATTTAAAAATGTCCCCCATCGTTTTGCTCTGTAATGTTTGTGGATAAAGTAGGAAGAAGAAGAAAACAGACCGGTGATATCAAGACGAGCACATAAAAAAAATGGAGCACAGTAGTTGTAGTTTTTTACTTTTGTAGTTCCTAAAAAAACATTCAAATGAAAAACACCCATTTATGTATTTATTTCTTTTTATTTAATACAATACCTTTCTATTCTACAACGAACAAACTGTTGTTTTCATAGCAGCAAATGCTAACATGGTCTTCTCCTTGATCCTGCAGCATCTCCCCATGACCTGGATGTCTTTTCTATGTCCACTAGGTTTTGGCAGCACCAGCAGCTCGGGCTTCAACTTCAGCAACCCGGGCATAAACCCGTCGGCTGGCCTGACCTTTGGCGTGTCTAACCAGCCTGCTGTGGGTTTCGGAGCAGGAGGGCCACTTCTCCAGCTAAAAAAGCCTCCCGCCGGTAACAAAAGGGGCAAGAGATAGGCATAGCAGAAAGACTGAACTTTGGGACAAAAAAAAAAAAAAAGAAGGCTCCAGTGCTTGAAGTAAGTAAGGCCTGGATTTTAAAAGCGCAAGTAAGGGGGAAATAGAAAAAAAAAGACAAAAGTGATTAGACATGCCACTTTTCAATAAAAGGATTGATTATTTATATTTTTTTATGTTTTCTCTCATTGAACAAGAGGAAAACTTAATGCAATCTGTTTTTTTTTCTAAGAAATCAGAGTTACCCACCAGTTTGGCTCCATTCTGCTAACAAAGTTCGTTTATTATTTTTCTTTTATTCTTTTCACAAACTGCCGGAAACTGAGATTGGGCGAACTTCGTTAGCAAGATACGTTAAGTTTGGATGTCGACACAAAATTCTTACAGAAGTGGGTGGCGTTTGGTTGTGTTTGGACCCTTCAGTCTTTGCTTCATCGTGTTGTGGGTGACTGCCAGCGAAGAACAAAGCTGTTTTTGGTTGTCTTTTTTTTTTGTATGTTTTTGTCCAAATATTTTGTAGAGCAAACAGATTTTTCTTGTGCCTCAGTAAAAAAAAAAAAAAAAAGTGTAGATGGTTTAATAGAACTGCACTCAAATACTTTTCAGAAGATGACGACCCATGTCTCTTTATTAAAAGAAAATTGTGGAGTATTACATTGATAGTTGTAATGCCTGGGTGACTATGGGGCAAGTCAGTTTTATTTTTGTACGGAGCAGAAAAAGAAGCAATACTTGGCGAGGATAAAAGGGGACTAATGTGTTGAGCTATAGAAAAGTCAAGTCCACATAACCTGTATTTTTTGTTGAAATCCATCCTTTATGTTGAATTTTTCTTTTTTTTTTGTTCCTGTGTCCTTCCGTATTGACCTTGGAAATGGAATCTGTGTCTTCACCCCAGCCCCATATGATGTTTAAGTTAGTTGAATTGAAAATGTTTACAAGTCTTTTCTGCTTAGTCAGATTTAACTTGTAGAACCATTTTGCACCCAGTGTATGTGACTCATTTTTGTCCTTGTCGTGCAGTTAAGGATTGATGTCTATTCTTCTTTTTCTGTGGGATTATTCCCCCCCCTGCCGCTTTGGTTACCAAATGTTGGTAGTCGTATTGTCTCTTTTCTAATCAGTCTGTGGAAACTTGTATCTTCAAGATGCTGTTTAATAAACTTTTTTTTGCTTATGGATGGTCTTGCTTCACTATGAGTCTGTCTCATGCATATTGCATGGCTTATATGGACATATATATATGCACATGCAACCTTTTAGTAGCCTGAAATTGAAGATCGGAACTCTATGTAGAAAGAAGACCAAATTTGGTAAATATTGTTCAACTGTGTTCAAAAACACTTCCACACACAAACACTTGGACCTTCCTTACCGAGACACAGGGTGTAGAGGCAGTTTAGCTTAGTCTGTTTAGTTTTCTATTTTATAACAGATTTTATGTTTTGTATAATTAGTGCAGCCCACTGAGACAACTGTTTTGTAATATTGGGCTATATAAATAAAACTGAGTTGAATTCCAGTTCTTTAAATTGATGCATCAGATCACACAATTGTGGCCTTTAGAATATAGACACACACTTTTTATCTACGTACTTATAGTTACACTAAAGAAAAACCTTCAGATCAGTAGTGAACTGTGCCAAAGAATAATGCATGTTCAGTTTAACCCTTGTACTATCTTAGATGACCCCACCCTTGCATTGATGTGTTCTCCCTACCATGATAAAGGTGGAAAGATTTCATGTAATCCACCAGTGAAGATCACAAATCATTGAAGATAAAAAGGTTCAGAGCACTGTCTAGTGCAGGGGTCGGGAACCTAAGGCTCGCGAGCCATATATGGCTCTTTTGATGGTCACATGTGGCTCGCAGACAAATCTTTAATTCAAATTTTTTTTCTTCATTAGACCAGTCCTTCTCGTGCGCGATGCGATGGCAGAGGCGCGCAGTAGTAGCGGTGCTTAGAGAGACAAATCTGCGCCAGCACTAGTCTTCTTCCACTTTCGGCTTCTCCCATCAGGGGTCATGGTAAATTTGGCAATGTTTTACGCCGGATGCCCTTCCTGACGCAACCTTCTCAAACTGGGCTTGGAACCAGCAGAGGTAGAGAAGGGAACAGGGAGCAGCCCGGAGTCGAACTCGGGTTTCACGGATGGAAGGCGCCGCAAACCAGCATGAGCTAAACTGGCTCCTGCGCCAGCACTAGTATAAGTTTAAAATTGTCTATTAATTCACAGAGTTTGTACCACCCGGAAACCTGTGAATTGCCGTGCCTAAAACTGCGCGCTCCCGTCTCTGAGAAAGAGCGCGCAGTTGCGGGGACGGGATGTGTGAGGGAGAAAGCAGAGGGTGGGGCTGAGGTGTTGTGGGGACAGGCAGCAGGTGAATCGCGCAGGGATTGTAAATAGGTAAAACCCACTGCCTGTCACTCACTGCAGCGTGTGAGTGTGTGTTTGGCTCCAGGTCCGCATGTGAGCAGTCTGTCTCACATCTACAAAACATTCATACCAACCTAAGATCACGTTTAAAGTCTCAACGCCTGCATGAAGCAGAAACTCACCACGTAAACCAGACTAGACCATCAGCAAAACTACCACGAGAAATACTCATCATTTATTAGAAACAGCATAACAATGTTATTAAAAAGAATCCACAGACTTATTGTACTTTAAAAAGGTTGAAATTACATCAAATGCACACATTCACTTGTATTTTAGTTTTAAACATATTGTCGCGGACTGAGTTGGATGGCTGTTGGGCCGCGTTAAAAGTTCTGGAGTTCATTGACCGCATCAAGCAGAGAGCTGATTGGCTCTCAGTTCTGTCGCTCAGCCTGTTGTTAGGTAGTTTGGACCAATGGGGTTCAGCTATGGGCCGAATAAGGGAAAGGGGAGGGCTGCAGCGGGAGCAGGGGAATATAAAGTTGGGAGACGCGCTCTCGTCTCGTCTCGGCGGGAGAGATTCAGGAGTTGCTGAATTAATTGTTCGGCGTTTGTCGCGGTCTGCAGTAACCCGAATAAAGAACCTTAAAAGAGGTTAAGTCTCCGTGCCTCAGTGTGGGAAAGGGACACTACATTATTGTATGGCTCTTTCGAAATTACATTTCAAAATATGTGGCGTTTATGGCTCTCTTGGCCAAAAAGGTTCCCGACCCCTGGTCTAGTGGGTCTAGATGACCCAACTCCCAATGGTAAAGTGCCTAGGATAGCACAAGGGTCAATGACATTCTGTAGTAACATTTCTAAAACAGCAGGGGGCGATATGCACATGCGGCTCCATTGACCTCAGCGACAGAAGAAGAATTCTGTTGCCATGCGACGGTAATATACAACTGTCAGTTTACGGACACGAATTGTGGCGTAAATCAGAAGGACAGCAATTACGATTTTTTGGTGAACATTTTAAGGCATTTTTTGCTTATTACTATTTACAGTCTACATATTTTTCCAGGTAACGTAATATGATTGTTTTTCTCAGCACTATAAATAATTATCACTTAATTTAAACGTATGTGTGATGCACGCACATGCTAAATGTTGCAAAGATGTCGTGACGTAGTCAGTAAGGGATTTCTGCATTTTGTTAACACTTCAATTATTGTTTGTTTAATGCAATGTTTTTATTTGGAAGGGAAATAAATGGGTTATTCATACCAAACTACTAAACTAACTAAAAATTACTAATACAATTAATTTCTTATTTTTGTTTAGTACTTGCTGGCCGACAAACTACAGTGCACGTATTTCAGCCATGCCCCTTCCAGACACACTGTACTGTGCCGAGCAGATCAACATTCCACCAGAACTACCAGATATCCTCAAAAATTTCGCCAAAGCAGCCATCCGAACGCAGCCCATGGACTTGCTTGCCTGGAGTGCAGCGTGAGTTTCTTCTTCTTTCTCTTTCGGCTTTTCCCATCAGGGGTCGCCACAGCGAATCATCCTTTTCCACCTCACTCTATCATGGACATCTTCTACCCTAACATTAGCCAACTTCATGTCCTCTGTTAAGACATCCATGTATCTCCTCTTTGGCCGTCCTCTCGCCCTCCTGCCAGGCAGCTCCATCTCCAACATCCTTCTACCAATATATCCACTATCCCTCCTCTGAACATGTCCAAACCATCTCAGTCTGGCTTCTCTGACTTTGTCCCTAACACAGACAACATGAGCCGTCCCTCTGATGTACTCGTTCCTTATCCTGTCTAACCTGGTCACTCCTAAGGAGAACCTCAACATCTTCATCTCCGCTACCTCCATCTCAGCCTCTTGTCTCTGTCTCACTGCTACCGTCTCTAACCCATAGAGCAGAGCTGGTCTCACCACTGTCTTGTACACCTTTCCTTTGAGTCTTGCTGACACTCTTCTGTCACACAACACTCCTGACACTTTCCTCCACCCGCTCCAACCTGCCTGCACTCGCCTCTTCACCTCTTTTCCACACTCCCCATCACACTGAACTGTTGACCCCAAATACTTAAACTCCTGCACCTTCTTCACCTCATCCCCCTGTAACCTAACGCTTCTACCTTGATCCCTCTCGTTCAGACACATGTATTCTGTCTTACTACGACTGACCTTCATGCCTCTTCTTTCCAGAGCAAACCTCCACCTCTCTAGCTGTTCCTCCACCTGCTCTCTACTCTAACTGCAAATTACAATGTCATCCGCAAACATCATTGTCCAGGGAGATTCCTGTCTTACCTCGTCTGTCAGCCTGTCCATCAGCATAGCAAACAAAAAAGGACTCAAAGCTGATCCTTGGTGTAGTCCCACCTCCACCTTGAACTCCTCTGTCTGACCTACAGCACATCTCACCACCGTCATACTTCTCTCATACATGTCCTGAACTACTCTGACATACTTCTCTGCCACTCCAGACGACCTCATACAGTACCACAGCTCCTCCCTCGGCACCCTGTCATACGCCTTCTCTAAATCTACGAACACACAATGCAGCTCCTTCTGACCTTCTCTGTACTTTTCCATCAACATTCTCAAAGCAAAAATGGCATCAGTGGTGCTCTTACGGGGCATGAAACCATACTGCTGCTCACAAATCTCCACCTTCTTCCTAAGCCTGGCTTCCACTACTCTTTCCCACAGCTTCATTGTGTGGCTCATCAACTTTATTCCTCTATAGTTGCTGCAGTTCTGCGTGTCACCCTTGTTCTTAAAGATCGGAACCAGAACGCTTCTCCTCCATTCCTCAGGCATCTTCTCACTCTCTAAAATCCTATTGAACAACCTTGTTAGAAATCCCACTGCTGTCTCTCCTAGGCACTTCCATACCTCCACAGGTACGTCATCAGGACCAACGGCCTTTCCGCTCTTCATCCTTTTCAGAGCCTTCCTAACCTCATCCTTTTCAATCTCTGCTACTTCCTGCTCCACAACAACCACATCTTCCTCCCTTCTTTCCCTGTCATTTTCCACGTTCATCAGCTCCTCAAAATACTCCTTCCATCTTTTTTGTACACTCTCCTGAGTTGTTAGCACCTTTCCATCTCTGTCCTTAATCACCCTTATCTGTTGCACGTCCTTCCCATCTCTGTCTCTCTGTCTGGCTAGCCTGTACAAGTCCTTCTCTCCTTCCTTTGTGTCTAACCTGTCATATAGCTCATCGTAAGCCTTCTGTTTGGCCTTTGCCACCTCTCTCTTCACTCTACGCTGCGCTTCCTTGTACTCCTGTCTACCTTCCTCAGTCCTTTCTACATCCCACTTCCTTTTAGCCAACCTCTTCCTCTGGACGCATTCCTGTACTTCCTCATTCCACCACCAAGTCTCTTTACCGTCTTTCCTCTTTCCAGATGACACACCTAGCACCTTCCTACCTGTTTCCCTGATAATTTCTGCTGTAGTTTCCCAGTCATCTGGAAGCTCATCCTGACCACCCAGGACCTGTCTCAACTTCTGCCTAAATTCCTCACAAGTTTCTTCATTCTGTAGCTTCCACCACTTGGTCTTCTTTTCTGTTTTCCCTCTCTTCTTCTTCCTGACCTCCAGAGTCATTTTACACACCACCATGCGGTGCTGTCTGGCTACACTCTCTCCTACCACCACTTTGCAGTCGTTAACCTCTCTCAAATGACCTCGTCTACATAGGATGTAGTCCACCTGAGTACTCCTACCTCCACTTCTGTATGTCACTCTATGTTCCTCTCTCTTCTGGAAGTAAGTGTTGACTACAGCCATTTCCATCCTCTTCGCAAAGTCCACCACCATCTGTCCCTCCAGATTCCTTTCCTTCACACCAAACCTGCCCATCACCTCCTCATCACCTCTGTTGCCCTCACCAACATGTCCATTAAAGTCTGCTCCAATAACAACTCTCTCTCCTCTGGGGATACTCTCTATGACCTCATCCAACTCACTCCAGAATCTCTCCTTCACTTCTAACTCACAGCCAACCTGTGGCGCATACCCACTGACTACATTCACCATCACCCCTTCAATTTCTAACTTTAGGCTCATCATCCTGTCTGAGACTCTTTTCACCTCTAGAACACTGTTTACAAACTCCCCCTTCAGAATCACTCCTACCCCGTTTCTCTTCCTATCAACACCATGATAGAACAGTTTGTATCCTCCTCCAATACTACGTGCCTTGCTGCCCTTCCACCTTGTCTCCTGCACACACAGTACATCTACCTTCCTTCTCTCCATCATGTCTGCCAGCTCTCTGCCTTTCCCTGTCATTGTGCCAACGTTAAGAGTCCCTATTCTCAAACCTATGTTCCTGCCTTTTCCCTTCTCTCTCTGGCCCCGGACCCTTCTGCCTCCCCTCTTTCTTCGACCAACAGTAGTCAAATTTCCACCGACACCCTGTAGGTTAACAGCATCGGTGGCGGTCGTTGTTAACCCGGGCCTCGACCGATCCGGTATGTCTAAAGTGTTGTGGATGATTCGCATGGTTATTTTGGCAATTTTTACGCCGGATGCCCTTCCTGACGCAACCCTCTCTATTTATCCGGGCTTGGGACCGGCACAGAGGCAACTGGCTTGCAACCCCTGCGGCTAGTGCAGCGTGAGTTTCTATGGTTGCAAAACACCAGATAAACTGCAAAAGCAATATTCTTGTTTAGTAAATATTTTCTTTTTTGAAATCACACAGCATGTTACCACTACCACAGAGCTAATACATCAGTTATGTACGTTAGATTCAATGCAAAGTTTCCTGTAAAACAATTAGAGCTCGGCTCGAACTGGATCATTGATCATCATAATTTCCAGGCATTACATCAAATCTATGACAGAGTATTAGAGAAAGTAAAAGTTAGACGATGAAAATGGCCCAAGTCCACATCTTAAACTAAATGGCAGATCCTTAATAGATCTATGCATACATAAATCTTACAATATTGTAATGCACTAATATTTCTACACATCATCAGTTGATGAAAGTCACATCGTTAGTCATCCATAGGTTCTGGAGTTGACTTAGCAGTTTTTACGACAAGTGAAACAGATGAATAATCATCATTTTCAAGGCTGGTTTAACGTGTCATTGAATGTTTTTTTTTATTTTTTATTGCAGCATCTTTTATATTAATGTGATTTTTTTTTTAAATCCAGGTACTTCAATGATTTGTCTAAAGGAGAGTGTCTTCCTGTCAAGGACAGACTAGAGATTGATGCCACCACCCAGAAAATGGACCCCAGCTTGACTCCAGGTCTACTAAAAACCCTACACAAGCAGGTATTTTTCAACAGCAGGCAGGCAGTAGTGATCAAGGGTTTATCATTGCACATATTTTTGTCATTGTTTAAGAAAGGGAATCATTTGTTTGTATTTGTTTTTGTGTGTTTTTTGTAGATTTATTCTAATTACTCAGATTTTTCAAATTTGGCCATTTAAACCGTTTAACTTTCATTTTATTTTCCTTATTTATTCTATACCTTGATTTGCTAGATATTGTCAACACCAAAAGATGTGTACTGATTTAAACGTTTTTTGAGAAATGCCTCCATTTATGTCGGAAGTTTTTAATGGTACACACTGGAAAAAAAGTGCAAACTACATTCAAAAAAGAAAATTTCTAAAATCGCAAAAAGATCTCAAATCCTTTTGATTGCAAATGTGACAAGTAACATAATCTGCTGATCCCAGTTAACTCTTTCCTTTCTTTTTTAGCTGTCCTCCAGGAAAACATGTAGCAAGGAGGAACTGCAGGCCAAATGGAAGGGCTTGTGTCTTTCACCCAATCAGTTGGATACTCTGTTGTCCTTGGGCGGCTTTGATTCAGAAATCGACTGGATTGAGTTTTTCGCTCTGGGCTGCAGTGCTCTAGGAGGGGTAAGGTGCTACAAAAATATACACTCAGTTGCACTTTATTTGACTATGATTTCAAACCCACAGTGAAAAACCTTAAAACTTTATTTTATTTTATTTTATCTAGAGTAGATTCATTTCAGACATGTCATCTTGTAAATCCTTAAATTTGGACTGATTGAAGTTCGACAATTATATTGATCACTATAGAAAAAAAACCTGGTGATTTAAAAAAAATAGATTCTTAATGTTTAAGTGAATGCTGCCAAACGTTAACAATTGCAGGGTGGTGCTGTAACCACAGGGGGGCAGTGTTGCTCTGCATCCATTAGGGGAAGCTTTGCACATATATGTATGTGTGTTTTTTTGAATGAATCTTTGGCATGATTTTACATGAATGCTCATCCCATGTAACTATTACTATTAAGAATCTAAAGTTCTTGACATTATTTGTCGTTCTGCACTTTTCCAGACCCTCTTAAGCTCCATGAAGTTTGCCTGTGAGATTCTGACAAATGATGAGGAGGGTGGTGCTGCAAGGATCCCATTTGATACCTTTGTCCAAATCTATACTTTCTTGGCTCACCTAGATGGAGATGTACTACAGGAACACATTGACATCTTCCTCAACAGTTTGAAGCCACAGGTGTAGGTATTTTGTTCGTGTGTAAAAGCTGTTTCCCCAGTCGGGACTGCAATAGGCAGATTGGATTTAGCATTGTATAAAACCAACAGCACATATTTCTAAAACATAAACATGCTTTTTTCATTAAATTTAGCTTCCATCTGAACTTACACTGTCCCTATAAAACGCATTTTGAGGAATACTTAATAATCTGTTATAGGAATGTGCATTAGTTCACTCCAAAATCACCACAACAAAAGAATAATGACTTTGAACCAAACATTCTAGGACATAGTTTCTGCAGAGTGGCAGGAGTTCAGTAGAAATTTGACTCTGAGATAAACCTGTCTCGTTCCCAGATAACTCGGCGCTGTCCAGCCGTACAGTTTTGGGCCAGATGTCAGCTCGGATGAGGAAAACAAAGACGTACATGAATCTAGTCGTTTACAAGTGGATCCATGGGAACGGAGCGGGGCGGGGGGTCTTGAGGCCCAGCCTGGGTATTTTTAAAAATACAACCTTTTTCAAAGGATATTTTTCCGTCTGCTCCTGATGTCACAACAATTGAATAAACTAATATTCCGAAATCCAATTTGTGAAAGAAAAATGCAAGGTTTTTCTTCGGATTGGGTCGTTAAGGAGGAAAATAGGCAGAAATAATCCAACTCAGATTACAGGAATAGTCAAGACAGTGATGTTCACATTAATTTTTAAATTGAGTTCTAGCTTTTGCTCAGGTTTCTTTTTCTTTCTTTGCAAAGACAAATGATGCTAAAATTCATCTAGCCAGTTATCAGACAGTTCACAGGTTTACATAGATTCCCTTAGTCGTAAATGTTGTTGTGATTTTCACTGTTGCAATCCTTTTACAGATAGGTGGAGCATTTGCTTCCATGCATTGGTATCTCAGCCCAAGCGCAGCATTCAGGTTTTCAACTTCTATACCAGGAGTAGGTTGGGACAGAACACAGAAAGTGATAGAGCACAGAAGGAAACAATAAGGAAGCAAATGACAGTGTTCGATTAATAAATGTGCCCACCATCGCTCCTTCAAACCATGTTGTTTCATTTCCAGCAATTGGTCCCATTAATTGTTGGTCTTCTTATTCATCACTGTCCGACTGAACCAGCTGATAGTTTGGTTCAGGGTGAAATCTTTTTAATGAACAAAAAGAGAAGCACAAAGCTGCCTTTCCACAGACTGTCAGATGAAGTATGTGTCTGCGTTTAATTTCCCCCTCCCTCATGTCTGGGTTAGCCCGAGTTCATTTATCATGCACACAAGTTATCAGCTTGCAGCCGCGCCAAATTTGGCCTCTGTGGCGGTGCACATGAAAAGGAGGAGGGGTACAGAAATCAGCCCCCTAGTCCACAGCAGCAGGATTTCCAGATTTTGGTGGAGGATTAGGTTTTGTTTCTCCCTCTGATGAGCAGGTTTGTTATCATACTTGGTCAGAACTAGCAAGTATAGAACGATGCTTTTGAACATCACATCCATCCTCTATGTACGTCAACACAAAACGATTTGCAACAAACAATGTTACAATGAATGTTTATTACACTCTTAATAGGAGCGCACATTTTCACAAAGCTAAAGTTGTGTCATTTTATGAGTATTTTAGCAGGCAGGACAGGAAATGACATCAGTGTAGGGGGGGGGGGGGGTAAATCAGAGTCACAGCTGACAGCTAGCTTTATGTTTGGAGACTGTTTAAGAGATAAATCTTGCTTCTTGAAGAAAAATAAACTCTCTTCACCCACTATAGACTCAAATAATCCATGATACTGAAGCTCCCACTCTTGGTTTTTAACAGAACCCACCCCCTCCCCCATTTTTAAGACAAAAAGACTATAAGGCCCATTGTTTTAAGGGGCTGGGACATTTATGATGCAATTTCAAAGATGTCAGTGCTTTAGAATTCTAAACTCCAGGGTGGAGGTTGTTGCACAAAGTTAATGTTTTTTTTTTTAGAGCTTTTGCTCATAACATCACATCTCCAAGGAGTCAAGGAAAGTTGCAGAGCAGTGTGAAAAACGCAGGAAAAATAAAAAGGTGGACACAAAGGCCCCCTTCTTGCAAGCATTTGTGTAGCTGTTGTGTAACAGACAGTGATGTGAGGGGAAAGGGAAAGTGTGATTCATTCTATTTACTGACCCTGAAACTTTATCATCCTCCCAAATAATTTGATTTCCTCAATAATAAGAGTATTCACAGGATACAGTATGGCATCACTAAATGGAAACTGTAAAAATATTACTTGTTTTTTTTATGAGAATATAAGTGACAGTGACATATGGATCGAATTAATTGTACTAACATCCATTGTGTTTTTCTTCAGGGAGTTGCAACATGGGATGATAAAACCGGCGAATTTCAGCCATTGGGAGGATGTGGACTTTAATTCTAGAGAATCACCAAATCCTGAACAAAAGTGAAAGAACGCTGGTGACTGAAAAAGTCAGCTTGACTTTTCTTTGCTTTTATTTGTTCATAAATGATTTTATTTTGAAGAAAGTAATAATACTTTCAGCGTGATGAATAAAGGTTATTGAAACATAATACATAGAATATCGTACATCGTAAAAATAAAATTAAAACTCTTAACCCTTAATAGCCCACTACATCAAAGAATTGAAAGATTTTTTTCATTTAGTTTAAGATGTAAAAATGTTGACATGGGTATTCGAGAAAAACTTGCTTAATTTAGCCACTGTTTCAAATTTGATCCACACATTTTTAACATGGTATATCTTTATTATGAAGTACAATTATCAACAAATGTTTTTCAAGTTATATACAATACAAGGAATATTTGGATCATGCTAATGAGATATAGGGATCTAAGAAATGTGTGTGTCAAATATGATATGAATTTTTACATCAGGTTAAAACTCTTTCATCATTCTAGTATTTCAGTTTAATCAATTAATTTTCTTATACAGCACCACAACCAAGTGGCTGGAATAATATACAGGAACATGTGTGCAGAATATGGACTGGAAACCCCAAAGTCAAATTAGGAAACACCTATGAAAGTGGTAGAGAAGGAGAGGGAACATCAGGAAAAAGGAACATGAGAAACCGGAGAGATACCAGGGACTCAGAGAAGAACTGGAGAAAGCCTGGAAAGTGAAGGTGACAGGGGTACCCGTGGTAATTGGAGCACTCGGGGCAGTAACCCCCAAGCTGGAGGAGTGGCTACGCAGGACCCTGAAGCTTCCAGGCCTCTGGTAGAGGACCTGAGCTTGGGTGAGGAAACCACAGAGGAGCTTTTTTCAACCGTTCAACATTTAGCACACATGGTCTACTGTGGTTTTCAGTCATGCTCTGTACTGAACTTTGTGTTTTGGCACCAACAATGGTTCCTCGAAAAAGCCTCAATTCCATTAGTGATGCTTTATCACTTTGTTTGCATTTCAAAACCCTTGTGTGTACCCATGCAAGAGCATTTGAGGAGCATGAATGGGATTTTGATAAATGTGGCACTTTCAACCAGGTCATGTGTTAAAGTTGTTTTTGCACACATGACCTCTCAGTGCAAAAACAATGTAATTAAAAGCCATTGTTGCCTATTGAGTACTTCTGAATTTCTCCTCATTTACTGGCAACAAAAGGTTTCTTTTAGTGATAATTTAAGTGTTGCACTTAGCTTCTAAAAATGCAAATATATGTGTGCTGGACTCATTAACTAATTAAACAACGAAACCACCTAATTAGGTTGTTAAGACTTAAAGCATTCAGTTTTTGCAACAAAAGGAGAAAAAAACATTTCCAAAGCAAATCCTACACAAAGACATCCCTATTTTAACCTAACATAAACACCTGATTTCTAGTCAGAGTTTTTATTACACAAACCTAACAGTTCAGCGCTTGTTTTCAGGGGGGGGACACAGGAAACCTTTGTACTGCTGCAACATGCCACAGAAGAGAGCGCGGTGTGTGGGTGTTTTGGTGGTTTGTGGTTTTAGGGCAAATAAATGAACGACTGAAAGCAGGAAGGCACACAGGAGCACGCTCAGTCCACCGGTATATGTTCATGGAATACATTCAGGGCCTTGAATTCCATAATGACCGGTTGGAAGAAGTGCATTTTTTACCCAGTTCAAGTGGTCAAAGGTTTCTGATACAGCTGCTCTCTTGGTTAATAGAAACTTTGCTACTTCTACCAGCAAACGCCTTATTTCATTTTTGAATGTCCTTGATCATGACCACAGAGTTCCCATACTTTGCTGGCTGCAGAAAAATAAAGAACTCAAGGGTTTTTATGACTTTTTAATCAATATTAATTATGGTCTAGATCAAACTCATTTCACCGAGGGCCACATCAGCGTAGTGGTTGTCCTCAAAGGGCCAGATATAACTTATACATGTAACTAAATGTAATGAAAAATAAATGTAACTATTCCTTAATGTTAAATAACTCATTATGTATTCATTGTAACTTTGTGACAATTACAGTTGCATAGAAAACATGTGTTTGCTTGTTACTTTAGCATAAATCCTTTTACATTTGATTCTGTCAGGTTAGGTTATATGGACAGTGTTTAAGTCCTAATGTATAGTTGCCCAATCCGATATTTCAAGTCCAATTCCCCCTAGATATGAATAAATACACACCAATTTTTATTTTTATTCTAAGAAATTAAAAACTGTTATGCTCTTGCGGGCCACATTTGGCCCCCGGGCCTTGAGTTTGACACATGTGGTCTAGAGAGAAGGGGACTTTAAAGTTTATCATTGAGATTTAGAAACAGTTTTCATCCATTCATCTTTGTATTTACCTCTAGGAAATTACCGTATGTTGAATTCAAAAATAACGCTTTGATAAAGAATATTTTGTTGATCTTTGAGGTGCCATATTTGTACGTACACAGTCAAAAGAAAGACCCTTTTAGCTATGACACTATTTAACTTGTGAAAAAGGACTTTATCGCTCATACAGTAATCTGATTAAATTTAAATTCCTTAACAGATACAAAATTATTCACAGTGGTTTCAGAGAAATTCTTGTAGGTTTGTTGAAATGTGGCAGAATGATGAATCATTTTACTTGTCAATTCCTGCTTTTTTTTTTAATGAACTTTAGTTTTTCACCTAAAATTAATCACAAACCTCTTCACAGGTTTGAAATATGAATCCATTTTCTTCTAACGGAAGCATTTGCGAGAATTTAGATTATTTTTTACAGACAATTATCTATTTGATAAATACGATTAAAATAAAAACTGAAAAACAAAGCAGCTTTGATTAAACCTTGATTAGAATCATATTAATATTTGTTTGGGATTAAATTAAAGTCTCTGTCAGAGGTCAGTGCTCTGTCTCCCCCTCTGGTCATCGTAAGTAACCATCTCCAGAGTTCTAAACACACTGCATCTCCCAGCAAGCCCAGTGCACAATTTCAGCAATACACACTTCCATTTACAATATGTACACTTAAGTACTCCACTGAGCCTCACTCAGTGCAAAGCATTGTTTGTGCCACTCTGACTGCATTACGGAGCGTTAAATCCAGTCCTGATCTTCTGACCCTGTTTTGTCTCTGACTCTGTTTGTCTGCTGCCTGCCCCGACTCACGCCTGGATCCTGACTACCTCATTCTCTCTGACGCTCTCATGCTCGTGATTGACCCCTGCCTGCCTGACCCTGATCTAGCTTTGTGGACTTTTAGCTGAGCTAATAAACTTGCTGCAGTTGGAACCAGCCGTCTGCCTGTTTTGTGACAGTGTTGCTCAAAGTCACATTTTTAAAACCCCATCTGGACTTTTTTTGTTTCTTACATTAAAATTTTTAACTTTAAACATTCTTATTGAATACTAAACCTTCAGTATAACATAAATAATAAATTCCAGCTAGCTTTGAATGATTTTTTTTCAAGACCCATTTGTTTTAAAATGTGTAATAACCTTAAAAATAAATCTGTCAATTTATTTTATTGTGGACGTTCACTGAACACTGACAATTTAAATGGAAATACAAATTTCTTAAGATTTGCTCCACCTCCATCTCTATGAATAAAGTTGTCCTAAAAGGTTGCATGTTTTGCACACAAATTGTGCAGAGATCTGTAAGTCTTTTAGCCCTCTGGGCTATCCTATGAGCCCACCCTTACATTGACGTGTTCTCTCTACCATGACAAAGGTGGATAAAGGTGAAGAGGATTTCATGTAATACATGGACACCAGTGAAGATCAAAAATCATTGATGAAAAAAGGTTCAGTGCACTGTATAGTGGGGTCTAGATGACCCAACTCACAATGTTGTGCCTAGGATGGCACATGGGTTACATGGTCCACTTTTGAATTTAGTTTCCTTCCGTTTAACTGAAAATTATCAATTTTGTCCTCCATTGCCGCAAATTAGTTTATATGAAAACTGAATTTCATTAATCTTGTATGTGTGGTTTAGAGCCAAATTATAAAGGGCATTGGCTGTCATAGATTATGGCAAGTGGCCACCAAAGTAAAAGTCTAAGAAGGAAGTAGACTTCTGCAGCTGTTTGGAAAATACTTAATCTCATGTTTACAGTAAATATGATCACAGAAAATGCAGCCCTTGGGTCGCAATAATGTAACCATCTTATTTGCAGATTCAAGGCAAAATATTTAGGACGTTCAGTGAACATGACCCTGGCTCCTAAAGCCTGGTTTTCCCCTTCATTTGAAGTCCCACTCCAATCACCTTTTGATCTATCGGGAAAGCATTCTCTGCTACTCTTTTAATTGTCATTATGCAGTTTTTAGCCAAAATCCAAAAACTTGTGTCATTTTCTCAGACATAGTTTCTGCAGA